>NC_092211.1:32861331-32901008 GCF_043381705.1 Parasteatoda tepidariorum
TATAGGTGCCTACCTATATATATATATATATATATATTGCTAGACTTGTTGCAAATAGTCTAGCATAGCATGGCCTGTGGCCTGTTTATGTAAAAAAGAAACACCGAAAGACATTTGCCCGTTATTTCCCCATTATATATTTTTTTTAAAATTAAAGGTGTTGTCCTAAAATCTGTTATTTGTACTTACTTGAAATATAGCATATATTTATATCCGAGAATACACTATATACTGTTAAACTAAATTATTGTTTTATATTTTGCAGCTGAATTGAAAATTTTTTATTTATTTTTTCCATCGTTTTTGGTAAATATTTTGTGTTATTAACAGTTTTATTTCCTAAGTTTAATATTTAAACATGATAATGTGATTAACATTAAAAAATAATAATAATAAAAATTTGAAGCAAAGTTATGCCCATTTATGGTAAAAAATCGTTAAAAAGTGACGTCTTAGATCTCTTTTTTAACGATTTTTTTGAGCAAAATATTTTCTTTTGAAGTCTCCATATATTAACATCTTGTTTTGGTTCATAATGCATATTTAAATCCATATTAAAAATTCGTAACTAAATATTTCAAAAAAAGACTTTCAGTGGTATTCGGGTATTTTAATATAACTAAAAAGCGAAATGTTTGACGGTACTGGAAGTTCACACGAGAGATAACACTATTATCAAGCTTTATTAATTATTTTTTATTTATTTATTTATTAGGATATTTCAAATTGTCTTGATAAAATAAGCTCCATTCTCAGATTTTCTCACCTTTTTCAACTTAGCGACTAGTTTGAACTTAGCGTCCTTGAAAGGGTTAATTTGAAGCAGGTTACAATTAATTACAAAATATTTTCGGCTTAAAAGCAACGCAGAAAAAAAAGGAGTTACTTATTATAAACCATAAATAAATAAATCCCACCATTCTCAATGTTGAAACTTATATGGATCACATTGCGCAAAGCCTTCTTTATTTTAGAAAAATCAAGGGTTAAAGTTTTTTTTTTTTTCAGTAACCCTCGAATCGGGCTATAAAAAAGAATAAGGTGTTGAAATGAAACAAAACCAACTAAAATCAGGAAGTGAGCTCGATTATACGATGTTTCGATTCATTTTTGATCTTAGAGAGGCCATAAATCTTTGCTCCAGTCACGATAGTGGGCGAAGTCACAAAATTGCAGAGGTGAAAGAAAAACGTCTTCAACTATTACAATGGAAATCTCGCGTGAGTTAATGCTGAGTTAGTTACGGTTGTCTCAATCTAAGCGAACCGCATCATCCCGTGTTTGATATACTATAAAGACCATCTCATTTTAGAAGAGTTAAGTTTCCAAGTCAGTTTTTAATTTCAGCGCAAAAATTAATTAATGAGTGGTAAGAAATAATGAAAAGATCAAAAGTGATTATTTTTTTAAAAGAAACATTGTTTCGCGAAAATTGAGAAAATAATTTTATTTTTGCTACAGTTAAAAAAAATAAAAATAAAATAAAAGAACAAGTGAGTTGACAATTTAGCAATTTTTGAGGTGTATTTCGTTAATTTTGAGAATCATTTCGACACGAAATCACGTAATTTATGACAGTGCGCGAATTCTCCAATATATGACGAAAATGTTTCCTCAACTTGGAACCTCATCACAGGATATTGTTTAAGATTGTTAACTAGAACGATTAAACTAGAATGAAGACTAGGCGATCCAAACTAGAAAACCGAAATATGCCAACCGGACTGCATAGTGTTCAAGGAGTTGACACCTATCATGAAGATCTCGGGTTCTAATCTCGCTTCGGGGCGTAGATTTCGCTGTTCTATCTGTTCTTCTTGTGTTTTTGGAGCAACGTTCATCTACCTTTACAGTGCCCACGAAAAAGTGATCAATAATACTGCCCATTAGATATCAAAAAGCCACGAGTCTTTCATTGTATTTGTTAATGAGAAAAAAAGGAAATATGAAATATTTCCTTACTTTTGACGAAATTCGCTTCCTCATCAGTGACGATAGTTATTCCAACACTTTGACGAAATGTTCGCTCGGAGCATAGACCAAAAAACGTTGATCTTCCTTTATGGTACTTACGAAAAAGTGATCAACAATACTGACCGTTAGATACCAAAAAGCCAAGAGTCCTGTACAGTATTTTTTAAAGAGAAAAAAAAGAACTATGAAATATTTTTTTACTTTTGACGAAATTCGTTTCCTCATCAGTGACGATAGTTATTTCGTTGCTTTGACGAAATGTTCGCTCAGAGCATATACCAAAAAAACTTTTTTTGATCCAAAACGAAGAAAGTTTCGTGAAATTTGAGTATCCATTTTTTACTATGTGTTTTATTTTAGAAAAAAACATACGGAGCATTTTACGAGGTGATAGAGCTCTAAAGTGATGCACTTCAGGCCTTTCGCCTATCGTTTGCTTAAGACGGAAAGTAGTTGGAATTTAGATCGTAACGACTGATTGTAATGGTTAAGAAACAATTGTAACTTTTCTGCCCTTTGGCACAAGACTCCAGACTAAAGCTTAGCCCACCCTTATATTATTACTTTTCAATGTCACTCTTCCTTTTGAGTGACGCTAATAAATACTAATAGATAGTATTTTGAAAATTTAATTTAAAAGACTTATTAAACTGATTTGAACTCTTTGCTTATTTTATTATTTAATATGTTCATTTCACTTTGCACATTTTTAATAATTTATTTTTTCAATATAGGGAAGCTATATAAGATTGGAATATAGCCTTTTTAACACATTGCCTGTGGGAAACTTTTTCAAAAAATGTGTTACAGTTGGTAAGGATTAGAATTTTAAAAAAGTAGTTGGCAAAATCTCTTGGAGGTTATGCAATCTTGTCACTATAGCTACAACTTCAATTAAAAAAATTTACGAATTTACGACAAACGATTGTAGTACTGATTATATATATATATATTGAGAATCATTNATTGATTTTTCTATCGATTCGCAGCTACATGAATGATGATGCAAGATAATTTGATTTATATATATATATAGATATATATATAAATATATTTGTGGTAATCAAGAATGGAGAATTTCTTTGAAAAACAGAACGAAAATGAAGTAGTTTGGCTACCAATTTTTAATCTTTTGTATGGATCGCAAAAATTTCATAAACATATTCTTACGCGACCCGCTTGCAATGTGTTGACATAAATTTCACTAATTCAAGCTGTAATTGCAAACATCATAATTTTTTTAGTATTAAGTTATTTAGTGTTAATTTTAAAATTAATTGATTTAGTTTGATAAAGACATGTTAAATAATTTGAGAAAGTTGGATCAAACTTAAAAATTTAGAAAGTGTAGCATTTAAATTTGAAAATGAATCGTTATGATAAAACGCTATGGTAACTTTTTCAAAATCTGGTTTATCTATTTTTCAAATGAAATGATTTTGTTTTAAAAATGATTTCGATACATACACATTTAAAAATTTCGATTCATACATACATACACATTTAACTAAATACTATTACTAACTTCGATTTCTCTATTTTCATATTTCTCAAGCAACTTCTTTAAAGTCATAATTCCATAAGCATTCTTACCTAAAACAAATAAATAATTTTATAGTTTCTGGTAATCAATTTGTTTATAAATGAATAATTAGTTATACACATATCTCATGGTTCATGATTCAATCGTTATTCTTCATTAACAGTTTATATAGAAAGAAAATAAGTTAAAAAATTCCGGCCCAATCGATGAGAGTTTAGCATTCACCAATCACAGCTTACGGCGAAGTTCGATTGCCCGTAATGAACACCAGGGCTAAAGAGAATAGAAGGGCTAGTTCACTCCTTTGAAGTATCTCTNTCGATTGCCCGTAATGAACACTGGGTATCAGTTTAGGTTTCACTTTCTGAGATTGTGTCTCAAGTTGTTAGGGATCCAATCTAATACAGCGTTCTGAAAATATTTGTTTTTGACGCCATGTATATTTTGGTGGTTGAAGTACATGGTGCGGAGATAGTGTAATAACTTCCCCCATTTATCCTCCAATTTACCAATGGGAACACCAAAAAGCTTGGTAATTTTTACCGAAGTACTTTGCTAATGAATTCGGTAAAATTAACCATGAAATATTGTTTTATTAAATATGATAAAATTTAGTTAATTATCATGTTATCTTAGAGCATGGCATAAAAACCATTTATACGGTTAGAATTACTTTTCAGTTCTGTATTTTTACTAAATGTGAGGTAAAAAGAGCCATAATTTTGAAAGCCAGAAATTTTCAGTAAACCGTTATCATATGAATATAAAAATTACCAAATGAACATTTTAAATTCAATACATTTTGATTTTATTTGCCAGATTTATGTTTTTTTTTTATTACCAGAAATGTCATTACCAAAACAGTACTGTTATTGTACAGGAATTTTTTCTCCGTGTAACAATGTAGAAATGTTTATAGGATTTACATAAAAATACGTTGCATGTTTAAAGGAATTTTTTCAAATATCTGTTTCTCTTACCTGACTAAAAATTGAGGGTTTGTAATATATCTTAATTCATACATTTACTATCTGTTTTTCAATTGAGTCTTAATTTATTGATAACGATTTAAAACATAAGAATCCTTTCATAAAAAATTCAATTCGGAATCTGATACATTGAATAAGTTTCCCAAAAACGTTAACTTTCAGCATTTACTTAATATTTTATCAATGTTCTGCTTGAATATAATGCTTTTATCGTTACAGCGAGAATACTAGTAGTCTTTAATACCATTTTTAATTATTACTGGTGTCAATAACAATTTTTTTTTTACTGTCTTTACACTAAGTACCAATGTTAGATCGCAAAACATGATTTCAAAAATATTAATGTCGTTACGAATTGAATTAAACTTTGAGAATTTTCAATTAAGTAATTTTAGTAATAAGTCAAATTAAAATAAAAAAATGGTTTTGTATTAAAAAGCTAAAGTAAGGATGAAAATGTACTTATTCGTATATGTGAATCGTACAAATTGCCACTTTGTTATTGACGCCAATTATGCTTAACTAATTTTGGCAATAGATACAAATTAAAGCAGAAAAAAGTAGTTTTTTTCTAAAACGCTTAATCAATGGAAAAAATGTACTGATTCGTCTAGAAGAGCTATAAAGATATATCATATTATTACTGATGCTAATTAAGTTCGGTAACTACTGGTATTATGTTTATTGGTGTTTTTAGTAGGTACTAAATATACTAAAACTGGTATCAAAATACCTATTATACTATAAAAATAAGTTTTTAAAGGACCACCGAAAAAGATAAGTACCTGAGATAATTAATGATTATGGTAATTTTTGACCTCTCGAGCTATAGAATTAGGCCAAATGATACTCAGTTAAGTTATACTACTTAATCTTAATTTTGATGGAGATAACTTTTAAAAACGCGTTTCACTTTGTTTAATAATGTAAAGCCGCAGAAAAGGGCAACAAATTATAACGAATAAAAGAAAAACTGGCACTGTTATTAATTGGTTATTAACTGGCACTTAATTGTGTCAGTATGCGTCTATAGTTTTGTGCATAGTTTCGATTTGTGGTTCTGGTTTATTGATTATTTTCCTTCTCTCATTCCGTATGAAGAACTGGTATTCATCTGGTTGTTAATAATATTGACATATTTTGTTATAATTTTCACAGAAGAAATATAACAATGTTGCCACACAAATTCGATATCTTACACTTTATGGAACAACTTTGTTTTCTGAACCCTGTTAGTGGTTTCTCACCATACTGGTGGGGACTTTTACCTATTTCGTCATGATTCCATATGTGTACCGGATGTTAGAAGAAAAAGCAAAGCGATGATTGAGTATGATCTTAAAATTTTCACATGATCTTTGGTTCCTGTTCGTTCTCGGCTACTAGCTAAATAAGCTATAAGATCAGACGTTGGGGACAAGGGAAGAGGAAGCCCCAGAGCGTGGTGAAGATTTGTTTCGCTATCTTGACAAGAACGGACACGTTCGATTGCACTCCAGCGAGTTTTCACTCCCGTAACGCTAGTGTTTTCTTTTGTGAACGAATTTAAAAAAAGAAAAAACGAAATTTTTTTTCTTGAGTAAATAGTGAAATTAACAGAAAATCGCCTTTTGTTTTTTGCCAGATTAAAAATTACATAGCATTATTATAAAGTAAGAAAGAGTTTAATTAAACAACTTTTTTTTGGTGTCAATTCGAGAGAATGATATAGTGTTGCTGTTGTATGACGCCTTCTCAAATGGTGTTCTATGGTAAGGTCACAGGGGTTTTGATAGTGTAATTTTTTAAATCAGTTATAATTTTTGTCATGATATTAATCAGCAATAAATTTGTATTTGGTTAATTTGAAATAATTTTGTGTATACATTTTTTATTATATTTATATCAAAATAATGAACATTAATTTCTTTGATAATGGAATAATATGAACGAATTTTCTGAATTATATAATTATCATCTGTTTTTTATTTTATTTAATAACTGAATTTTAAATTTTAAGGAAATATATAGTCTTGAAACATTTTCAGAATTTAATGTTTTTCGAAGTTCAAGCATTAAAAATGCTTGCAATCTCGAAATTTGTAGATTGTAAAAAATTTTTTTGATAACGGAAGACGCATTTATAAATAAAATAAAACGAAAAAATTTTCTAATATATTTAGCTTCTTAATAAGTAAAGGAAATATATTCAGATGAATGGATGATATGGAAAAAGCAGAATTTCTGTTTCTATTGAAGAGTAACCTCAAAAAGGGACGCTGTAATTCGGGAGAAACCCTTCATGACAAATTCTCTTTTACCTACTAAAGTAATTTAAATAAAGAAGAAGTGAGTTCCTGTGAGCCTAGAATAAACCCTAAAGTTTCAAATGCTGAAATCTTTCCTCTTTAAACGTCAAAATGTAAGCAAGTTATGGAAGAATTACTCGGGATTAAGCTTTGGGGAAATAATTTGACAATAATTTGGTAGCAATCGGATTTTTTGTTAACATTTTTGTAGCAGTTAAAACGTTACGATTTATTCTAAGTTTATCTAAACTTACTTTTCACAAAAAATTAAATTTTATAACACCAATGAATTTTTTTTCTTCCTTTAAATTAAGTTTTATTTAAACAACTCCTCATGCTTCACATTGTATAACATGAGACTTTTAGAAGTAAGTGGGCAAAGTAAAAAAGAAAAAGAAAAGAAAATTACAAAGAAATAGAATAAGAATTAAAAGTTTAAGCTGTATACAAAATGTCGTAAAATAGTAAGGTATTCAGTGCACATAACTATAACACCAATGAATGTGGAACAGAATTTACCATAAAAAGTTCTATGGTATAGCGTCCTGAATGTAAAAAAATGGATATTCAAATTTCATGAAACTTTCTTCTTTCTGGCGAAACCGTTTCCTGGTATATACTTCGAGCACAAATTTCGTCAAAGCAAAGAAATAACTATCATCATCCCCATTTTAACGAAAGGAATTTCGTCAAAATTTTTTTTTCATCGTTCTTTTCTTTTCTCGATAATAAATACCATAAGGGACTCTTGACGCCCATGGTATCTAAGGGATGGTATTGTTGATCAATTTTTCGTGGGCACCATACAGGGGGATCAATGTTGTCCCAATAACACAAGAAGAACAAATAGAACAGAGAGATAAATTACATGCCCGGAGCGGGATGCGAACGCGAGGTCTTCCTGGTATGAGGCTAACTCTTGGACCGCCAAACAGTTATTTCGGTTTTCTAGTTTCGATCGTCTAGTATTTATTCTAGTTACCCTCATTCTAGTTAAAAATCTTCCCCAGTATACTGCGATAAAGTTCTCAGTTGAGGAAACATTTTCGTCATAAATTTGATAGTTTACAAATCACGTGGTTTTGTGACGAATTCCCAAAATTAACGAAATACAGCTCAAGAATCACTGAATTGTCAAAAGTGAAAGTTTTATTTCTGAGAGTGTGAGAGTGCTCTTAATAGAGAATCATAGATATTTATGAAGCTTTTTTTAAAATTCATATATACTATAAAATTTCTTTAAGCATTTTAACCACTCAATAAGAGCGCAAAATTTGCTTTCTGTGAAACACTAAATTTTTTTTTTATTAAATCAGTTAAAAAAGTGATTTCCTTTACTTTTGATTCTACTAAAAATGTTTTGTATACGTAATCATGTTTTTCAAAATTGATTTTTAACTAGTTGAATACCAGTTCACCGTACGGGATGAAAAAATTGTATTATCTATAAATCAGTACTGAGCAGAACAACACTACAAAGTCATCCGCAAAACTGAATGATATTTACTATCGCAATTAATAACGATATAATGATTCCAATTTCCATACTTAATATTATTTTTAATCCTTATTGCTGACTTTACATTATTAGATTGAACGAAACTCATATTTAGCAGTTCATCCTAACAAAATGAAGATTAACTGTATTCAGTATCTTTTGGCTTATTGCTGTTGCTCGAGACTAATTTAGAATAGTCAAAATTTACCGCAAGTTAGCAATTACCTCTGCTTTTTAACGTTTTCGAATGCAAGTAAAAAAACCTCTTTCCACACTATATTAAAACTGCATAGTATTGATGCAGCTTTAATAGGTTCCAAATAGGTATTTAACTTAACATAAAAAATTTGCGAAGAGCAAAAAGATTAAAAAAAAAAAAAACGAAAGTAAAACATTATATCTAATGTCAAAAATGGTAAAGGAAGAGGCCTCTTTAAAAAAGCATATAATTCAGCGCAAGCGAAACCTAAACTTCGGTTTACTTTTCCTACCAAAATTTATTTAAATAATAAAAAATATGTTGTTGTTTTTGTCTTGTCTATTCCAGAGGTAAATAAAAATTTGGAGGATGAGATTTGCAAAATCCTGCACTTGAAAGTCGAATATGATGTCTGGTGATCATCCGAGTTTAAAAAGTGTAGCTAGAATGGCCTGGCAGTTGGTAATGTGATCTGGTTTTAATTGGATTTAGGGTTAATAAAAAATATGTTATTTCGTATATTTTACATAAAAAGGATTATTTTAGGATGTACATCTCCTTTCCGTAACTAATCATATGTAAAAAAATTGTAAGTTAATAAAATTTTATAATCTTGTAAAAAGAAAAATTTAAAGCTATTTCATTCTCGTTCATGAAGCGTGAATTATTTTAAACTCAAATATTTCAGTAACTAATGAGCTTAGTAATTTTATTCCTTGTCACCAAAAAACCGGTATTCTTATCATTATTTAGTTTTAACCTAAGATCAAAAGTGAGATTTGTTTCAGAACCTCATTCATTTTTACAAAATAATCAAATGTTTCAAAAAACGCAATAAATGTTAGAGTTTTCTAAATAAGAATAATAAGTGGTGGAAGAAATGGTTAAGACGAAAGAGCTAAACCGGTAATAATAAGAACTATGCATAATAATAAATTATTAAAATAAATTTTAATACAAGCCAAAACCTAAATAGCAAAAAATAGGGCAATTAATAAACCAAGTAATATAATTGCAGAATGTTTTTCGATTAAAAACTGCATTCATTCACTTAACAAATATACCAGTTGGAAATAACAGTCAACACGTTCCAAGCGTTCAATAGTAGTTGCCCGTTTTCAAGACTTGTCAGACTTGAATGAGAAGAGACATAAGTGATTTGAAATATAAAATGCAACGGTACGAATGAAAAATGAATAAATAATGGTGAGAAACTAAACAATCAAAACCGCAGTAGCCGAGAGAGACAAAAGATGAAAAAAAAGAACAAGAAAAATCACCTAAGCCGAAAGAGGCAAATCAGGGTAAAATGCATATCCACGTGCTAAGGAGAGGTAGGAAGGAACTCATGTCGCTAACAAGGAAATCAGAATTCATATGAATAAAACGAATTTCCAGGGCATTTAGATGAGCGGATGTGACTGGGGTGAAAATAAAGAAGTTTTAAATCAAGTAATATCTTACCACTTCAGATATTTAGAATTATTCTAATAATATTAGTCCCGCAGTGTATCCTAATAATATCGTTAAGACACGGTGCCCAGCAGATCACTGAAGTCAAGCATCACTGTCAGTGCGCTGGTGGGTGACCACTTGGATCAGTCTGCGTAGGGACCGAGGTTGTGCGGTATTGATCCTCGTTAAACTGTTCTACCGTAAAGTGCTCGACTTCGCGAGCAAGTCTTCGAGCTACCGAAGCGGGGATGCCATCCCCTCTGCATCCTTGTGATGGCATGTCTTCGGATCATCCTCAGGGATGCTTCCCAGACCGTCGCCAATAGCCCATTGTGCAGTTCTAATGCGACGCAAATGAACAACAACAACAATCTAATAATATTATGTTTGATAATTTGAAAAAACAACAACATAAAAGTTATATGTTTGATACACAAAAACGGTGGGAAAATAATGTAATTGATTAATTCTACATTATAAGAAAATTGATGACCGAAATCTGCGAATTTTATAATATGTTTAACATAAAGAAAATGTTTCAATGAAAGAAAAGAAAAAGAAAAAACTAATTGATTAGCGTTCTCTACAAATTTTGATATTCCACCTTGAAACGCTTCATCATACAAGTTTGGGTTAGAAAGCATGAAAAGAACAAATAATTTCGAAACGCATTCTAGGAATTATTTATTTATTCAATTTTTTACTTTTATTTCACAGGTTTAAATTCCAATGTGCGTGTTCCTAAAATACTTGTTATCTTTTCTTTTGATTTTATCTTTTAAAGAGAGTCAGTTCCATACTGTGTGTTGGTTTTTTCTTCACGCACCAGAGGCTGCCAATTAAAGCACACAAATTTAATGGTCCGATGAAGAAGATCACTAATTAAGACAAGAACTTAGTCAGTTCATTTTCATTGGACACGTGGGCATTTTGACCTAAAATGTTTTAAACGTTTGACCTAAATAATAATTGACTAGGCAACGAACAAAAATCAATGCATTATTTTAAAAATAACCGTCTATTGTATTGGTTCCTTCTAACAAAACGTTATTTGAATATCTTTTTTGGTTCATTTAGGGAGCCTTTGAAAAAGGTGTTGCAAACAAGACATATATTTGATAAGATTATTAATTGCTCTGCGTAATGATGAAAGAAATATGATAAGCTAATATAATGCATGTAATACTACTGTAATTTTTATATAATTGTTAAATTTGAGGTCAGGCAAAAAATATCTTCATAACTAAAGTACCATTTAACGATGGCGCGTTTATTAAACTACAAAAATAAATGAAGACATATATGGTGAGCTACAGATCTAGCCTCACCTAACTTTATTTAAAGTTTTAAATTTATTTAACACCGTTGGCAACGTTCCGTTGACAACTGAGTTGTAATTTGGTTTTTCACTTTTCCAGCTTTACTTTTTCATTCTCGGCCGTCAAACCAGATGGTTGTGTTCTTGTTTTTAATTAATAAATTTAGTTTATGTATGAATGATATTTCTTTTCTTTATGCTAAAACATATATGGCGGAGGGCTGTTCTCCATCAGTAGCCGCCAATATTCGTATAGTGGAAAATAACTTCATGATTGTTCATTTTGGCCATTAATGAATGGATTAAACAATTAACAGTCTCCAGGAAAGAATATACAAATTGTTTAATGAAATTTAGATTTCATTAAGCATAATTGGTGATATAGAATGTACACTCTAACATCATCCAAAAAAAAAAAGGAAATCTCCTAAAGGGATCAAATCCACACAGAGAGATTACACAGCCAGAATATCATTTCTGACGGTTGGAAATTGAGACTGGGGAGGCCTGTAAGGGCACTCCCAGTCTCCACAAATTTGAAATTAAAAGTGAATACAACTATTCCTGACGGACATAGAAAGTATGGGAAGGAGATCCAAAATTGGTGATTTATCAAAATATAACATAAGCAAAACAAAGCCGACCCCACATATCAATATTGGGTTTAAAAGAACAGATTGGCTATCACGAGTCGCCAACAAATTTATGAGAATTATTTCAACCATGCAACCGAAACATTTAGTGATTGGAAATTAGAATAAAAAGTTACAAATAGATTTTTGTTTTCGATTAGAGGCGACAGTGAATTAATAAGTCTGCCTAGTAATGAAATAAAAAGTATCCGTTGCATTGATCAATGCAAAATAAGAATAAATATTTTCTTCTCATTTTAAAAGATTAAGTCTTTGATTTATTTTAAATTTAATTCTATTAATAGAAAAAAAAGCTTAAGTAATGAAGATATTTTAAAGGGATAGAAAATAAATATGTAATGCCAATTGTGGCATCGCAAGCATGTCTCTTTGTATTTATATATTACTGCATGGTATATCATTTCATATAATTGATGTTTGNTGACTAAGCAACAAACAAAAATGAATGTATTATTTTAAAAATAAACGTCTATTGTATTGGTTCTTTCTAACAAAACGTTGTTTGAATATCTTTTTTGGTTCATTTAGGGAGCCTTTGAAAAAGGTGCTGCAAACAAGACATATATTTGATAAGCTTATTAACTGCTCTGCGTAATAATGAAAGAAATATGATAAGCTAATATAATGAATGTAATACTGCTGTAATTTTCATATAATTGTTAAATTTGAGGTCAGGCAAAATATTTTCATAACTAAAGTACCATTCAACGATGGCGCGTTTTTTAAACTACAAAAATAAATGCAGACATATATGATGATCCATTTTGATAGTCAATAGAAAATATTTAGTAAAATTGTATCCGAAAAATAGATTAAAGGCAAATATTTGTTACAAATTGATATTTATTCTACCTAGCTTGGTATCAGAAAATTTGCAATTTGTTGCTAAATTTATATATTTTTGTTTCGGCAATTTTAATTTATTTGTTTTTTCTTAAAAAAAGATTGAAAATTAATCTTTAATAAATTTATTTTTTGGAATTGCAGAAAATAATATGACTTTTGGCTTTTTCGATAAAATCAATTTTTTTATTGCTTCAATTCAAATATTTCATTCATGATTTAAAATTTCGCCACTACTGTTGAAAACTTTTTTTTTGGTGATCTCCTTTATCTTTTTTTATTTCACCATATCTTTTTTATAGCTATATTTTATTACAAATAAAATATAGTTATAAAATCAAATTCATTAAAATACAATTTAGTGGATAAATCTTAAAAGATTTTAAAGAAATAAGAAAGTATTTGCCTTGCAGTTAAAATATTGAAAGTGATTTGAGATCTTGTTCATTTTCATGTTTTGTACATAAATTTGTCACTTTAACATTAAGTCAGAAAAAAGCAAAATTATCAATATTTAAGCTCAGAAAAATGTCAGTTTTTGATATATTTTGTGGTGTTTTATTCAAAATTATCAGAGGAATACACATACATATAAAACAGGAAGTAATTTATAACAAGAAGAGAATTTATAAAACTATATATATTTCATTACAGTTTTGAAAAAGAACAATTTCTTTCTCTTATCAAAATGTACCTTTTTTCAGTGTTAAATTCTATATCATATAATATATAAGGTATATAAACTGTTTCCGTAAATTAAGTATAATGTTCAAGGTTTAAAATAAAATGATGTCAAATAAAATATGTAGCAACTAGACTTAAATGTAACAACTAGAAACTGTTTTTGATGATTGTGACCTATTCCTACCTATACGAATGAGCCCCAAAATAAATATATAGCAAATAAAATGTAATAAAATTTTGATATTAAATAAAACTTTTTTTGTTGGTAACTATTTCAATTCAGCATTTCAAAAGATTCCATGATTGAAAATATGTATTTTGTTCGTTTTTAAGCTATTTCTTTATATCTAATAATTCAATATTCAAATAAAAAATAAAAACCTCTTCCTAGTGAGTTAGGTACAAAATCAACCTGGAAATTGTGTGTTTGAAAAGTTTTTTTTATCTGATCTTTCTTTTTTGTATATATATTTTCTTTGTAACTATTTTTAAACATATTACACTTTTATTAAATATAATCCGAGTTATTTTTAATTTATTTAATGAGCAAAATTTGACTAATAGTTACTAGAACAGGTTTTGCCACTATAGGTAACAACAAGAGGTAATCCGATCAAAAACGATAGTTGGATGAAATTTTGAAATCATCCTGGGTAATTGAACAATACATGAAAAAGGAAGAAAGTCTGTTTCAATTGCTTATTATAATAATTTTTAAAACGTTACATGAATTTAATATTTATCAAAGTGGAAGGACTTATGATTAATCAAATCTTCCATTTTATAGTTTCAAAAGTTGATTTGAAACGTACTGTTATAAAGTTATTTTTGTGTGATTCTTATCTTATTATTTTGTATTCATTATTATTAACTTTAAAGTATAGCATTTAACATTGTGCGTAGTAAACAGAGCAACTTTTTACAAATAAATTGTGAACATTCACGCAGCTTTTAGGTTGGGTGTATCAACAATATTATTCTTTTTATGCAGAAGTAAAATTTGCCTTTAAGAAATTGGTAATAAATACATTTCAAAAGACCTTAAATTATAATCACCTCTCCTTTTATAAAATATCAAAATCAACAGCAGTTTCTGTCTTATATAAAAAATGGTCAAATTTACTATATTTTACTTTTTTTGTTTTAGAGTAAAATAAAGTTTTCATTATAAACGCAAGAGAGCTTTGAAATATACTTAATATTGTTAAAGTCAAGACATTTTTTTTTCAATACGTTGACTTAATTAAAGAATTTTTAATGAAAACATTCTTTTAACATGCCTGCAATCTGTTAGGTCAATGAAAGATTACAGTTTTACATTATAAAAGATTTTTATCAAATCACTATTAATGTATGTAAAACAATGTTTGTTAATCACACATAACGCGTCAGTCTTAACGAATAAAACCAAGGTTAAGATTAAACCTATTTAAAGCTTTCTGTAATTTAAAAACTTTATTACTTTTATGCTAATGATGAGTTATTTCTTATCATAATTATAAATTTTTTTACTCCATTAATCAATTCATGATTTTTATTAAAAAATAAAGCTTCAAATTACACCTAAGTATTTTTAAGAAAAGCTACCGACTATTTCCATAATTAAAAAAAGTTATTACTTTATGATAATTATAAAATTTATTCATTTGAACTTCAGAAAGCATCGTTCTGTTTTTATTTCTTTCTGCAAATAACTACAGCTTTTTTTTTTTATCTTCAATAAGTTTTGCTCCAAATATTATGTACCTATTTAAGAGCTTTCGGTTAGCATTTTTATCAAAAGAACTAATTAACGTTTTTTTCAGCTTTAATTTTTTTAAAATTCTTTACAATTAGAGTTTTCTAAAAATATGTCTGCAATAAAACAAATCTGAAGAAAAAAAATCAAATATATTTTTCATAGTTTTTTTTAAAGAAAATACATATATATATATTTTAAATTTTAGGAAAAAGTATTAGTTTATTTAATATTATCTTTAAAAAAAACATCGCTCAACTATATACTTTTAGAGTATCAGAAAAATAAATTTAACGTTGACGCATTATAATGCTACCTAGGGACAGAATATCGTTCAAATTTGCTGTAACCTTAATATTTGAAAGTAATAAAGTGATACATTTTACCGTGTCTTCATTCAACTTAAACCACAGTAAGTTACAGTCACGCACAAGAAAAAATTATTTGTACGTATTATGGTTCAAATTGCCATTGTAATAAATTTAAAGGGCATTAAGGTTCAAAGCAATTCAAAATTTTTCATAAAGTAAATTAGTGTTTTTTAAAAATAAAATAGCAATGTTATTATTGAATAAGGTCAATTCTCACAGTAGAAATTTTTTGGAAAAACATCATGATGGCAAAAATTTGTTTCCCGCCTGGCTTGAACAATTTAAAATTTCAATAATCTAAAATATTGGAATTTTGGAAAAAAAAACTCAGAAATTTTTTGGAACAACATCATAATGACTAAAATATGTGTTCCGCCTGGCTTGAACAATTTAAAGTTTCAATAATCTAAAATATTGGAATTTCTGAAAAAAAAAGAAGCTATTGTTAAGAAAGGATGGCTCTTCCAGTATTCCGAATTTAAACTCCGGAGTTGAATTTTAGAGGGCTATAGATCAACCCATATGATATTTCCTACCTTCAAGTTAAACAGTTAATAATTTTAGAACTAATTATCGAATTTTAAAATTTTTTTCCGTACTTACTCTCAGTATATTTTTTCCATATTTTATCCTAATTTCAAATTTTAGTTTTTACGCAGTGAAAACAATTTTACATACAAAGCTCTTAATTTTAGTAACTTTCAACCAAATTGCAATTTCCAAAGAACATAAACTCTTGTGAAGTTAATGAAAAGTATGATTCTTTCAAATTTCAACTATGCAGTTACCTTTCTGCTGTACTTATATCGGTACAAATGTTAATTTTACTACACATTTATCAGATACTTCTCGAATTAATTATCTAATATTACATTTTTAATTTTATCGTAGTACCTGTACATTTTTCTACACAACTTCATATTTCTATTTTTATAAGCCTGATAGTTTTTGGGGAGAAAAACCAAAATGCAACATTAAGTTGAATATTCAAAACTTAAGCGAGGGAACTTACAATTTCTTAATGTAGAGAAAAAAATTCAAACTTATTTACAAAAAGAGAAGAGTAAAATTTATTTCCTTCTTCCAAAAAAATTTTGAAAATCGATTAAGCTGGTTTTGTAAGCAAGCACCTCATTTAGGCATTTCAGAGTAGGTCAAAGTCAGCGAACTGAAATTCTTTATGAAAGTACAACCAAACCAACTGACTGAACCAGAAATAGATATGGTTCTTAGATTCCTCACAATTAGCAATCACTTGAAAAATCTGAATCCTTTTAACAGAATCTCCAGGATCACTGAGAAGAACAAAAAAATGATATCTATTTTCCATCACGTGGAAAAAAAGAGATTATTTGTAAAAAGTAGGACACAACCTCACGACCCAGCAGCTCTCTTAAATCCTATCGAGGACAGCCACTTTTTATTTACTTATTTTGTTTTCATTTCCTACACACCTTAGACTTAGGCTTCTATATACGATGCCATGTCCCACTTTTAAATAAAGTGAAATGGATTTCATTCATTTCTCTCTCTCTCTCTCTGTCTACACTTCGCTTTCTTTAATTTGTTTTCTTTTCGTTGACCGCCAACGGATTTGTCCGTGGGATATTTTTCAATTGTTTTGATTGTGAGCTCAGGTGTAAAATAAGCATGATTGGAATGAATTGTCTCGTTTCACTATTTATAGCAAATCAAAAAGGATATTTGTTATAATTTTAGAGTATTTTTCAGAGAAAATATGAAGGACGTTCCTCTAAGTACTTATTGCGCAGCCAGTGGATCGTTTCTAGTTTTTTTTGGCTCATTTTGTTTTTTTATGTCCATGCAAAATGTAAAGTATATGTTTATTTTTGATTACATATTCGCTAAAGAGTCGTGTTTAATTTAGGAAAAAATTAGAATCAGAAAATATTCAACAGTTTGCTTTAGTAAAAACATTACGAACGACTGAATCATTTTTCTCAAGTTTGAATTATTTACTTATGTTTATCAGAATTCGCACGAGTTGGTTTAAGTGCGTGCTTCATAATTATATTGCAGTGAAGATTTACTGCAATTTTAATTAGGTATTAATTAAAATTGCAGTTAATCCATGCGTTCGCCCAAGCTGAACCATAGTATCGTGTAGTCTAATTTAGTAAGTAAGACAATATATATATATCNATACATATAGGTTCTTGTTTATAAAATATCGTAGAAATGCATACTTATAATTAATATTTGTGCTCACTGATGCTGTATTATTACACAGAGAAAATAATTCTAGTAAAATTACCATACTAAAGGGTAATGACACTTTTGGTAAAAAAAACATCTTGGTTTATTAAACCAAATATTATGGTAATAAAATATATAGTTATTTTTCTATTAATATGGCAGTGATTTAATGGAAATCGTGGTTTTTAAAATTATAATTCTACATATTTAGTAAAAAATACAGAACTGAAACGTAAATTTAACTTAATAAATAGTTTCGGATCTTCCTTTATCTTCTTCAGCAATTAAGCGTGAATTCAGGAAGAGGAAAGGGGGAATTGTTGCACATAGTATGATTATAACTGAAACTTCAGTCAATTCAGTTATTTCAAAAAGCTACTATATCTACATATATAACGCTAGAAAGCTACACATATAAAGCTACCATATCAGCTTTTATTGGCTTTATATATTCTTGTGATTTTTTTACTTAAATTGTAACACTCATAATCTGCTTCCTACCTTTTCATTGTAGGTATCATGTTCACTTTGAAACAAACAATGTTTGAAAGTTATTGTTCATATGTTAGATGAACAATAAGCTAAAGGTTTTTTTTTTGATATTTTTTGTTATCATGCTTGATATTTTTCAGTTTATTTACAAAAAAGGACGATGAAAGTTTAGCTTGAAAGTTAGAAGGTGAAGCTCTGTATATAAAAAAAAACGTTTCTCAAAATTAATCGAAAATGTCCCAAAAATGGCTCAGAAACAAATAATAGTCGAGTATGAGAACCCCATGTATTTAAAATAGAAACAGCATTTATTCAATTTTGAGAAAACAGCATAGTCTCAAAAGAGATGCCGAGGGAGAAAAGTATACGAGAGATATTCGTTAGCTGACAGCAGGATTTGAACCGAAGACTTCAGGGCTCGTAGCAGGATGCTCTAAGCAACGTAGTTGTAAAACACAGAATAAAAAGAGTTAAATAGTTTTATGTAGTTGCCACCGCAGTGTTGCATCATGGTTTCTAATTTCCAATTTCGATTGTACAAAGTGTTGCAATTTGGAAAAGATTGTCACAATAGCTTAGTCAAGAGATCGGTAATTTTAATTTCCCTTTTTGCTTATTTAACATTTTTTAAGAGAATAGAATATGTAATACAATTTTAAGAAGCCTGCTTTTTAGCAGTGATACTTTTGAAAGAGGAAAATAAAAAACAATGAGGATAAAATGGGGATGGAATGGATTAAAATAAAAATATAATTCAAGTCCAAAGAGAGTTAGATTTTCATTTTTGTTTCTTTACTATACAAAGTTTTAAGGGCTTATGAAAAAAAAACAATTACTTCAGCAAGAACATATCATATAATACGCAGATTCTTCCGATTAAATAACGAACGATGATTAATCGCTGCTGTTAAAATCGATAAATATTATCAAACTTAGTTGACAGCACGATAAAAATCGAGAGGCACCATGATAAACGTAAGTAGGAAGAGATTCAACAAAAAGCATGAGAGTGCCCTCCCTTAAATTCAAATCGACGATGGCTTAAGCACGCGTGGTTGCACAGCAAGTAAAATGACAAGAATGACTAAAGATGAAGCATTAATAAAAGTTGCAATTAAAGAAGCGAAGTGATACATTCTTATTGTTTTGTGACGGATACGTGATACATATAATAATTAGACGAGAATGACCTGTCAACTGACATTGGTGCATCTCTTGACGGAGGGACAGTGATGAAGTCTTTTCTCACGATTCATGTGGACACATTAAATATAGTATGCAAATCTTTAATTATGTACAACGACGAGAAACTGATTCGTGACCACTCCTGGATAATTAATGCTTGTCAATATGGCCTTGTGAATGATTTTGTAAAAAAAATCGGATTAACAGCTAGATGAAATTTAATAGCTACTGCTTTTCAAAAAAAAATTTTTTTGGGGGGAGGGGGTATCAGAAAAATATAAGAGTAAAATAATAAGAAGGACATAAGAGTAATAAAAAATATAAGAGTAAACAATATTTATTTTATTTCTTTAACACATGGAGAGTTTCTAGTGTTCTGCACTCTCTAGCCGATGACCCTCAACAATTAGAATATGGTATTCTTATTCACGCATAGGTAACAGCAACACAGGGCTGCTTAACACAAAGAAGCTTAATACTTCTCTTCTTGTCTCATGATAAATGGAACCACAAGATAAACTTATTACGCCACATTCTTCAGTTCATTTGACAAAACACATCTCAAGCATAGTCAACTTCAATGTCCATTTCATAACAAAATGGCTAACTCTAATCCAGTTAAATTTCCTTTCAACTTGATAGTCGTAAATAGTTAAAATACCGTATAGTTTTATTGTCATTTTTTTAATATACCAGTTGTAAAGTGTCTTAAAAACGTAAAGGTAAAAAATGCTCCTAACCGTAAACTTTACGCTTAATTGAATGAACAGACTGGCGCCAGTTATTTTACTGTAATTTTAGAAAGAAAATTATTTTCCCTGTAACTGGAAATGTTAAAGTTGGATCATTGTTTTTAACACTGATATTGAGTGCATATCTTAGAATACTTTTTTTACCAAAATTATTTTCGGTAACTTCTAATGATATGTTCACAATAGTTGGCGAAATCATTTTACAATCAATACGTATTTGCTTTTGAAAAGAACAATATATTTGGTGCAGTCTTTTACAAAACACCTTTTCTCTTAAACAGCAAAGGTTCTTCAAAAATACGTTTATTATTCGCTAAAATAAATTATATCATAACTTTTATTTTTTCAGAGAACACATGCAAAAACTAATAGTTCAATGAGTTGAAAATTTTAAAATTATCTCTTCCGTCGTTTCAAAAGTTTTCAAATAATAAATAAACAAGTAAAATAATGAATAAATAAATGAATAAGTAAATAAATAAAAAAAATACTAGTTAAATATTATCAGTAATTATAGAAATGTGCTCTACTAAAACAAGTGTATTTAATACATGTTTAGTCACGAGAATAGAAAAAAACTAGAATTTTTTTTAAAAATCTGACTCAGCAACAAGATTTGTTTCAATTTTTTTAACATTTTTCTATTTGAGAGTAGTTTGATTCGTTAAGGAAAACAATTATCGTTGTTCTTGTTTAAAAAACAATCATTATTTTAAGTAAATTTATAAATTTTATAATAAAAAAACTTTTTTAAAGTTACATTTGAAAAAGTATATCAAAGAAATTTTGTGAAATCAAATACACGTGTGGTCGATGACGCATGACTCTAATAAGAAAAATATTAGAGCTTTTCATTCGAGATTCATTATTTGTATCAAAGACCATAAAAATTAAAACCTAATTAGTTAATTGTTTTTTATTTTATACAAAACATGGCTTGAATTAAGCGCAAAACAGTTGAAGTATAAAAATAAACTATCCCCTAATTGTATCTTATTTGAGATTTATTATTTTTATTCATTCAGTTTAGTTTATGACATTACAACATGTTTATAAATATGATTGAAAAATAAAATCTTTAATTAAAATATAGCTCAATCTCATGTTTTGAGGTGATATAGTGATGAGCCAGACTTTTCTTCAAACTATGACATTTTAGAATAAAGCTGTTCTGTAATGTTGTTTCCAAATAGGTATATTCATTAGAAGTCGCTTATATTAAAAGTCAGAAGATAGGTATTTTCACAATTCACAGTATTGCTTTTATCTTCATATGCGCAGTATTGGTATATTTGATATCTATCAGCTTATTACTAATAAATAAATACTCGCATTTTTCATCAAAAATGCTTTCTTAAATAATCAGAAAATGCATTTTATCTTTATACTGCCTCAGTCTTCCAATTGCTTTAAACGTAATTTTTATGCATAATGGTGTTACCTTATTTTATTGTAATCATTTTACAACTTCCAATGAATAACTTAATTGAAATTATAAAACAAAACGGAACTGTAATTACTGCTTCTACGACCTTCGAGTCTTACAAACATAAATAATGACTTTATACTATAATTTACATATTAACCAAGGACATGTTTCAACTAGTCACAACTGTAAAGTTTTCTAATCCGTCTGAAAACGCGACATTATCTTGAAAAAGAATCTTAACTCTCTCACATTGTTTGTCAAAAACTTAAAGGAGTAACTGAAAATGGGGGAAGCATTTATTGCCGACAATGAAGATGTTGACAGGTGACAAGCTAAATTTTTTTTTCTTAAGAAATATCGCAAAACATCTTTTTGACATTACAATGACCTGTCATCACTGAAGGTTTAATGATGTAATTCATATTTCAGAAGAAAAAAAAGGTTGATTAGAATGAAAAATGTTGCCATTTATTTCTTTGGGGTAATGAGTGATTTTTTTTAGAGAAATTCTGAGAAGATGGTTTGGCAAAAAAGTTGAAATGTTTCCGATAAAACAGTAGAATTGGTAGTTATTTGTTATTTTTTTAGGCGATAGATAAATATCACTTACGAAGTATTAAATACATAGGAATAAATTTTAGCTTTTTTAAATGAATTTATATTCAGCGACAAATCATGCATTATTAGCCATCTTATTATCCGATAGAGCAAAATTGAGATATAAAAATTTCATTATTTTTATTACGATTCCTATCTGTACCATCTTAATTGTATGAATCACAATAATTTCCTCGAAAACGTGTTAAATTCAAAGCAGAGTTAACATGTAAATGTTTGAAATAAAAAAAATGTGCAATTCTTTTGCACTGCATTATTCCGAACTATCATATTTTTTAACTAACTGTCCTACAAAGTGAATAAAAATATATAATTTAAATAATTACACTGCAGAATTTAGTTGAGACAATGAAATGCATGGAACTATAATTCAAATGCCATTACATTATAATTTTGAAATCTTACGCGTGGTAAATATGTAAATTGTGATATAATAATTCTATATACAATAAATGTGTTGTAAATATGCATTTTTGCACACACATCTAATTTTAAAAGTGTCGTTGATAAAATAAATAAAAACTGTCATAGTTTTAGAGCATTTGAAATGCAAAATGTAAAATTATTATTATTTTTCTGGAAGTGGAAAAATGGCTACATACATATATCATGAATGAATCATATCTATACAAAATATGAATTGAACTGTGTTGCTTATAAACAAAAAAAAAAACTTATATTTTTTGCTTTTCTGAAAGGACAAAAAAAAACCCACCTCGGGTATGCATAAAAATTAGTAAGAATCAATAATCTCCCCATCATATTATTATTTTAACTTATGTAGATGATAAATAAAATACTCATAGAACAATACAAAATCATTAAAATTAATACAATTATTAAAATCAATAAATTATTGAAAATGATAAAAATTTAATAGAATTGAAAAAAAAAATTATCAATAAAATTGTGGAAAAATACAAAAATATTTAATAAAAAACTTACTATGCAAAATGTTTAAAAAATATTTCCATTGATAAAAATTTAGTAATTTGGTAATTTATTTTAACCTATCTATGCTTTCATTCTTCGACTGAATTATTACTCCCAATTACTATCTCTAGACTAGTCTAAGGTTTTAATATTACATTAATAAATTGATTCCATGATAAAATAAAACCATTTATTTATTTCCATGATAAGGTAATGATTTTTAAACTTTAATAACGTCTAGATTATTAGTTATGGTTGAAAAAGAGCTACATTTTTTAGAGTCATTTCCATATTTTTTTGTATTTTTCGACGTTCTTCAAGAGATGGTGATATTCATTAAATTTTTATTGATGTTTTAAATCATTATTTAGTCAGATGCCTTATTGTCTTTATGGGCACGTTTATAACCTTAAAACTAGTTTAATAACTCACTATAAATTCTAGATTCACAGCAGAATTTAGATTATAGGGACTAGGCATGTAAATTGTCATTTCGGTACCCCAACATGACTTTTTCGTGACATCATGACCCTGTTCTACATCTAGTGAAAGTGAATAAATACTTTCTTTGTTTATTGTTTTCGACAAGAAATTTCTGTCTTCCGACAACGTCATTGGTATTATTTACAACAATACAATCAGCCGTTTCAAAATAAGTAAGGCGGAAATTTCGTTCACAGTAAAAGTCAATTTATTTAACCTTAGCTATGAGTTATGATCATTTTCGTATTGTTAATAATGCCTTTAAAAGTATCTAAGTTTGTTTAACAACACACATTATATAAAGTATATACAATATTTCAGACTTAGTTTATATTTCTGATCAGTTCTCGTATAAGTTGTAGCTGAACATTAAAGGTAGAAACTTCTTGCACGAGAATCATGTGCCAACACTGTTAAAATTTCCATTCTAAAATTATGGTGAAATAACTGGTAGCTGTCTGTCCATCCAATTAACGGTAAAGTGTACGGTAAAGAACATTTTTTTCCCTTTATGGCTTTGAAAACATTTACAAAAAATATGGTTATAAAAACATGAATACAAACCTATACGGTTTTTTAACCATTTGCAACTAGCATTTTTCAGAAACGTAACAAAAAAATTATTTATTTAACTAGACATAGGAGCTAGGCTTTTCGTAAGGTAAAGGGCATTGGGGTGTTGACCGTGCACTGGAAATTCTTTATGTGTTGAAGGGAATGGAGGAAATATTGTGGTGTCAACACTAGGACTCGAACTCCAGTTCTGCCGGTCATGAGATTGACAGATAAGTCCGCTCGACTATGACATGTACGCAGTTGCAAAGAACTAAGTAGCTTCATTAGGTGGTTCTAGTTGGTGCGATAAAATTCTGGTTGTTTAACCGTATTAGGTGAAAGCAGTTAATAAACAGTTTTTCTCAAACTTAAGAATTTGATTATCCTCTTATTTATGGTCATTAGAGTGTTTTGGTTAAATATAGTAAAATAACCATTCAATAAATTGTTATTTAACCTTTTATTCAGAGAAATTTCTAACAGTGATGGGTAAAAGTAAAACGACAAATCTAATTAATTTTATAAAACATATTATTAAATCATGATTATGATTAATAATATAATCCTCAATAGAAGTAGTTTGAATATAGGTTTTATTTATTGATTTATTATTATGGCAATGTATTATAAATCAATCCTAAACTAAATTTATAAAACCACTCTTATGCCTTAAATCAAGACTAAACTCTTACTGAACTTTTAAGAGTTTCAAATCACTTGTTAAAAATAAAAAAAAAAATAGAATTCATGACACCACTAACTAATTGAATTTTTTCGGAATATAAAACCACAAATCTGATTAATTTTATGAAACATATTATTAAATGATGATTATGATTAATAATATAATCATCAATAGAAGTAGTTTGAATATAGGAGTTATTTATTGATTTATTATTATGGCAACGTATAATAAATCAATCCTAAACTAAATTTATAAAACTACTCAAATCAGAACTGAACTCTTACTAAACTTTTAAGAGTTTCAAATCACTTGTTAAAAATAAAATAAAAGTAGAATTCATGACACCACTGACTAATTGAATTTTTTCTGAAGAATAAGTTCTTGGAAGTGGCTATTACGGATTGCAATTAAACAAAGAAATATATAACTTATAATACTGCGATATTTTATTTTTAAGGAAGTAGCAATATCTTATGAAAATTCCTTTTAATTTAAGAATAAAATTCATAACAGTCCTCACCATATTAATGAATTAAATTTTTCAGACACGAGCATCAAAATTTCTTCTTCGGAAAATTTTTAAGTAAATAAAGATTAATAAAATCGTAATGAATTGCTATTAAAGAATTAGTTATATTTTTAATAATAATTCATTACAGTATAAAAATAGAACTCATAAGTACTTATCTCATACTTGACAA
This sequence comes from Parasteatoda tepidariorum, assembly GCF_043381705.1. Lineage (NCBI taxonomy): Eukaryota > Metazoa > Arthropoda > Arachnida > Araneae > Theridiidae > Parasteatoda > Parasteatoda tepidariorum. Next base: position 32,886,935 of record NC_092211.1, read on the forward strand.
ATTTTTTTTCAGAGACAAATAATATATGTTCTTATTGGAAATAATTATTATATTCATTAATATGTATTGTATTCGTAAATATTAGAGATTATAGAGCCTTGAAACTGCAAAGAAGAAAGATTAAAAAAATAACATACATTTCAGTAAATTCGTATTTACCCCCGTGTTTAATTTTTCCAAAAAAAAAATATATCCAGTCACGAGATATTTAATTTTGGCAGTGTCTTCGTCTGGTTTTGTAAATGAAAGTTAATAAATAAAATTTTTTTAATTACAATATGGAAACATTGAAACAACTTTTTTAATTTTAAGAGCCGCATATTATATTCCGATGCATATTATATTCCAATTTTACAGACTGATCATATTATCCGATTCTACAGATACAGAATTTGATGAATATCTGTGTTAACTGCCAAGAAGATGACTGAATAAGATGTGTATTGTGTAAGGGGCAGGTAGTGCCTCTATAAAACAGATACAAGCTTTGAGAGCCTTCGCCAAAGTTGTAGTCAAGTTTTTTTTCGAACAGAGAGAAACATACAAACCCTGCATATTACATTTCGATTCTACAGAGCTGACATGTTATACAATATAATGCTACATATTTTCTGATACTACAGATTCGGAATTTGATGAAAATCAATGTATTAACTGTAAAAAAGTTGACTGAATAAGATGTGCACTGTCCATGAAACATTTACGAACTTTGAAAATTTTTGCTGAAAATGTTGCTAAGTTTTTTCGAAAGTGGCATATTAAATATATAAATTAGATTTTGTTTATTAGATTCGTTTTACTCATTTTTCATGATAAAAATTCATTCTTTATAATATATCGTACGTTTTTCATGGTTAACAGTATGAAATGTGTTTCTATATTTTAGCTTCGTTTTTCCTTTACTCTATTGGATGACAGACTCACCTCGACTTTAAAAAGAAGTGTAAGTTTATTTTGAAGAAATTTTTTCATATTTTGTTCTCAATATTTCATGATTTTTTGCTTGAAATATGTTGAGTACGTATATGAGAATTTAAAATATGCATTAACATATCTTGTGCATCCTATCTCAGTATTTTTATTTCGATTTGAAAAAAGTATGACTATCTATCCTGGATTTAAAGTATATAAAAGCAAACAAAGATAGAAACAAATGGATAAATTTTAAGGTATACAACGAAACATTTTGTTTATACATAAAATATAAAATCCTGCAGTAAATGTTGTATAAAAAATAGCCTAAGTGTTTGTGCCATTTTGTGAGTATTAATTTTAGAGATACATCCATCAACTAGGCCCTATTATTCTGACTTCTTCAATGTTTATTACTCATTCACCTGATGTAAATAACTTTTTAATTGATCAGATGCTGTGATAAAAAAAAGGCTAAAGAAGATATTTAAAGTGGCCATTATTATTTATAGAACAAAATGAGCACATAGGAAAGGTTTCTTTTTTCCTATGTAAGGGGAATTCAATCTTATTTTACCTCTAATTAAAGTGGGAAAAAATAACGTGATTTCTCTAAATTAGTTTCCTTCAAATAAGCAACTAGCAATGACCACTTACAAAAAGCTCTGACGTATTGTTAGCATTTTACATATCTAGATAGAAAGGAAAATATTTAAGCGAAAAAATGCAGTAATTTCAAAATGATATTATTTTAGCTATTGAAAAACAACAAAAATAAGTTATGAAGATGCATAAAACTCACCTGCGTTTAACACAAATCAAAATTAATTAATCTATATAATTCAATATTTGGGGTTAAAAAGATGAATATAATTTTAGGTTGTGATTTAATTAGGTTTTAAAACATTCTAACGTGGAAATGTATTTAAAAATCAATAAAACAAATTTTGTTAAGTATTCAAGCTTCTATAGTGAAATGTGTCACATTTTGTTGTTGTTTTTTCTTCTTTCCAATGGCCACCTGGAGAATGACCTAGGTCATACAGGCGGCATCTGATGGGCAGCATCTGACGGGCAGATTTGTTGACCACTCTTTCAGGGGTACCATATTAGGTGGGCCAACGTTGCTCCCACAGTAAGGGCAGATAGTACAGAGAAGGAAAGAACATCCATGCCTTGCCCGGGATTCGAGCCCAGAACCTTTCTGGTGCAAGGACAGTTTCCTGCCCCCAACACAGGCCGGTCGGCTTGATAAAGGAATCTTATTTGAATTTATTTTAACGAAGAATAAAAATTGAAAGAAAAACATCACTTGAGTGAGTTTTTAAAAAAATGTATTTTGTATTTATTTATGTTTTTTTAAGTGGGAGCCATCTAAACCCCCCCCATGGAGTTATTTTGGGCTGTGGACTGGATCCGCTCTGGCTCACCCCGATGCATGAAGTTCGAAATCGTAAAAATTTAATGGTCTCTTTCGAGTTTGAAAATATCAATAAATTCTCCATTTAGTATAAAACTTTGATAATAATAATGATTATTACAAAAAATCAGTTTAATGTATTATTTTTTATTTTTCCTAAGCAGTTATTAAAGTAAATTGAAAAAGCATTTTCTAATTGGTTTCATGATTGCTTTGAAAATTTATTGAAAATGCAACTTAAACTGATTTTAAATAAAGAGAAAAATTATAAAAAAAGAACACTATTGAGTCAATCTTAATATGATTTTCGTTCTAATAGATCCTATCTTAAAATTCCCATCGATTTCTTTTGAGCCGGACCCACATAAACAAATATCTATTACATCTCATATTACGTAAGATACTGTACGGAGATAAAAATTCTGGTAAAATTACCCTTTGTTAGGGTAACGGTTAACCAAAAATTCTGGTTTTCAAAATTAAAGTTCTTATTATTGCATTCAGTAAAAAATACTAAACCTAAAGCTAAATTTAACCGAATAAATTGCTTTTATGCCATGCTCTTAAGTATCATGATATAATTAGCAAATTTTAGCATATTTATCAAATTTTATCACATATAATAAAACAATATTTTATTGATAATTTAACCAAAATCATTATCAAAACGTTTTGGTAAAAATTACCGAGTTTCTAGTGCTTCCATAGAGTCAGAAACATGGTAAATTGTACAGTATTCTGGCAGATTTGACCATACTTTTTTCCTCAGTATAAGTATATGTGATTTAAAAGAATATAATCATAAAAATTTGATTACCTTTTTTCACAATTTTTACAAGCTATTTTGAAAAATAAATTGTAAATCAAAGTCTTGCAAAGGCACTTACATCGCTGTTATTAAATGGCTAATTATCACAGAAATCTATTTCCTTCAAAAGATTTAAATAATATAAATTTAAATATAAATTTGTTGCTATGTATAACAAATATATGAAGTAAAAAATCTATGTGTGATAAATCTATTTAACAGAAATCTTATCTAATATAGAAATATTATCTTATCTTTCTCATTTCTGACAAATATTTTCATTATTCTTTAAGCTCAACAAGGATCTACGATGTGAAGAACTGGGGTTCTATCTTTGGCAGATGTTGGAAGTCCATTCTGCTTCAGATCAATATGTATCAACTTAATCGAGAAGAAATGGAGGCCAACATCATTATTATCTTTAAGCCGTTGGCCTTGAAACTAAGAAGTCTTAAGCTCCAAACTGTCTAGGAGTCTTATACACATGCTTATTTTTTTAAAAATAATTTTTCTTGAAAAATCGAAATGTTTTTGAAAATGAGTAGATGAAGTATGTGACTTAAAAAAATGTTATGTTATTTAAAGTCAGAACAGATTTTTTTAAAAACAAAAATCCTAAATAATAGCATTGGAAAGGAATTGTAATTGCTACTAGATCATAAATCACAATTATTAGGAAGTTAATTTTATATTTATTCTAATCTATTTTAGACTTTTGAAACGTGAACATAATTTAAAATAAATTTTTTTTTATTTTTAAGACCATATCTTTTAAAAATGAGTAAATAATATTTTTAAATATACTTTTATATTTTTTTAGCAATTCTTAACCTTTCCAAAATTTTCTCTCAATTTTATTACATTTTTTTAAAATTAAACCAATTTATATTTTAATACAAAATGTTCCAAAGGCAGGTTTTATTATGAAGTTCAGACGAAAAAAAATTTATCAGCAGAAGAATTATGATTTAAAATCCTTAAAAACAAATACACTTCGAAAGAGATTGTAGTCAAAACAATTGTAGTTATTAAGAGTTAAAGTTATTTTTTAAAATTATTTACGATTCGGCCAAAACACGAAATTAACATTCTTCGTTCAACTAAGCAAAATAACGAAGTATGTTATGAAATTATAGCAATAACAAAGAAGAAATATAATTAACCTAGATGGCTGCATCTTAGAAAACAAATATTTCGAAACTAAAGAAAGCAACGTCTGGAGCATAAAAATTAAAAATTGCTCTGTTATCACTTCCACTTACCATCTAAGGAAGTGAACGTTCCAACAAACCAACAAAATATATAACAAGTCCATAGCAGCATTGTGTACGATCGCACAAAGGGAAACGTGCACGTGACTTATTTCGCTAATGAGTGGATTCTATGGGCGTTTCTGGGACAAGTTTTAAAACCGTTGATTAGAATGCGAATATCAAACTTTTTGGGGCATGCAGGTGAACTGTGTGAATTCAAAAGTTTAAAGAAATGTATTAAAATGTTTTTAAACTGATTTTTTGAAATACTAGCTGCTTTTTGTGATCAGCTTGACTCAAATTATCATGTACAGCATATAAACTTTAATGGTAACTAAGTCGAAAGCACAACAATATTTAAATGTTCTAATTCTTCCACCCCTCTTCCAATGCTAAAAACTTGAAATTAGTTCTATACAATACATTAACCAAATTTTTTTACCGTCCAGCTGTTTCTTGCATGGCAGAACTTCGATTTCTATTTTAGCTATTTCAAGAGATGCCCACGATATTGTCGAAGTTCCTTATATATCGAAATTATTAATAATTTAAATTTTGCCATCAGTCTTTAACTGATACAAACCGCGGTAATTTGTTTTCCGATATTTCGACGTAGTGGGCAGCAAAAGTATTAAGAATACGTGACTTCTATCTCTGACGTGAAATAAGATAGGAAACTCATCCTAAAACTTTATTATGTGTTGCATTACTTGCTCAAGGATTCATAACTTTAGTATCATATATATATATATATATATATATATATATAAACGCAAACGTTTACCTATTGGTGTACTTCTGATGAAACTAACTCAGATTTCCATTTGTGTTACATGGGGAGAAGAATCGTGAAAAACTTACCACTGTTAGCTTGACGGCAAGGGGACTTTAACCTATGATTCGTTTANGTTTTCAAAATTATAGTCCTTATTACCACTCATTTAGTAAAATATAGTAAACTGAAAGGTAAACTCAACTGAATAAGTAAAATTTTTGTGCTGTATGTTAATGATATTTCTGGTAAAAGGAACCCATAATTCTAGTTAATAAAACTGGAATATATGGCATTTAAATCATTTATTTGGTAACTTTTTCGCTTACCCGAAACTCTTGTTTTCAAAATTATAGTCCTTATTACCACTCATTTAGTAAAATATCGTAAACTGAAAGGTAAACTCAACTGAATAAGTAAAATTTTTGTGCTGTATGTTAATGATATTTCTGGTAAAAGGAACCCATAATTCTAGTTAATAAAACTGGAATATATGGCATTTAAATCATTTATTTGGTAACTTTTTCGTTTACCCGAAACTCTTGTTTTCAAAATTATAGTCCTTATTACCACTCATTTAGTAAAATATCGTAAACTGAAAGGTAAACTCAACTGAATTAGTAAAATTTTTGTGCTGTATGTTAATGATATTTCTGGTAAAAGGAACCCATAATTCTAGTTAATAAAACTGGAATATATGGCATTTAAATCATTTATTTGGTAACTTTTTCGTTTACCCGAAACTCTGGTTTTCAAAATTATAGTCCTTATTACCACTCATTTGGTAAAATATAGTAAACTGAAAGGTAAACTCAACTGAATAAATGATTCTTATACCTTGCTTTGAGGCATCATAATAAACTTACAAAACTTTATAACATTTATCAAATTTTATCACACATTATTAATTTTACCAAAATCATTACCAAAGTTCTTCGTTAAAAATTACCGAACTTTTTTGTTTTCCCATATAGCCAGAAGAACGGTAAATGTTACCATAATCTGATAGTTTTGAACAGAACATCAGATGATTAAGTATTATTAGGCTTTTTTCCTTATAAGTGAATGAATTGGAAGACTCATGTACTGTTTTCATAAAGCCCTCAAAACTTTCCTAGATATCAGAGATTCTATAGTTCAAGTGTATTTAGTTTATTGTGAAATTCTTTTTAGAATCTTTTACTTCATTTTTTTGAAATGTCTGAAAATTTGAAAGAAAAAAAGAAGCTGAGCACTTCTTTTAATTAACATAAGCCTAATATTGATAGAGCATATGATGTGTTAATGATAGATATGATGTAATTCATGTTAAAATAACTAATTTGAGTAATATTCAAATTGTTTCTCTCTTGATCACCAAGTTTTTTTATTATATTTTTTCTATGTCAGTAAAAGTTTTAAGAAAAGGCGACAACTCTTGATTTTTTATATGCCAGATGCTGTAGAGTTGCGTAAAGATGATGTAAAGTAAGTAGAAGAAAAAATAATACTTGGTGGTAATGACCATACAAAAACTTGACTTCTGAGATAATATTTAGTCACATAACCAAAATCCATGATTAATCTTTTCTTTTATCAAAATGATCTTAAGAGAAGTTGTTAATTAGAAGCAAACTAAGAAGACTTAGAAAAAGTTTTCGACAAAATTAAAATTAAAATGTTAAATCAGTCACTTAATCAGTTTAAAAAAATTAGATTAATTCATTAGTTTGTAATTTTTAAGGGAAAAACTTACCTATTTAAATTTAGTTCAAAAATGTGTGAATTTATTTATTTATTTTAATTATCTTTTGATTTTTAAATATTCTATGTCATTGTTGCAAAAAGTCGCAAATTTTTAGCAATTTGCAGGTTTGTACTTTTTAGAAAGGTTTAATTTAAGTTTCGTTTTAGTATTTTTATCTTAAGGCATTATTCATTTTCCAAAGTTTCATTTCTGTAGCACTGACTTTAAAAATAATTCATTTCATTACCATAACTTACTTTCGTATTCATAGTTTTAGTTGAAGGAAGTTAATTTTATCATTTCTGTTTCATTATTCTTTCATATTCTTTTATATTTTTTACTTTTTGTTTGCTAAATTGAAGTTTAAAGAAACTTACTTAAATATTTTAAGTTCTTAATTTAGGTTTAATACATTCAAATTTTTAAAATTCTTACATTATATTTTTAAATTTTATCTATCCCGCTATCATTTAATCACTTCTTTCTTTATGTATGCGACATTTTTACTTTCATAATTTTGATTTAATATTTTCTAAATTTAATTGTAAAAATCTTACCTACAATTTCTTTTGTTCGTAATTTAGAATTTACTAATTTCTAAACTATGAATATACTGTTATATAATAAGTTTAAAATTTTCATTTTTATAGTAATTATTATTATTAATTTATATTTCGTATATTCTTACTGATAAACTTACTGTTGGTTTCCTTTTTTAATTACTTTCAATTGTATTCTGATGAGTTAAAAAGTTCTAAAAATAGCAAGACGTACACATTGGGTAAAACAGATTATAGCAAGAAATTAGGATTAAATTAAGATTATTTCAAATTTTTTATGTGATACTAATACGCATTACATACGTAATTGTAACTTGCGTTACATACGTAATCGTGCGATTGGTCAAAAACTAATTTTTAAGAATGCCATCCACTCATAGTTTTAGTAATACAATGTCATATAAAAATCCTTTTTTTAAAATTATAAGTGTCATGTATATTATAAGTCTGAAGTATTTATCTTTTTATAGGGTGAGGTAAGAATTCTACCATAAAAAAAACTAAAATACAAATTTTTCTTTCAGAAAAGTTTAAACGGTGTAAAAATGTATGAACTGAATCGCATTGACGCCGATTCAGTTTCAAAGTGTAGCGTAGCTACCACCACAACTATTAAATTCCAATTCACTAGTATTTAAAACATTAACTTAGTTCCATCACGAGGTACAGTTTGATAAATGACGATTAACATATATGAGAGTCAGTCCCAAGAGAGATTTACGAAAAACTAAGAAACGCGCAAAAACGCTGCAAATAATATGTATAAAAAAACAATCCAAAACAGCAAGAAATAAATGAAAATACTTCAGAAGTAATGCGAAATGTTTTTGAATATTACAGAAGGAGGTTTCCTAAATATTCAGAAACGTCTTTGAAAACTACATGCACCGCAGCACCATATATTCGGAAACATTTATGAATTTTTTTTTTACAGAGTACGTTAAATAAAATGATGAATATTTTGGATTAAAAATTTATATTATCAAAACTCTTAATTTTAATCAGCAATGGAAAAATATTTGAAATGCTGTTAAATACGTATAAATAAAAAAAGGAAGTTTTGTATTCAAGGAATGATTTTTTCCCTTATCTTTATCGCTTTTCTTTTGCAAAACTTTAAAAAATTAGTATTTTGAAAAAAATTATATTTGTGTTGCTTTCTGATGTTTACTGATTCTTTCGTTTACTGACTCAGCAAATGTTTGATTCGTTATAAGTTATAATACTGCGGTGAATCAAATACTTATTAGTTCGATATTAAAAAATAAAAAAGACAAATATTTCCGGTAAAAAAATTATTTTATTAAAACTATTATTTTTAACAGCTGAATAATCGTTTAACTCTTTGAATTTTAAAAACTAATGCTTCCAAATTCTTTCCGTTATAAATAAGGGATTATGATCAAGGAATATTTTTTATCCATTTTTTTTCTTTAGCGAAACATTTACAAAGTAGTATTCAGAAGAAGTGCTACAATAAAATTCGCTTATTCTTTTGAAGTTATGATAATGAGTTCAATCAAATACTTATTTGATAGAAATTCCGTTAAACTTAAAAACTAATATTTTCAGTTAAAAAAAACTGTATTAGTGAAATACTTAATATTATTCAATAGCTTAACGATAGCTTTATTATTGCAACTCAAAAAAATAGTATTTCAAAAGGAGTGCCGTTGTACTTACGGAAATTAATGATCGTAGAATTTTTTTCCATCTGTTTCTATGTTATTATTTAATTTCGTAGCATTATTTTAGTATTACTGAATTGTAAATGGATAATTCGACAGATTTGACAACTATTTATTGTGTAATGTTTAAAGATTTTTTTCTTCTTTTGTCTAAGTAATTTATTAAATGTACGTACAAAAATTTAAAGAATGTAAAACAAATCAGAAAAATTTAAAAACAAATATATTTTAAATGCAAAATTTTTCATGTGTTTAAATTTTTAATTTTTTACGTGTAAGTTATTAATTATAATATTTTGTTATTAGTTCTTATTATATTTTTATTTGTAACTTAGAAATATTTACGAATTAAAAAAAAACTGTTATGTTATCACAGAAGTTTAAAATTAAGAAGTTAATAATTTAAGAAGTTATTGCATTTCAAAATTATTTTGTTCAAGAAATTTTTAAATTTCATTCTAGGCTATAAAAATCGTAGAGCAACACTTTAAACATGATTAGTCATATATGGCACTAAAATGCATCACTAAAATAATCTTTTCTTCAAGTTGATTACTTGATATTATATGTTAATTGTAACGGTAACGCGATGCTTTTTAATATTAGATGAGGGCTACAGCAACTTAGTATGGTAATGTGGTTCTAGGTACTGATATTGTAGTTCAAAGTTTTTTTTTTACTGCTTATTTTATACAAATAAAATTAAAAATATTAGTAAAATACTTTAAAAATTAGAAAAACATGCTATTTTTAGATTTTGTTGTTTGTATAGTCCTCTTCTTGTACTTTTCCTGATTTTACAATACACTAAATTCTTTAAGAAGAAATATCGTTACCTTAGCAAATAATTTATAAATAATGTTTTTTTTTGTGTAATTACTAAAAATAATAATTTTAGAAAATAATGCGCAAAATTATCAATAATTTTTAGTTTCCTCTACTCTTTATAAGCCATAAATATTTTTTTAAAAAACGAATCAAAGAGATTTTAAAGTTCTAAAAGAATCAAGGAGAAAAAATGCTTCGAAGGTCTTTTTTTAGAATAAAACCTTTTTTTACATTGCTGTAAAATTAGGTTCAAAGAACTCGTATAGACAACTTTGTGTTCAGTGGTTTTGCGCATTTAACTTTACATAAATCTAAACTCTAATATTATTTTTATTATCCAAAGAAAGCACATGAATGAAAAATCCCTATTAAATAGCCATATAACCATAGCTGATCATTCCTCATAAAACACTTTACATCAAATGAAATTAATCTCTTGAAACTTAAAACAATGTTTCGCAGTAAATTTCGTATTAATTTGCTCATTAAAAGCAATTGTTTTTTTTTCATATTACCCTGTTGCTAAGATAAATATTGTCTAATTATATTCTTCTTGACTTTTGATTTGTGGCTCGTGCGATTTGTATTAAAAAAGAAACACAAATTCTTCAGTTTGGAATATGCTTTATTTTATCGTATTACATAAACATACAAAATTAAATAAGTGCCTCTTATTTTAAAAAATATTTTTGAGCCTATCAATTGTTAGATTTGAAATATTAACTTTGACATCACGTATTTAGGATGAAGCTTATTTATTTAGTTTACCAAATAAAAAAAATAACATAAAAAATAAATATTTAAATGTTTCTCTTCCTAAAGGTTTTCTTGAATAATTTGAAAATTGGACTTATTACATTGCCTTTAGCTCCTTAATAGTTCAAGACTTGTATAAACCGGCAAGGATAGAGCAATGGAATGCAAAAATGATAGAATGTTTGCTATTTATCATTGCTATATTTTGATGGCATGAAGATATTTTAAAAACATCGTTATGTCAAATTAAAGTATTAGTACAACCAGGAAATTTACGACCAATGGTCTCGATACGACGCTTATTCTAGAAATGTTACCTTTATGCATCGTTTATATTTTGAAACAAAAAATGTAATCAGTTATATAATTCTTAGAAAATAACGGATTACAACATATTTATGTACATATTTGCAACAAAAGGGGATTATCTAGTGCAAGTTCATACCAAAATAAAATGAACTTGCAGTTTTTCTATCAGATGTCAGGTTCTATCAAAACATTATAACATTATATATATAACTTATAATCTTTTAACAGTGGTTGCTAACTGTTAATCTTTTTTATGTAGCCGTTATGCATCGCTTATATACAAAACCCTCTTCTTCGTTAAAAGTACGATAAAATGCTTTCAACGTATAATAAAATGAATAATTTAATGCAACAAAAGACTGAAAATATTTTAAGAACATGATTATACTATATCATAAATGACTTATTTGCAGTTATTTTATAATATAGCTTGCTTAACAGTAGCATTCGAGCTATTTTATATTCCTGACGTGTAGGAGGTTTAATCATTCATGAGGCTACCACAAAATCACAGACATACTTAGCATGGTTTTAAAATTTGTCAGGCTAAAGAATTTTGATGTATCATGGGCAAAACTGTCCTCATCGATCTCCACTTAGACATTTGTCATGATTCAATGCAATATTATGTAGAATCAATCATCAATTTGCAACCTAATCCGAAGAAGCAGTATGTAAATAAAGGAATTACTCTTTGCCTTTTGAGACACATCAGACGAGGTTTTCACTAAATGATTTGAACCGTGCATAGGCAAGTTTAACAAAACCCATTTAGAGTAAATGATCAGTAGAGTGTGGAAAGACGATCCGACGGAAAAGGTGGATTTACCTTTAGTGTTCGCAATCAACGAAGCTTAAACACTCGTTCTTGAAAAAGAAATAAAAGCGAGAGAAAAAGAAGGTGTAAATGTTTGAAATAAGAAATCTTCCTCATTTAAATATTGGGTTTGAAGCAAATGTAGCTTTGTTTACATTGATAAAAATATTATTTAAATGTTAATTACTCTTAATTGTTTTAGTGTTTTAATAAATATCACTTCGTGCAGATTTTGGAGTAATTTATTTTTACTTTTTAGGAACCACCTAAAGAAAAAAACCGATCATTGAAAAAAGTTTACTGTTTTTAGATCGATTTGGATGAAAGTTTAGCATGGTATTCCATCTGTTTTTGCAATATAATTATATTTCGAAACTGCAATTCTGTTTCTAATATAAAAGCGTTCGTGTGAGAAATTTATGCTTTATAATGTGGTGAACTAAAAATTTACGTAACGTCAGAGGAAAGATTTTAAAGGGGTTGTATTTTTGCAAAATGACTTAAAACGTAAGACTTATAAAGGATTATTTTTTTTGTATTTTAGGCAAAAATTAATGAAAAACTCAAAATAATGAAAAAAATTCTTTTATATTAAAAAATGAGTGATATATTAAAATAAAATAAAATATTTAATGACTGAATCTTACCAAAAGTAGCACAATACAATCATACAATTAAGAGTGAGTAGATTTTCAAAACAATATCTTGATAATTATTGCAATCTACCAGAAATCAGAGAAGTTTAAAAAACTTTTTTCTAGAAAAAGGATTCAAATTAGAAGTTGTAACGCTAAGTTTTTTTCTCCCTTATATCTCTGTACTGTTTTTGTAAAACAATATATTTAAAACTTGCATTTGGCAGATAAGAAAATTAATTAAACTTGAATAACACTAGGGAACAAATTTTTTGTTGCATTTATACGAATAGTTGATCTTGCCTGATTCTGGTAGGGCGATTTATGCTCCTAAAGTTGCAGATTTTTTTAAAGGGATATTGTTTGTCAAAATGCCCAAGTTTAAAAACGTTAGATATAACAGGGGATTTCGTAAATATTGAGGCAAACTTCTAGGGAAGTTAGAGCACATCATCAGGATTAAAATTGCATGGGAACTCATGCCCGGGAATGTCATCATACGTTGCTAGGAGCGATTCCCTATTTTGACCTGCTCAAAAGTATGCAAAGAAACAATTCATAATAGGGCAGCGTCCCTAGAGGCGTATGAAGACTTTTCCGGGCGTGAGTTTTTGTGCAATTTTAATCCTGATGATATGCCCTATCTTCCTAAAAGTTCGTTTTAACATTTAAGGAATCGCTTGTTATTAAATTTGTACATTTCATAAACATATAGACTAAAAATTTCATTTAAGAAATGTAGCTTGGAGATTTGAAATCGGTGAAACGAAAGTATCTAAACTCTGTTTAAAAAACCTTAAGCTAAAGAAAGCAAAAAAAGAAAAAATGTTCCCCAGTGCATATTTTATGTATGTTAAATAATAAAAAAACGGAGCGTTGGAATAATATAAAACAAAAATGAAGAATAGGAAAAAAGAGAAAAGTTTATATGGCAATTTTTTTTCCTTATCATTTCTCCAAAACGTATCACAAACGGTGAGAAATTAATTTCATTTTATTTAAGAAGAAGTCGCATTTTAATTGTTTGCATTATAAAAGCTTTGTAGAGATAAGGAGGATAAAGTAGGAGGAGAGGGGAAGAAGGAAGCAGAGGAGATTATGTGTCCTTGCATGTCTATAGTTATACTGAAATTTAACACTAATTGTGGTAAATTTAATCATTAGATCTGGAAAAAAGGCCTTTTTGAAAAACTATTTCTCATCGGTAACGTTTTGGCTATGAAGAAGCACAGATTAAAAATAGGAAAGTATGAAACTAGATTAGTTTAAAACCTTCGCCATTTTTCTAAAAACTATTGCGACTAGTAATGAGTTAATTTGTCTTTTTTTCAGAGAACGTATTTTAATTACTTGTATCTATTAAGTTTTGTAGTGTTATAGATATGAAACAGAAAAAATTGAAAATACTAGTATGAAATAAGGAAAAGTAAGTGTCCAATTGTCTTTATTATTTCTCTAAAACTAATCAACAATGATGATAAATTAAATAATTATTTCTATCAGATTATTTATTATTAAAAAAGAGTTACGTTTTAAAAATTGTTTTGGATTATTCAGGGAAAATATCAGTCTTATTTTCCGAACAGGATA
>NC_092211.1:32901949-32918216 GCF_043381705.1 Parasteatoda tepidariorum
TATATAGTATACATATATTTTATTTTCAAAACTTTCCGATTGCTATAAAGAGGAGAAGTTACTTGATGTATTTTATGAATATACTTTGGGAGAAAATTATTTCACTCAGAAAAAATATATGGCCAAAATTACCAGAATATGGTAAAATTTACCCAAATGGGAGCAGTAAAAAGCTTAATCATTTTTACCGAAACGCTTTTGTAATGAGTTGGTAAAATTAACATCAAAATAACGCTTTATAATACTGTATATGCCGTTCTCGATCCCTGTTTTTTATTACTAAATAGGAAATTTCTGGAATGTTGAGTGTATAAATCAACCGATGAAAAAAATCTAAGCACAAAAATTTCTATTTTATTGTAAAATCTTTTAAAAAGTGTGAAACTTCGAATTTTTTGGATGGAGGGGAAGACGATTTTTTGTGGGACTCAGCAGATGAAATAAAATCTATTGCAGAGCTAGAAACCGACACAATTGATGTTCTGAATTTTTAAAATTTGTATCTTTATGGTATGTTTTAAAAGTTATCATTGCTATATTTTTTGAGATAATCTTGAATAAGTTATCGTAACCTTTCGTATTTTTTAATTTTTTTCCAAGCATCATTTAAAGTTTAGTTTCTCAATTTATGTGTGACGAAATTATAAGGACAGAAAATGCAAAAAATGAGAAATTAATAGTATATAACATATTAAAAATTGTCTTATCTTTGTAAGGGTTATTCACGTTTCTGTCTCTGCTTATAATGCATCGATATTTTACAATCAACCAATGTCTGACTATATTGCCGGTGTGTAAGTCGAACTCCTGATTTTTGTATAATGGTGAAATTTAGCAATGTGCTAAAATTTAGTAAATGTAGTAAAATTTGGTATACGAGAGAAAAATTACAAAATAAATCTTTTATTAAAATTACGTATTTTTTTAAGAAGAAATGTCGATACCGTACAGAACTGTAATTTTAGAATACTTTTTTTCTCCGTATACTATCCCTGCTTTATGAGGGGTCAAGAGAGGTGCTGAAGGCTTATTGAAATAATTAGTACTGTACATTTACGCCTTTCTTAAATCAAATGGGGCGAACATACAAATTGGTCCTAATCCAATTTGGAGTACTTTTCAGAAAGCGTGTACGCTCATAGCACTAAAAGCATTGATAAAAATAAATAAATGAGTAAATGCTTACTGTTTTATTTTAATAAAATAAATGCGTACTTTATTAAAATCAAACATTCTTTCACAAATTTTAATTTATCATTTCCCGCAAAGGCTATATTTTTAAGTATTTGAGAAGTTATATATTGTCACTTTTCTATGGAAATACTTACATATTTATATAAAAAATCTAAAGTTTATTTTCATTGCAGAAATTTCCTTCCATGCTGATTTTTTTATCAATTTTAAGTAAGAATAATGACAAAACAAAAAATATCATACCTTTTATGTAATCCGTAACAATTTTAATCCATTTAAATTCCCAGAAGAAGAGGATGAAATCCACTAAAAATATCACCACCAAAAACACTGGAAAATATAAGTTTTTTACTTGATTTAATACCCGATACAATGTTTATTCCTTTTAAAAAAACCAAACAAACACTTCGAGAAAGTTCAATTGTTAAACTCTCACGCATCCAACCTACGCGAGTTTCGGAATGACTTGAAATTCTTACTCACAACGAGTTCCGAAACTTGCGCTTCGAGAGCGATACTAATGCGCATGCGCAAATGCCGTAAGTGGAACATGCGGAAAAAGTGAAGAATAGTTACTGAACACCTGTGAATCTTATTCAGAGCGTTCTTACTTTTCTCACTTTTACGTTACCCTCCGGCAAGTTAGAAAGTGGAGTTAATTCGTCTAATTATTTTACCTTTAGTGGCTGCTTGCTACACGGAATATGTTGAGTTATGAATCGAGTGTGTCATAAATTTCGCCAAAATTATAAATCAATTAATTTTTTTTTCCTTCTGGGTAATAACTATTATTGACGATTTGATGATTTCAGGAGATTAAAGTAACAATAATTGCTAAAAATTTAATCACATGAATCAACTGACATACTCTTAGTCACTTTATTTTATAAAGTTATGTATAATTTCATAAGTGTATTTTTTTTTTCGTTTTCATTATTTGACTTTCATCAAGCTTGATAATAGAATTGTTTTTGAGAAATATATTTTACCTGAACGAAAGTTAAATCGATATCTGCTCGAAAATTGTAAGAAAATAAGAAATGGAATCTGAATTCCCTAGAATTTTTTACTAAAAAATTTGATTCTAAAATATAATAACAAATATATTACGCAATTAGATTTTTTTAAATTAATAATATAAAACTAAAACTTTACAAGTTTATAAAAATATTTTTATTCTGATGAATTTAAAAGTATTTTTAAACATGTAAATCCGATTTCATCGAATCTTCTTCTAGAGCATCTTTACTTTTCTTATTTTTCCGTAAATCTCTGGCAAATTAGAAAAAAAGTTTTAATGATAATTTAATCAGCGCCCGTTTGCTACACAGAATAAGTTTGATTTATCAATAGAATAAGTCACAAATTTCACTAAAATTCGATTATTTTTTTTCATCAAAGTAACTAAGATAATCACTTAATGATTCCAGGAAAAAAAAAGAACTGTAATTCTTAAAAATTTTATCATTTAAAGGATTTAAGGATTCTTAATTAATTTAGGTAATATATGCGTACTGAAATAATCTATGAACTAAAAGGTCAAATTAATGAAGTAAAGGTACTTGTCCGTTTAGGGGAACCATAAAAAATTGCCATACTATTATTGACGACAATGATGTTTAATTAATGTTGTTAAATTGAAATAAAAAATAACCTATCTACTAAAAAGCAATCTTAATGGAAAAAAGATACTTATTTGTTTTTGAGATATTATTATCCACCATGTTATTGATAGCAATGTCTATTTATTATAAATAATAAGTATTAATTGAGATAAAATATAAATTGTATGATAAAAAGCAAAGTAAATGTAGAAAAGTTAAAATGTTATTCGTTTAGGGGAACCGCTAGAAACAGCCATACGCAGATGATGCTTAATTAATTTTGGTAAAATGTACTATCGGTATAATGGCAATTGGTGCAGTTTTAATAAGAATTCCACAGCCGGTTTGCCGTAGTTCTAGAGCATATTTTTTTCCAGTGGTTGCAAATATATAGTGTATTAATGTTTTAATAAATTATAATGAAAAGAACTTTCTCCACCACTACTACTTATAAATATTTTAAACACTAAAATAAAGGTCAGATAGCAAAATGCTTATGCTCCAAAGTCCGTGGAAATAAGTACCTTACTTACAGTTCAAAGGGATATGCATCGGAAAACTGATAATGGTAAATTTTGACTATCATGAGTTGGCCACGAGCAATATCATCCAGCCAAGTGATGCTAAATCTCTACAACGATTAATGATTATTCTCTATTTTCATTAATCTCTACTATGATAAATATTATGATTAATCACTATTCTGATGATGGTTCTTCAAGAAACAGGTTTTTCTTAATATAATAAAGTAAAGTTACCGAGAAGGGTAACAAATTATAATGAATAAAAAAGGAAATTATTTTGACTTTATTAAATGAAGAACTTAGTGTAAAAACCATGTGACATTTTCTGAGGGACTACAATCAGGGTAAGAAAAAAAGTAGCATTCGAACTATTTTATTACAAATTTGTTAGAAGTCAGGACTAATAATTTTTTGTATTATTTTGTTTACCACTGCTTAATTTTAAAAAAATCATGCAAGCCTACTGAAAACTAATGTGGATAAGTTATGTTAAGATTAAAGTGAAAGCAAAAACAATTCCGTTAAATTACACATATCCAAATTGATGCAACTACTTTGTTATTTTCACTGATTCATAAATACCCCTATAAATGCCATTTACCTGATTCTTCCACTAAGCACTTCAACTGTGCCGAAATATGTCTTTCAGTTTTGTCCATGATTACGTAGTGTTGTTTATTCACAACGTATGAAGAACGGATATTCAGCTAAACTTTTTATAAAGAACACAGCAATCATCACACGGATGAGGCTACTACTCAAATGTTGCTCACTTATTCAAAAAATTTTAATTTTAGCCTCTTACAAGGAGTGACTCTGAGACTTTTATATGCAACGATTTTTTTTTAACATATGCATCAAATGAAGACAGGTTATTTATAACCATTGCTTGAAAGTACCATTCTCAACTTTTTTCAGTATTTTAGTCCCCATTCATTATTATGCAATTTATATTTCATATTTTTAAAGACACTAAGATCAACAATACCGCAAGTATTTTTTGCTTTCCATGTTATAGATGAGATTTTTCTACAGACCACTGTATGGCTCTTTTATATTTGCTGCCGGTACATAATAATGATGATGATAGATGCATAGTAAAATGTCAGGTGTCTTATGATTCTTTACATATTCCTCTCCACTCCGAATTGGAGCATAGGGCTTCTATCATAGCTTTCTATCATACTCTATTTGTGGTTAGATATTTTGCCTCTCTCCATGTTTTCCCTATAGTTTTCAATTCGTTTTATACTCTATTTGTCTCATCATACTCTATTTGTGATCAGATTTTGCCTCTTTCCACGTTTTTCCTATAGTTAACAATTCGTTTTATACTCTATTTTCCTCATCATACTCTATTTGTCTCATCATACTCTATTTGTGGTCAGATATTTTGCCTCTCTCCATGTTTTTCCTATAGTTTTCAGTTCGTTTACAATCTTCCTTCTCCAATTATTTTTAGGTCTTCCTCTTTTTTTTTATTGCCCTGAGGGGGCAATAGAAAAAGACGAAGACCTAAAAATCTTTTATACCCGGGGAAAAATTCGGTAAGAATATCGTATTGTATGGTAATGGTTGGTTAAAAACAAAACAAATGTAAATCTGGTGATGAAAACCAAAATATATGTTTTTTAAAGCAATCATTTGTTATTTTTCCCGTTCACATCTATCAAATTACCGAAAATTCTGGTATAATAACATGCATAATGGTTTTAAAATTTTAAAACACGTTATAATCATAGAACTTTTCACGCTCTTTTTCATCTTTAAAAAAAATAGGACATTATAACTATTCGCTGTCACGTTATAAGTTCATTAAATTTGGTATTACTCAATCTATTATTTAATTAAGATTGATATTTTTCTTCAGTATATTTTAAATTTGTACTGATGTCTTTTTCGTACATTAAAAACATATTTACATAATTTTTTACAAAGCAGAAATATGTAATCACACTTGCCATGGCTTAGAGGGAGTTAGTTAAACATTTTTCAATCACATGTGCAATTCGTCTTTATTCAAAATTTTGTCATCGATTTCAAATTATATAGTTATGTGTTTAAATTTTTTTTTTCATGTTCTTCTTTCACATATTTCGTTTAGTTTTTTTTTCGATTATAAATATTTGTGTAAATGAAATACGAACGAATTATTATGCTCTAACTCCATCATGCGTATTCATAAATATTTTATCAATTTCGTAAAAAAAAACTTTTTCTTCACATTTTAGCATCTTTCAAGATAAATAATGATTGTATTAACTATTATTCGCAAATATATATTCGCAATTATCTATTCTCATTAGGTTAATTAATTTTTTTCATGCTTTCAATTCTTTCATTTTTTATTCTACGTAATGTTCCAAATTTGTATATTTTATATTCCTTTGTCACATTATTAAAAATGATTTTGCAAAGCGATGAACACTAAGGAGTTAACATGCATAACATTTTCATTAATTTAGAACAAGGAATAAATTAGGAGTTTCCTTAATAAATGTCTCTTTTCTGAACATGTAATGGTAAATTTTCAAATAGCTTTTAATTCATCATGCGTAAAATTATAAAATGAATTCACTTTTAGGAAGAGGAAATCCAATCAAACGGAAGAAAATTTAATTAAATTCTTTAACGAAAACCTGATTAATTATTAAACTTAATTCGTAAACAAATTTATGTAAATTAAAAATCACATTTGTTATTTATGAACAACACATTATCACGCAAATTCACTCAATTTTCAAAAATGGAATAGTTCATTCATTTATACATGCAGCTTAATCCGCCTATTAAGATCGCTTTCATTCTTAAAACACTTGATGTTATAAAGCGGCTGATTTTATAAACCGGAATATTTACAATTATGAGTAATTTCATATTTAAACTTTATAAACGCACTAAAAGTTTATAAATAATTACTACTTTTAAAAATTATATTTTTTTCTGAATCTATGCGTAGAAAAAAATTCTGTACAGAATTGTAATGACATTACTGATAAAAAAATGTAATTCCGGTATTTATATACTGGTACTCACATTTGGTATTTGTATCAGATATTTAAACCATTCATCTAGTAGTTTTTCGGTTCATATGGTAACGGTTAACTGGAAATTCTGGTTTCAACAATTATAGATCTTATTACCACACATTTAGTAAAGAATACGAAACTGAAGTGTAAATTAATGAATGAATGGTTTTTCATGCTACTTTTACCATTTTTTCACCTATTATAAAACCATTTTTATTGTTAATTTTACCAAAACCACTCCATTACCAAAATACTTTGGTAAAAATTACCTTGATTTTTGATGTTCCCATATAGCCAGAAATATGATAAATTTTACAATATTCTGGTAGTAAAAACCATACTTTTTTTTCAGTACAGCCACTCATTCTTTTGCTTGAAGTTTGCAAAACTGATTACTGATGACTTTTCCTATAAAGCATAATTATAATTCATTCATTTGCCATTTTCTAAAGATTTTATATTTTCTTATTAGAGGAAATTTAATTCCATCATAAGAAAAAGTTGCGAAACATGTTTTAACATCTATTTATTTCGCTCATGGTTTTCATATTTTTAAAAAGGCATGAATTCATTCTTACGATGATTATCAGATCAGTTATTATCAAATAAATCATTATTTAAACCAGTTCCAGTCAGTTTAAACAAAAAAAATAAGTTTAAAAAAATTAGAAAAAAACAAACTGAATTAAAATTACTCATTTAATATTGAACAAAAAGGTTTGTTTATTTAGGGGAATTTCGATTACTGATTTTGATTACTGATTTCGTTATTTAAAATATCCACTGCACTACTTAAAAAGGTCATAATATTAATTATTAAATTAAAGAGGATTCTTCGAAACAACAAGATTTCATATTGGTACGCAAAAATCTGGTTATTTGGTTAAGAGTTATCAGGTGTTTTCTCCTTTTTTTCCCCTTTTCTTTTTTTGTGTGCACAGTATACAAGTACTCTAAAGACAATTTTCTTGTTTTTCCTTTTAGATATTCATACAACAGTTACGTAAAATGTAAATCAGTTTTGTGTATGTAAATGAGTTTAACCAATTTCATTCTGAAAACACACGGAAACACTACTAAGCTATTTTAATAAATACCTTTATGTTGTAAGTTAGGATGGGATGTAAATAATGTGAAGATCATTAACGGTCAAAATTACTATTTACTCAGCCTTTCAACTCCGCCTTTTGACCAGTCCAAGATCAGATAAGTTGAGTCCACGTTTTCGACCGTTAACTGAAATCTAAGCTACCAGCACAATTTCAATTGACTACAACTGAAAAGAAGGGGATTGAAATGATAAAGGAAAAGAAAACAACGGCTTTAAGGCTATAAAAAGAAAGTAGAAACTCATGTTACTGATTTTATTTTTACAGTTAATGGCAAATAGAACTGGTTTTTCTTTTTTTCTTTCTAATCTACTTTCTTTTGGAATATTCCGTTTGGTACAATGAGTGACGAGAGGAATACCTAAATTGCGTTGTAATAAGCTGCGTATGCCCCGAAGACAAAGTAAATGAGCAACAGCATGGCCTGTCATAACCTTAACTGGATTTGATGTGTTTCGTTGCAATAAAAAATGAATTTGAGAAAATCCGCACGTGAAGAGCTGTGAGAAAAGTATACAAACAGTTTCATAGAGCTTATTTCTATTTTTTTCCCCTTCTGCTACGGCGTGCCTTGAGAATTGACGAGTTTCAGTTTCTGTTGCATCTAAGCATGACTGAAATTCTGATTTTTTCAGTGATAAGAACTCTGTTTTGATTCGATAAAGAGTTTTATTCTTTTCGGCAATTTTTGGAAAAGTACTATAATTACAATAAATAGATATTTTGTAACAATTTGCTTAGTAGACGAAGTTTAAAAAAATACTACCCTTTTAAAATTTTATTTATAAAAATTTTTTAAAAATTTTATTCTCACAAGTTTTATATCCATCGTTGAACAGCCGATCTAATTTTATAGGTTTACGACTACTAATAACAAGCTTAAGCCCGTCCCGCCCCCGTTAGGGGGCATCCGGGGGCACTCCGAAAGTTCGAAGTGAGCGTAACAGTTCAATTACATGAGCAAACATATTCAAAATTTTCAAATTAGAGTTTTAACAAATAGGTGGAATATTAAATATGAAATCCAGAAAACGGTGCTACTTAGAAATAAACTAAGGAAACAAACATTACAAAGAAAATAAACAGTAACAATCAGAAGAGATATTGATGTCGCATCTTCAGTAGGGGTGCAAAGTTAATAAAAGGAAACAATTTCACATGGAAAATAAAGGATGTTTGTAACTCAGAATATAATTATGGCTGGCACAACAGTACTAAAGTTATCAAATTCCAGTAATTATTATTATTATTTTTTTTTTAACAGAAAGGACATATATATACCATATATAAAAACTCTAGGAACACAAGTGATTAAAATTTTCAAAATGAGGAATCACATAAGGGCAGAGATTGACAAAGCATGAGACTAAAGCTCCAAAAAAAAAACATTTTAAGAGAAAATTCAAGTAATAATCAAACCATAACAGGAAAGTTAATAAGCCGTGATTTAGGTGTATTTTTCCTAACAAGAGGCAGCAAAAGGCCATCAGGATTCAGGGAGGTGCCTTGTTACTAAACAATTTTCTTATTATTTCCTCAATTCCCTTTTTTATTTTAGGGTTTGACCAATGCTGCTTTTTTACAAGAACTTACGACTACTAATGTTCAACTACGTAGAATTGCAAATTCGAACCCAATCCAGAAGACAAGGGAACTCCTAGATCGAGTATTGTGTGAAATTTGCCTTCGTGGAGGAATTTTTTATGGAGCTAACCCGCAATTGCGTTACATGGAGAGGAAGACGACGAGAACCTCCCACGGTTAGCCAGACGGCAAAGGGACTCTAACCCATGATCCGTCTACCACTGAGGATATTTTACGTCAGCACTGTGGTCGGTGTAAGCCGGATGCGGATTTCATATCGACTAGGACTCGAACCCGGTTCACCTCATTGGAAGACGAATACTCTATCTCCTGAGCCATCGCGGCTTTCTCACAAGTTTTAGTATTTGACAAAATTTTTCGACTTGCTATACTAAGTAGAAACTAACCAGTAGATATAGTTTGTCTATGGTAAGAACTCCCCCAGCCACAAAGTCTGAGGCCGTATACTGCTATGGAAACAAAAATAGCGCATTTCAGGTAGGGTAGCTTCTCTTCACTAGGGCTAACACAAAAGACTGATAGAAATTCCCTTTCTCTGCCGACCCTAAACAGTTCTAAACAGTGACCCTACACCCCTATTTGAAATAGTTATACCTTGTTACCATAGTCACCGCCACGGGTTCAGATGAGTGGCTAAGGGAGTTCTTACTTTAGACAAACTATACAAGGCCATATTAAAAAGGGACTACTGGGGCTGTACAGGGCCGCCTCGAAAGAAGGAGTTATTAGTTCAGGGGACCACATCACTCGTTTCCTGACGTCACGCATCACGAATTTAGATAAGTTGTTTGAATGTTGTTCTAAAGAGATCGCTTCATTCATTAAATTCCAAGCTCTGCTAGAAAGGTACTCTTCATTTCAACGAAAACATGATTGTTAAATTTTCTTAGCAACTATTTTTTTTAAAAAAAATATTTGTTAAGTTATTTTTTTGTGACGAAGTGCAGAAAAATTTAGGAAATAACTTTTTCATCTATCTGCATACTTATAATGTTAAATATGAATCGTAAGCAGCGTAAGATAAATTAAATGTTAATACATTTAAATCTTTCAAACATAACAAATCAGATTTTTCAACGAAACAAATAGTTAAATTTCTTTTTAAATATAGAGCACCAGTTACCTCAAGACTTGAACTTGAAACGAATAGCAAAGTTGCTGTTTTTTAAAAAAAAATTTTCTGCCTAAATGACTTGATATTGGAGGTTTTTAATAATTTTCTATTTACAGAATTAGAGTTTATTCAAGAAATGCCAACTGTTGAAACGTTATAAATTGTTTAATTTTTTTTGATTAATTAAAGACGATCTACATTCTTTCTACACTCTACGTTTATTTCATCTGAAAAAATGAAATCGTGATTTAGCTGAAATGTTGCTTATCAATAATTTATTGCAAATTGTGTTTTTAATACGTATAAGTTGAACAACCTACTACACTAGTATGATTCAATATAATCTTTATCCAATATATTGTTATTCACTAAGATGAAGTTTTTAACCAATATATTGTTGGAATACTTTCAGAAGAGAAACTAGTAATAGAAAAAAATATTTTAGTTCTTGGCAATTTAATAAGAATTAATTTTTATAACTGATTGATATTGTAAAAATATTTTTTCCTGTGCATTTAACGAAACAAGACTATTGCTGTTCAGATGAAATGTTGCTTATGAATAATTTATTGCAAATTATATTTACAGTTAGTTAGTTGTTACGCGTAAGTTTAACCAACTAAACGAAATATATTTGTTTTTCCTTATCACTCGTAAAATGAAATACATTTTAAAAATGTTTCAGCATAAACTGCTTAGCATTTATATAGAAAATTTCAAAATTCTAAAACCTGAATTCTTTATCCTCATCAGCCAAGATAATAACAAATAACCAAGCCACCATTGTTTTAATATGCTAGATTTAATTTTTGAAAATCAATATTAGAAATTAATAAGGAATATATGAATGGAAATTATTTGAAACAAGGAAATATAATCTGTATCTCCTAGGTCATGAAGTAAAGTGACTTTTGACGATTTCTTAGTGTCTAATCGCAAAATCGATTCGATGATCGCAAAATCGTTTTACAATATGCCAAAAAAAAAAAAAATAGTATGTAAGTGTTGCTTTTAGGCATCAAATTTACAAAAATACGTTAACAAAGTGCATTTTCTTAACTAAACGGGCATTTTTCTTCGATGGCTTTCTGGTCTTCCAAAACCAAATTATTCTTTAAAATATGAGAGAACAATACCAGGAAAATGTGCCTTAAAGAGTTTAGGCAAGAAATCATTTATTGTGATTTTATAAAAATATAGAATACCAATTATGCAAATCAAAACTTTTTGCAATTTAATGAAACAAATCAAATTATTTATCCATTATTTATGATATTAGTTTTACTCAAAAAGTAGTAAACCTATCTTTTTTTCATAATCAGGATTTTCTTTTAAAATATTTGGTTGAATTTATTGCTAATGTTTATATTAGAATTTGAAATTATTAAATTCATAAGTTATCGATAGAAAAAGATCGCGAATTATTTTTAAAACCTTTTTTTATAAAAAAGAGTTTTAATTTAAAACTTTCTAAAAATTAAAAATATTATTTCCTTTTAAGTCCGCAATATAAATATATATGGTTGGAATAATCTGTTAATTTAAAGATACAACGCGCAAAATAAAAAAAAGAGATTGCTCTAATAACTTTTGATCAAATATCCGGATTATCACATAATATTACTCAACCTTAATGGTTTGAGGGCCTTAACTTAATATATACTTTCTAATTAGTACAGACGTTATTTTATTTTACGAGCTCAGACGCAAAAAAATTTTCATCTGAATAAATATAAATTTATTTTTCTTTATTTTTAAAACATGAGGAGTCTTCGCAATCTGAATTATATATGGCCCCCATAAAAAATTGCAAAATTTGAAAGTGTGATTTGAGTGCTTTGCCTTATTTTCGGAACTAATTAAGTAAATTAGTATATTTGCATATGATTTATTTAATGATTTTCATTATTTCATTTACCAATGGTCAAAAAAATTTTTTGGACCAATGGTCCAAAAAATTTCAATTGTGAATATTTAAAGCTGTATGATTTATGCATATTTAAATAATAAAATCCAAATTTTTAAAGAAATCTGGTGGTTATTTTTAGATTAAAAAAAAATTCAAGAATACGACTTCTTCGAGATTTCGAAATCTATACAAATATAATGAAGAGTGGGCACATGAGATAGTGTAAGAAGTACCAAAGACTATATCATCCTTCAGGACTATAAAAGAAAATAAGATCACAGACTGTGTTAACTTCTTAACCACTTCCCATGAGAGCATTTAGAGTGGATGTAAAATCGAGCTTAGTTGAATGCATCCAGAACCAAGGGAGGAAGTATGATGACAGATGGGGATTGCATCGTTTCTTTATTTACGCAGATGTCAAAATAACAAGTAATTCTTTAGATTATCATCAATTAATTCATGATTAACGGATTCCTCAGAGATCATTATTTTGCTTGCCCTGGGTCTTGGTAGAGTTGCTGCATGAAGTTCACGAAAACCTTTATGTAACTTGTTTATAACCGTTTGCCACATTGAGTGCTTGCTCTAAACAGCAACTATTTGTCATTAAATGTCCATTTTATGCTCAACTTCTGTTGTTACTGCGCATTCTCTTCTGGAAGCTTAGTATCTAAGCACGAGTTTGCTTACACTTTGAAAGCTCTCACGTGAACTGGTTGACCAATAATATGCAATATATTTCCAGACTTCAGTAACAAGGTCATTTTTTTATAAATATAAATTATTTCAATCTTTTTATTTCTTTATAATTTTACAAATATAATTATTTACCAAAATCGTTTTTAAAGAATCTCCCGTTTATTGTTTATTATTTCATTTTACCATTTAAAATTTTTGCATTTTTTGTTGTTGATTGTTACATGTTGAAATTGTTCAAAATATCATATTAATGACTTTTTAGGTCTGTAATGTTTTTGTCCTTCTATAAACAATAAAAACACACGAATTATTCTTTTAAAGAAGCGTTATTCCTTAATTTTTTGCATTACACGTAAGTGTAATAATGATGCTCAAAAGCTTTGAACTCACGGCGTAAGGGCACTTTTGATACTCAGATAGTTTGTTTTATCTATTTATTCAACATTTTAAAAGCTTTCAGTTTATCTCTTTCTAATAAGCAAGGATACTTCAAAGGGACCGCCGTTTTTGACGTCACACCAGCTCGACCAACCAAGTGAAACCATTAGAATCTCAAAGTCATTGGTCTGTAAATTTGACCGGTCTTCTGTTCTAGTATTGCTCATCAATGGGGAACTAATTCTTGTTAAAAAGAATCAAAGACTCTTGGTCAATGCATATTTCAAGTATTTCCTCTCAGCAACGGAATATTATTATCATTTTTAAGATATTTATTTCAGTGACGAAAATTGTTGGAGGAAGTAATAATTTATGGTGTCTTAAAATAGCTTTTTTCCCAACTTTCAGTCTTGAATAAATTTCCTTAACAACCGGGTCAATCTCCTTAAAATCCTAGGGGGTCTTTTCTTAGACATGAATACTTATTTGCCTACTTAATGCCTTAAATGAAAT
Source organism: Parasteatoda tepidariorum (assembly GCF_043381705.1). NCBI lineage: Eukaryota > Metazoa > Arthropoda > Arachnida > Araneae > Theridiidae > Parasteatoda > Parasteatoda tepidariorum. The sequence continues at coordinate 32,915,631 of NC_092211.1, forward strand.
AAGAATTATTATTATAGTTTTTTTTTTTGAGCAGTTAAAACATTCTATTCGTATTAGCGATATTCTTATGTTTTAAAGTTGTAGGAAATAATAGAATTAAGTTTTGAACCCTTGTTTTTTCTAAAATCTTTTCCAAGCTAGTTTGATTATTAAAATATTTTTTGTCAATGAAAACTGTGTATAGGCACATAACCCTGATTTTCGTAATCGAAGGTAGTGATGTTTGTTCTAATCCTTTTAGGGGTTAGATTGCGTTAATATAGCAGTGGAGCCTTAACTAATTAAAAAAATAGAAACGTCTGCAGTTTAAATGCAAAACGACACTAATGTTAGTTCCATGAAAAACTATTTCTTTGGATTATATTACATGAGAAAATGAATTGTTTGATGATTAAAATCCCTGGTAAAAATGGTGATTTAAATTCCATAAATTGTATGGGTTTCTGATTGGATCAGTTGCAAATCGGTGCTATTATAGCTAGAAAATATGCATATATATAGCAGAGCATTCTTTCAGATATATGTACATAAGGAGATACATAGGTAATTTATTAATATTAGACGATTAATAATGAGTTCTAATCCAAAAATTAATGGTTTTATTTTTGTTTCAATTTACGAAGAAAACCGATAAAACCTACCAATATATAAAGGGATTTACTTATGTGTGAATAAGTAAACCTTAAACTTTTACTTTTCTTCCAATATTTTGAAGATTTCTGACATTTTCTTTAAGTGCCAAATGGAACAGAAAACATAGTTTTTTTCTCGTTTTCTTGAAAGAGTTTAAAATTTCGTAGATATTAACTTTTTTCATCTACTGCTTTTTCTTATAATGTTACCGAATATGTCATGCGTTTCAACGTAATAAACTACTCTTATAAGGTAGGTAACTAAACTTAAATTCAGTGGCTTGACAGCCCATAAGGGGCCAAGGCCTACTGTGCCCATCTCAGTTTTCTTGACCTTGGGCTCTGGGGTGCAGGAGCAGATGTTTCGGTTAGGTGGTCAGCCGAACGCGAAACCCCCAGTGTTTAGTTCTCGAGCTTGCTTGGTACTCATTTATCGACCCACTGAAAGAATGAAAGGCTGAGTCAACCTTGCCCGGCCCGAGGATCGAAACCAGGACCTATGGCGCAGGAGCTCAAAGCTCAACCATTCAGCCACCGGGGGTCTATAAGGTAGGTAAACAACTTAAATTTTCTCCCTTTAATTAATATTTCACTAGTTTTTTTTATATTTTGATTATTATACTTATTTAATAGCATTTAATAGATGCCATTAATTATTTTAATGTTTAAAAAATAATTATTTTATTACTTACACCTGTGAAGGAAATTTGTATTATGACCGATAATTTTATTTTGCACAAAAATGAGCAAGTAAAACACACAAACGGCATTTAAAATAATCCATCTCAAAATTAATCAAATTAGACAAAAACAACAGAGAGTTAGCCGGCAGGCCAGGGGTGGCCATGCTTCGATAGGCGTAAGGTGGCGTAAAGATGAACGATAAAAATCAGCAAGGCGGTGGAAGAGGAGGATGATAGTATAGAGGAAGGGGGTTTCCCTGTTTCGTTGAATTCAAGGGGAGATTTTCTATTTCCTCAAATGTTACAGCTGTAAGAACATACTGACCGATCGTCTGACTGACTTTTTGACAGATTATTTTGTCGTCTCAAATGAGTGGGGGATGGGGGAAGGGATTTTGACTAGATTTAGAAACACTGCTTGAATGGTTCTATGAACCAGGTTATTACGCACTGGAGATTACTTCATCGCGTGATAAAGTTGGTTTAGTATCCATGATTTCTTTATTTTTAAGAAATTTAGAAATTAACAACTTACTTCATTAGTAGAATGACAGATTTTGGAAAATAATGGTTGTATTAAAAGATGCACCGCTGTAAAATAAGAAAAATGTAAAGAATGTGTAATGAAAAGTTTACTTCGGTTCATTTAGCTTAGAATTTATAAATAAAATATGAGAAAAGAATCCTCGTCACTTTTTCTTAAACATGAAACGTTTGCTTTATAAAACTTACCATCTTATTAAGAGTTTCTTTTATTTCATTTTATCACCCATATCACAAAGTGAATACAAGGAAACCCGCTTCCTCTGCATTCTTTTAGTTTTGAACTCACACAAATAGTCCACGTGAAAAGTCTAAAAATTGCAAACTGCTCTTATAATCAATGATTTTATACAAAAAAATGTCCTGCCAAATGTCATTTTTTGACGATATGCACAGGTTTAAAACCACAGGTTATATACAACAGGTAGTTGCATAAATGCTGCGGCAAATTTCTAGGGGAGTTAGAGTATATAATCAGGATTAAAATTGCATACGAACCCTTTCCTGAAAATGTCGTTATATTTTATAAGAATAAATTAGCTTTGCTTAAGTAGCTGCTCCCTGGATCAAAAATATGATCACTATTCCTTAACAAAATAATTGAAGATGATTTTACAGCAGTTTTACTTTTCATATACGATATTTGTTTTAATAATAAACGCCAAAGAAATCAAATTGCTGTAGCTATACTTCTCTCAGAGAAACTAAGGTATGAATTAAACTGGGGA
>NC_092211.1:32918221-32998836 GCF_043381705.1 Parasteatoda tepidariorum
TATATATATATATATATATACTTTGCATTTAAACAAATACTTGATCTTGCCTAATTTGGGTGTGGGGGCTTTAGTTTTGCTTCTAAAGCTACATATTTTCTTTTAAAAATGATAGTTTTTGCTTAATTTTTTTCGAAATGTACAAATTTAAGAACATTATATGTAAAAGGTGGTTGCGCAAATATTGCGACAAACTTCTTGGGGAGTTAGGATTCATCATTAGGATAAAAATTGCGTAGGAATTCGGAATGATCGGAAATTTCGTCCTATGCATCGAGAAGGTCTTCCCTACTATGACCTGTTCATAAGTACACGAAGATACAGTTCATAGTAAGGCGTATGACAACCTTCTAGGAAATGGGTTCCTATGCAAGTTTAATCCTGTGCTCTAACTTCCTTAGAAGTTTGCGCGAAATTTGGGCAACCCCCTGTTGCATATAACCTAGGAAAAAAAAAGAAAATTTGTTATTCTGACTTGCGTATACGGCATCAGTTAATTTCTTTTCTTAAAATATTCCATTCTGGATATCATAAATTTCAGGTTCTGGTATAATAAATCTGGTATTTCATTCTATAGTAATTTTTTATGCTGAATTGAAACGTTTTAATCAACGTTCAAAACAGAACTTTCGAGTTTCGAGTCGAGATCAAGTTTGATCAAATGTATATTCGAAGAATATTTTCATTGACAGATTGATTGACTTGATTAGCAATTATTTTATGAAGTAGGAAGAACTAAGAAAAATCACAATACACATCGAAGAATAAGATTTACAATTTTTAAACCTATCATTTACCTTGTTTGTCTTGAAAATCATATATATTGCTTTAACTCAATAGAAATTACTAATTCAGTTTAGTTTGTGCATTTACAAAAAAAGAAAAAAAAACTTTTTTTAGTCACTGGGGTTTAAAAAACGCACGATTTTATCTAAAATGATATTTTGAATTTCAGGTGTTTATATTTGATTTTTCGTAGTTGTAGCGTAGTTGATATCAAATATATCTTTTTCAAACTCTCTAAAAAAGAAAAGACAAAAAATCTGTACGATAATCTCTTCAATAAAATAATTAAAGGTTCTAAACCAAGTACTCCAGTTTAAAATCGGCTGACCACGAAAAATTACTTAAAAAATATTGTTACAAAATAATAAAAAAAGCCTTTTTTTAACTTTTAAGAAGCGTTTGGTTTGAAATATTACTAATAAAAAGATTTATATCCTAATTAAGAAAATCTATTTCGCACCGTTCTATTTCGCCAACTGTATTAACCTCAAAACTAAGATCAAGCCTATCGACCAACTGAAAAACAGAAGAGGCAGTCAGCCATACGGATATAACCAACTTCCAAAACAGCCGCATTGGTGCATGACTATTTGAGTTAAATCCCGGATAATAATTTCTGCACGCATTTTTATGCACTATGCGCACGGTTTACATTACTATGCTTTAACCTGAGCTATGTTGATTTATACAGAAGAAGCTCCTTGAGCTGAAAACAGCTCAGAAATAAAAATAATAAGCTGGTACCCCCTGACGACGTCAGCTTCGGTTGTCAATTTTATACTTTCAATGCTTTCTTCTTTAAAATTTTCCATCGGGATTAAAAACTGTCTATTTTTCTAACTGCAATGTGTATGTTTTAAAAAATAAACTCTTGCATTTTTATATTGAGTAGACCAAATAAACCTAGTGCAAGAAAGTTGATGCAAGCCAGTTGATTCCAAAAATTGCAAATGGGGCGAAAAATGTGTCAAATAAATGGGAATGCGAACTTGTGGGCCACTTGGAGTGTGTTGATGTTGTTTATACTTACTTGACTATTCATAACACAAAAAATAAATGTAATCAATTCATATATTGCATAATTTTTTCCCCACAGCACATTTTGCTCAGCAAGATTGTCTATGCTACTATGATCAGTTGAGTCAATATGGTGCAATACGAAGGCATTTATGAAGAAATTTATGTCTGTGACGTTATTTCGGATTCACTTTTATCATTGAAATTTTTTCACAGAATGGAATGGAGATCTATGCATAGAAAGTTTATGATTATAGTCGCCATTGAATAGAAATAATATTTATGATATAGAAACAAGTAAAAAATTGTAACTGGCGAAAATTAAAATTAGTTCATGTTTCCGACAGAGTTAGAAAGCCGGCATTGAATACAATGCCGAAAAAAGACTAGTAAAGACCAAAATGATTAAGCAGTTTCCTCAATACAGTATCAAATGATATACCGACAAAGTACGAAATATGATTATTTCATACTTTGTTACTCTGATGTTTTTTTTTAAGATAAAGGGTTCATTGTCCGTATAAGTTTGACAATATAAGTTTGTTTTGGCAAGTTTCGCCACCCTTTACAAGTATGACCATTACAAAACTTAAGATCAAAAGTGATAAGGCTTGCCAAAATATTTTTAATCGTACCATGGGGGATCGGAAAGCAAAGAGCAAACTGCGAAAGAAAGACAGAGAAAGAGAACCAGGAGTTACTTGAAACAGGAGTTCTTTGTTATCTGGGCAGGATTCAAAACTACACTTATAAACCTAGATAGCAACATATACTATATTTATTCCGCTGTTTCACGCTGATTACAAACTAGAATATGAAATTGTGATCATTGGTTTTGTTGCATTCTATATTTTGAATGAACTTTTATGATAGCAGAGCAACACAAATGGTAAAGCTTTCTTTTTATAAAAAAAATAATAACTGTTACGAGCATATCTAGTTATCTGAAGTAACTATTTTTAAGGAACAAAAAAGTAATTGCTCTTAATAACTACATAACTGGATAAATTTTATAAATAAGTATGTTGTTTAAAATTATGGTGATGAATTTAGTGTTTAATAACAGTTTTCATGAGACATACATAATAATTTTCATACACAGTTATGTATTTATAATTACCATAATACATTTATGTTATATACAAAGCGATAAATGAATTTATTTGTTTATTTATTTTTATTAAAACTCATCAGCAAAGTAAACATCAATTTTTACGACTGATACATTTAAAAACATATTCAAAGTTTAAGTTCTATTGTAACAATTTTATTTAAAAAAGAACTAAATTTTCTTTTGCAGTTCTTAAATTTTTTTCCTTAAAATAATTGGGTACATACACTTCAGGAAGAAGAAGAAGATCACTAATACCCACTACGCATATAAACTATGACATCAGCGAAAGCTGATCGTTTATAAGCAAAATGGCGTGTTAAATTTGAGCGAAGTTTCTCCACATAAGTTGAAATGTTAATTAACGTGAAGTTAATTAAACACTGCTCCGTATTGCACATCGAATTTGTTGAAATGAAACTCTTTCTCGTCTGCATTTTCTACTTATATTTATTGTTTGTTTATGTATTCTTATTATTATTATTATTGTAACTGCGATACATATTTACTTTGTGATCCCTGGCAACTTCGCTATATAATTAGTTTGTTCATGTTCTACATGGATTTTTACCTGTCTAAGTGTTAAGTAAGAAATATATAGAGAAGGAATTGAAATGTTTTTGAAAGAATATCGAATGAGTCACTTAAGAGAATTGATGCTTGATGGGTTTAGCTTACTCGAAATAGAATGGAAAGTAACAAATACTACGCTTCAACAACCAATCATGATCGAGATACCCACGCTACGTCACTTATCCCATTAACGAAATTAAAGAGTAGAATAATATAAATGTCATTTAAACTTGTAAATGAAATTTTCAGTTTTTCTAAATGTACTTTTAAGTTAGTTTTTGAAACTAAAACAAACATTTATGTTTTTTACTGTCACGGGCTTTTGTGAAACAATCAATCTTATGTGATGGATAAGTGCGTTAAAACAACATTTATAGGCATTTTAAATAGCGTGGAACAATTAAAGAATAAATAATATTAATAAATCAAGTTAAAGCACATATTACTTTACTGTAAAGCACATATTATTTTACTGTAGAAGTTCTTACGAAAAAAAGAAAGTAATGGGTAGATATTGTGTTAGAACAATACTCATAAGCATTTTCTGTAACGAGGAACAATTAACGAAGAAACCGATTTGAATAAATTGTATATGTACTTAGTTTTGAGTATTTATTAAAAATATATAAAAGGTAAGCAAAATTTAAAATTTAATTTAAAGAATTCCGTACCTGATCTTTGCTACAATATTCAAAACAACAATAAATTTTAACACTTGCTGAATCAGAAATATCGTTTGGTCTCATCAAACGATTAAAACTGAAGATTTATTTTAATAGTACTTAGTATCTAAAAAAATAAAATAAATTTTTATGAAAATGCCAATTCTCTCTTGTAAATTTCTAAAATGTTAAAAACTAAGGAAATACGCATGTTTTATAAAAAGCTTCTACATTTAGAATTATCTTTATATTTGTTCAATGATCAACTAGTTAAAAATAAAGATAAAATAGATTTGGTCTTTGATGTTGAACACAGAGAAATATATTAAGAGTTTCCACTCTAATGCTAGAACATATAAAAATGAACAGTTTTTTTTCTTTTTCTTTTTTTTTAATTGCAATGAAATTTCCACAATGATACCACCACCATTCTACGATGTAAAGCACTGAGAAATATATAAAGAGCTTCCACTTTAATATTAGAGAATATAAAAAGATGACTAGTTATTTTTTATAGATGAGAGATCAAAAATGGCAACACTTCGTCTGTAATATTTTTAGCGCCACGTTGCGGCAAAAAGCTTAACTGCGTGTTAGATTGGTAGATTGACAAATTTATTGTTTTTATTTATTATTTGCAATTTAATTAATGAATTTTTTTGTAATCGCTTTTTATCTGTTTTATTTTAGTTCTTTGAAATGCGTAAATATTAGTTTAAGGATCAACACAAAAGTTAACTAAATTACATTTATTATAATTTTTCATTATTTTTACTGTTCTTATGTTCATTTTTATGTTGCATAAAATGCATATTTGTAGCATCAAAGCTACTGGAAGAATAAATACAGAAAATTGTTAATGTACAATTTATCCTAAAAAAAAACAAGACAATATCCTAAAAAAAAACTAGAATTTATCCTAAAAAAAACAAGACAGTAAGAGTAAATAAATATTTGACAGAAACAGATTTTAGAAGTAATAGAACTAAAATCTAAGATAAAAAATATGGAATTGATTGGAAAATTTTATACTTCTACATGAATGCACAATGTGAAAAAAATAATTTCGGAACACTAATATACATAATCAAATCACACCACGTTCACAACAAAACCTTAAATCAAATCCTAATTTACACATATCAAATTCTAATTTAATAATTTTTATGGAAATGAAACATAAAATTCACCTTTAAAACAATAAATCACTAGGAATTATTTCTCATTTATTCATGCTACAAATATAATCGTATAGATGTAAATATAGATGTGACGAAGACACTTCATAATTGCTGGCAGACTTTAGTGCAAAGAAAATTCTTAGCAATCATAATGAAAAAGTCATATTTGAACTGCTTATTAATTTGAACTGCTAAATAATTTTTATTGAGCAAGAAAAATTATAACTAAACTTAAACATCATAAAAGAAAACAATCCTCGAGAGTATTCTATTCTCCTATGAGGTAACTGAATTCACTCCATACAGTCATGAAAATCTCCAAATCTAATCTTGATTTGTCATATATATTCAAGCATATTTATCATGGAATCAAAAAAATAAAATTTGCATAATGAGGGTAGGAAAGCGCAATACACTTAAAATTAATAATGTGCAAATTTTGTCTTTAAATTATTTTTAAATGTTCGAACTCCCTCTTTCAGTGGTTTTTCGAACTTGTGATTTCTGACCCGCCGTCCTTCTTTCTCGAACCTTCTTCATTAAAATTAGTAGTCTGACGATAATATACCATAGATTGCCAACTATTTACGTCTACTAAATCAAGTAACCGTTTCCGTTATGTGTTGTTAATGGGCACAGGAGGCAGTACGGTCATGAGAAACTTCAAGAAAAACGTCGTGATGGATCGATCTAAGTATTATAGTTCATCGTAAAAAAGTTTAATCACAGGAAAATATATAAAGTGTTCCCACTCTAATGAAAAACATATAAAAAGGCGAAGCGTTTTTTTTTTTAATTGAATGGAAAATGGCAACACTCGCCTAAACGGTTTTATCGATATGCTATGGCAAAAAAATTAACAATTAGTTAGATCGATTAGTTTATCGGTTTCTTTTATTATGTTTAATTGAATTTATGAATTTTTATGTTATCATTCGGAATAAATTCATGAATTTTTAACCTATCAAATATAATCGTTCATGATGTTGATTTTTTTTAAATGAGCAACGAAACATTTTTCAAATAATGTCTTAAAAAGAAAAACAGTTTCTGTGGTTGATTAAAAATTTAATTGATAATAATTTTAATTTTACTTTATTATTTTATAAAGAAAAAGAAAATTTTAAAATGCTGCAGGAAAATGTTAGGAACAGATTATTTTGCGTCCACTTTTCAGAATATAAAAATTATAGTATAGTATTATGGAAAACGATTACAGCTGTTAATGATTTCGTATTATTCTGTTATTGCAACAAATCCTTACTTACGATTACTGCTATAACCAAAAATGCAAGCATTCATGATCAATGATTGCAAGCAACCATTTTCTAAGTTTAATCATGATTACGTGCACTCTGAAGTGCTTATTTTCTTGAACAAGTAATCAAGTTTAGATTGATTACTCGTTATTAGATTGTAAGAAACTAGACCATCATGCTATGATAAGCCATTATTATAAATCAGGCAAAAGTGCAGTTCCTCTTTATAAATGTACGTTTTTTTTAAAAAGAATTTTGCTTTTACTCTTGGATAAACTATACGGGTTGTAATTTCTGGATTATCGTTCCCATTCTATGATTGTTAAGAATTCAAATTTGTTGAAGAAGAATGTTTATACTAAAGTATGAAAATTTTTTGTGCATGGTATTACATGGTAATTAGTGGTCAGTTTTCATTATTTATCATATCTTAAATGGATTCAATGATTCATTGAGATAGCATTTAAGTTTAAGTAAGAGAAAATTCGATCATTAGACTAAAGGTTAATGAGGTAGACTGATATTTGATTTATTCGTTTCTCATCACTAATGATTCCACAATGAGAAATGGATAATGTTAACATAATTTACTAATTAATGGTTTTAATAGGCAGCAATGATCTCACAAATGATAATTAAATATCTTATTGTACACATTCTAGAAACTGAAAGTTATTGTAAAAGTGATTATTGTAACCATTATATAAATTCATGATTACTAATTAAACATGTAACAGATAATAACTAATAATGATAACCAAATATGTCTTTGTACATATTCTAGCTATCTGAATGTTATTGTAAAAGTGATAATTTAAACCATTATATAAATTGATAATAACTAATTAAATGCATAATATTTGATAACTAAATATGTGATTGCGCATAATTATTTGAAAGTTATTGTAAAAATGATTATTGTAAGCATTATATAAATAGTTACAAATTAAATATCTAAATATACAAAATGTACACATGGTAAATGCTGAAAAATACAAACTGGAGAAGCAGTGTTAAGAAAAAACTGCATAAAATCATAGATACTGCAATACATTCTAACTTTTATCATTCAAGATATCTCACGCAATATTTAAAAAAAGATAATGCATATTGTTTCGAGCCATTCTGTTTTTGCAACATTACGAGGAAAAAAAAATTTAACCAGTCGCGATCTTGAACATGAGTTCTCTCATGTCATAGACAATTTCTTATCCCGCAACGGCATCATCATTATTGAATATCATATGCAAATGTATTCAAGTATCAAAATAAATCATTGTGGTATTCTTCGTCATTCGTGTAAAGCGGAAATGTATACCAGATCAAAATCAGGAGAATTGAAAGCAGTAAAATCAATTAATCAATCGCTGAACAATATCGTAAAAAAGGGAAAACATTTGAAGGAGACAATAAAAAGGAAAGCAGGAAGCCAGCATATATCTTCCCGCATATATCTTGTAAGAAGATCGTTATTATAGAGAGTTTCTCGTTAGTTTGCCACAACGGTTTTATTGTTTAACCCACGCCCGCATGCGGCGTATGATTTCCATATATCCAAGCCAATTTATCACAAATAAGTGTAAGTTCTCTAAATAAGTAATATATAAGTTGCAGTGCTTTTTAGATGCCGTGCTGTTTGACAATTGGGATGCATAAATTTTTTTTGCAGTGTAAAAAGAATAAGATTGACCTTCAAAACGTTTTTCATTTTTACTGATGGTAAAAGTAACGGTCACTGCCCCATGATGAGTCTTGTTATCAGTGTGAAGTGAATTAATAAATGTAAGGGGTATTTTCACTTCCGTGTTTACGGCTTAAGTTATCAAATTAAATTAATACACTATTCTGTACATAGAGGTGTTAATAAATATTATATAATCCTAACTGACTTAATTATGGGATTTTGTTTATTATGTTTTTATCAACTCGTTTTTGTGTGTGGAGCCATGCACTGGAAAAAATTCCGAATCAAATTACAGTATTAAGTACGGGCACTTTGGGTGCATCATTCCTGAAATCCATTTTACCGTAAAATCCATTTTTACTGCAAAATCCATTTTTACCGTAAAATATTATATAACCCATTTTTACAGGGATATTTATTTAATTATAATGTTAAGGTAATTAACAGTCAAATTTTTTGTTCTGTAACATGTTCCGGTAAAAATGAACTTTACGGTAAAAAGTACCGGCACCCCGAATAACGATGCTTTTTAGCGTAACTTGATCCAGAATTTTTTATTGCGTGGTATCTTGGAATCCATAATCTTGACATTTTTTCGACTAGCTAGAATTCCGAAATTTTAAGTGATGCCCCGTGAATAATGACAATAACTTCGTGTGTTTTTTAACCAATATAATCAGAATTTATAATTAAATCGAATTTGTCATCAACCGAAATTCCCTTCATTTGATTTCTTTCTGATTGATCGAATTTATCGTTATTAACTGTAACAGACTGAAATCAAAAACTTCATTGTGCAACACTTTCTTTATAAACTTCTGTTATCTCCGAAAATCTACACTTCAAGGTTTTTAAAAGTGCAGTTCCCTAAGTTTTTCATTTTTGATTCATTAGGAATAATTTTGTCCACTTTTAGTCCCTCTGGGAAACGAAGTTTTAAAAATTTAATTCTATTATTTTCAGTTTTGTTAAATGTGATATCAGAAGGATTTTCAAAATCTATCGTGTTTCTAAAAGAGTTCGGTTTTGTTTAATTTGATGACAAAACGGCGATTTTTAGGATATTTAATACTTTCTTAATCGTAAAAAACAAACGAATTTACATTTATTGAAATAATATATTTATGAATTTAGTGTTATGAATTTTTATCTGGCAACATAATACTACTCTATGATCTATTTCATTCAATATATACAGTAGTATTTACCCTCTTTCAACTGATTTCTCGTACAACTATCGTAAACCTTAATGATTAGATTACGTAATAAAATTTCATCGAAGATTAGTATTAGGTCTGTGGGTGAAAAAAATTTAAATAAAAGATTTTGTTCCGTAAAGAAACGAAAATCTTCGTCAAAGAAACAGAAATTGTTCAACTAAATGTCAAGATGAAAGAAGAGGCAGAGAGGTTCAGGCAAAAAAGGAACCTCTTTTGCCGAAAGAGGTTCTGACAGAAAAGTTTTTCAAGAATTCTAAATATCGATTTTATCTCTTCTGCTTCTTTGTTAATTTTGACCTTCCTTCTTATGTTTTTATTTGATTCTTCGAGAAATTTCTGAAAATTATTGCTATTAGATTTTGTAAGAAAATGTAAGTCACGATCGAAAACTAAAATTTCAAATTGGGAAAAAAAGTATGATAAAAAAACCAAACAGATTAGAGTAAAATTTACAGTGTTTTTGGCTTTAGAGAAACACCAACTAGCTCGCTAATTTTTACCAAAGCTCTCGGATAATGATTTCGGTAAAATTATCAACAAAATATGGTTTTATAATGTTATGATAAAATTTGGTAAATGTGGTGAAATTTGGTAATTTTTGCATGATACTTTAGTATGGTTATTTGGTTAAACTTACTTTTCAGTTTTGTACTTTCACTAAATGTGTAGTAATAAGAATATAATTGAACTAGAATTTCCAGGAAGCGGAAAAATTACGAAGTGAAAGGTTTGAATATCGTATACTTTAGTTCTACTAATCAGAATTATGCTTTTTTTTTTTTTTTTTTTTTTTTTTTTTTTTTTTTTTACCAGAGAACTCATTATCATACAGTACTGTAATTTTGTCAGAATCTTTTTCTCCGTGTGTAAAGAAACAAAATATCTTCAGTGAGGAATATCAATTCTAAAGTAAAATTAAAATAAGAGAAACAGAGCAACATATATGCTCGAAATTTTGCAACCAAAAAATAGTATTTATTTTTGGTTGCAAAATTTCAACCAAAAATAAATACTATTTTTTTTCTCCAGATTTTTAAACACTCTTTTACTTCAAATGACTGCACTCTATTACTTACTTAAAACTTAAAGTACATTTTTTTTTCGCATTTTCATTTCATTTGGTTTTCTGATCAATTCTCAAAAGCTGTAGTACATAGATTTCAAACAATAGTTTTACACTTTGGCTGTCGAAATGAATTAAATTTTTAAGCTACGCCATAAATATGGCATTATAAGTATGATTTACGAAGAGTCTTTGGTTAGAAATCTGTTTGATGTTTAGATTATAAGGCTGCATGTGCAGCTAGTGATCGCTTTAGTTCTAGTTTTTCAATGGCAGACAACACGGTAGTGAATGTTCAACTAAGGTGAAGGTTAGAAGTCTAAAGGTAACTGGTTAGAAGTCTGTTTGATGTTTAGAGTATAAAGCTGCATGTGCAGCTAGTGATCGCTTTAGTTATAGTTTTTCAATGGCAGACAACACGGTAGTGAATGTCTGAAAATCAACTAAGGTGAAGGTTAGAAGTCTAAAGGTAACTGGTTAGAAGTATGTTTGATGTTTAGAGTATAAAGCTGCATGTGCAGGTAGTGATCGCTTTAGTTATAGTTTTTCAATGGCAGACAACACGGTAGTGAATGTCTGAAAATCAACTAAGGTGAAGGTTAGAAGTCTAAAGGTAACTGGTTAGAAGTCTGTTTGATGTTTAGAGTATAAACACTAGCTGCATGTGCAGCTAGTGATCGCTTTAGTTCTAGTTTCTCAATGGCAGACAACACAGTAGTGAGTGTCAAAAAAGCAACTAACGTAAGCCTTGAGTTAAAATAATTTAAACTTTTTATTCATTCATGGAAAAGTTTACGATAGTTGTAATGAAAATTAAGCTTTTGCAAATTGTGTAACCTTTACTGTTTTGATTTTTTATACGAATATGTATTGTACTGCTTTCGTCAAAATCATTCATTTAAGTTTACTCGTTACTTTTTAAAAATTAACATTTCGATGTGTGTTTGCAATTGGATCTTGTAAAGGCATCAGGTCGAAATTTCGAAAGAAATTTTGAGTGAAGCAAATATACAATGGGCATAATTCTGAGATTATAAAATTTTTTCATAAGCCTAATCTGGTTATGAGGAATATAGAGTAGACAAAAACATACTTAGAACTTATTATCACAGGAATCCAATCTTAGAACTTATTATCACAGCATGGCAATCTTAGAACTTATTATCACAGGATTGCAATCTTAGAACTTATTATCACAGGATTGAATTTTGAAGGGACAGAATTTTGCTGTGCAAATTCTTGAGCGGACAAAATCTCATTTGTTTTGTATGCTCAAGATTTTGCCTAAATGAGATTTTGTCTTGTACAGTGCATAAAAAAACAAAAAAAAACGGACTATTCTGTTCAACTTTTGATCTTTTGATTAAATTTTCACGTTCTATGCTTCAATCTTGACTCGAGGGTGGAACTTCAAATATGCTAAAAAGTGCAGACAATATTTTGAGTTACGAAATCAGACACAAAAACGTACATACTCTGAATAAGCATAATTTTATCCCGTCGGATTTGGATTTCTGACCCCCGAAATATAGGGGGATAGGCATTATCTGAGAAATATGGTCCCTATAGTTTGATCAGAAGAGCGGTCCAAAGTTTGGAACCCTTTAAAGTTAATTTTATTTTTTGCATATTTCGCTATATCTCGTGAACTCTTTAAGCAAATTTAATTATTTTTGCAAACAATCGTTTATCCAAAGATAATTCCATGCAAAAAATAACTTTTAGTAAATGCTTATTTTTTATTATTTTATTTAATAATGGTCGAAGCATTTTTAAATTGTAAGGTATATAATTTTTCGTATCATTTAAAAAAAAGATAATTTTGCAGGGCAAAACGCAATGTTTGAGCGAAATCGGTTGAATAATTCCTCAGAAACTGAATTTGAAAGAAGTCAGATAGTTAAAATTCGAATCTTCAGGACCTATTCGACCGATTTCGCTCTAATTTTGTATTTTGCCATGTAAAATTGCATACTTCAAAATAATGTAAAAATTTCATACCTTACAATCCAAAATTTTTTCTGCTATTTTTTAATGAAATAATAAAATTAATAAATATTTACAAATTTTTTTTTTGTATTGAATTATTTTTGGTTAAACGAATTTTATAACTGTAGGCAAAAATGATTCAGTCCGCTAAGCGGAATGTTCTCGAGACATGGTGAAATACGCAAAAAGTAAAATTAACATTAAGGGGTCCAAACTTTGGATTGCTCTCCTCACCAAACCATGAGGACCATATTTCCCAGATTGCGACTACCCCCTATAGTTTAGAGGTCAAAAATGCAAATCCGTTGAAAAAGATATGTCTATTCAGAGAAAGTACGTTTTTATGTCTGATTTCGTAACTTATCATATCGTCTGCACTAACTAATTAGCATATTTGAGATCGCCCCCCTAGAGCGTGAGGATCCGATCATTAGAACAAAATTTATTCAGGGTTGTCCGTTTTTTTTTCTTTCTGTTTTGAAGCACTCTACAGTCCGTATCTCACGCTAACAAAATTTAACATGGAAATAATGTCTTTGTATATTTGTCGGAAGTAAGATTGTAATCTTTCGTAAAAGCGTAATTTCCGAATCTTCGAAATTGTGTGCGTGTGGAATTATGCACACAGGAAATTTTTCCTTCTTCTCGAAGTTACTCTCATGCATTTTAAGCATAAAAGGCCGGACAAAATATAGTGTGTGATATCTGTGCTGGAATTTCGCCAGGGACAAAATCTCGAGACGCATAATATTAAGGAGACAAAAACAGGTTTGGCATTGTTTGTGCAATAAATACCTCTTTCGGATTAAATATCACATGAAAATAATCACTATATAAATTTCAAAGGAATATAGTGGAATTTCCATCTCCCCAAGATTAAGTACATGCAACTTTTATCTTCATGAGATTACGCTTATAGGGATAGGCGTAGCGGCATGAGGACGCGTGCCTCCCTCCCCCAATATTTTGACAAATTGCGATATTTGCCGCTGTTGATTGCATAATTAAAAAAGAATTTTTTTTATAGCTGAACAAGTCGATACGAATTCCGCATCCGGCTTGCACCGATTGCAGTGCTGACGTAAAGTATCCTCAGTGGTAAACGGATCATGGGTTAGAGTCCCCTTGCCCTGAGGCTAACCGTAGAAAATTTCAGTGGTTTTCTTCTCCGTGTATAGCAGATGCGGGCTAGTTCCCCCAAAAAGTCCCCCACGAAGGCAAATTTCTTCCAATATTTGGTCCAAGAGTCCTCTAGCCTTCTGGTTTGGGTTCAAAATTACAAGGCAACGGAGTTGAACATTAGCAGTCGTAAACCCAAAAATTGGGTTGGTTGTTCACCGATAGTTATAAAGCAAAATAAAAAAATAGGTAAAAAAAATTAAGAATATTACATCCACTATCCCATTTAGTTTGGTTTGTTCTAATGTGTTCATCAAAGACAAAAAGTAATTTTAAAAAGAGAAAGAAACTTTAAATGATTGACTTGAAATAATCAAGAAATTATTTGGCCATTCGCTCCTCTTGAGCGTTGGTAAAAACAGCTTCGGTAATGCAATGAAAAATAGCTAATTTGCAAACTTTATGTTGTTTTTGAAGTTTTTTTTAATATATATATATTTNTATATATATATATATATTCAATTTTACCCCACCTACATCGAGATTATTGTCATGCTTTATGTCTTGAAAGATCTTTTTCCATCTGAAGTTGCAAAAATACTATTCAGCCCATGTTGCTCCGTAGGCAAATTCGTTTCGATTCTAAGATTAAATTTGAGAAAATATTATTTCTTCGAGTTAGATTTATAGACATGATTACAGTAATCATTTTCATGCACGTTAGTAACCAAGCAGTTCAAAGATTGATGGCCAGAGATTAGAATAGCCGCTGGAGAATTTATGCTAATTATTTGCAAGTGTTAAATCTTAACCGTTCAAAATCCAGAACGCAGCGATAATGGGCATTTGAAACAAATCACCCTTTCGGCACAGTTATAGATTGGAATAAATACCTTGTCAGGCTAATTCCTAATAAAACTTGTTAAGCCCACGCAGGTGTCTTCTTAAAGGTAGTTGGCCTTGGGTATTCGAGACCTTGAAAGCGAAATTTGCTCTCACGTTTGCTCTCAGAAGGTAAGAAAAAAAAACTTAAATAAATAAATAAGAAAAGTGCATCTAAATAAAACAAAAGGAAAAGCTCGAATTAAGAAAGTAGGCGTCAAGGTCAAGTCTCAACATCAAAATTTTAGACTTTTTTTCAGGTTCAGTACCAATCACTACCTTTCGATTAATTCTGCGGAAAGTTCGAAACATCTGGAAGAAGATTATAATACTTATGACTTTAACGTTTGAAGGTGTTGAATAGTAATTTTCAGTTTTTATCAATAGTTTAATGCGTTACTTATAACGGTTAAAATATTCAACGCCGTTCTAATGAAATTGTTATGACTAGATAAATCCTTATTTTGATCGTCAACTATTTAACCCTATACTTAATACGTATTACATTATTTTTAGACTTTTTTAAAATCTGTAAGGATAATAAAATAATTTAGACATTTAGATAAGTGGTGCTAAGTGTTTTTGCTTTAAGTTCAGAATGAATCACTACCTTCCGATGAATTCTGTGGAAAGTTCTTCATATCTGGACGAAGATTATCATTCTAATGACTTAACGTATGATGACGTAGAATTAAGTTTCAGTTTCACTTTTTATCAATAGTTTAAAGCGTTAGTTAAATCGCCTCAGAGAAACGATCAAAACATTCAACGTCATTCTAATGAAATTGTTATGACTACATAAAACCCTATCTTGATCGCGAAATACTTAACCCGACACTTAATACGTATTACAATATTTTTAGACTTTTTTAAAAAAAAGTCTAAAGATAATAAAATAATTTCGATTAACGTTTGATGATGTTGAAACAATTTTCAGTTTCTTTTTTTATCAGTTGTTTAAAGCGTTAGTTAAATCGCCTCAGAGAAACGATCAAAATATTCAACGTCATTCTAATGAAACTGTTATGACTACATGAAACCCTATTTTAATCATGAAGCACTTAACCCGACACTTAATACGTATTACAATACTTTTAGACTTTTTTTTAAAAAAATGTCTAAAGATAATAAAATAATTTAGACTTTCAGATAAGTGGTACTAAATGCTTTCACTCACGTTTTAAATTTAAATTGATATAATTAATCATTTTGTATCATTTTGCTACTTTATATGTGTCGTGTAAAGTTAACTTTCCAGAAATATAAGGAATTTTGATATTTATCATCGTGTCAAAACTAGATAGATCTTAAGCTAGTGTTTGAAAATGTACGACAAACTAAATTCCTTAAACGAAGAAAAGAAGCGGGAAGTAGGTATAGTTGTAGTTTTACTTATTAATGATTGCTTAACTTGTTCGTATTTTCATATTTTCAAATAACACTGTAATTTTCAATAGCTTTCTATCATAATTTTAAACGGCAAAGTGAATAATCTATGAACTGCTGAACAAGCAGTGTAGTAGTCAAGGAGCAGACATCATATCCTCCTTAGTTCGAATCCCGGACAAGGCATGGATGTTCTTTCTTTCTCTGTACTATCTGTGTTTGCCGTGGGAGCAGCGTTGGCCCACCTAATATGGTGTGCCTGAAAGAGTGACCAACGAATCAACCTTACTGATACCTGAATCACGAGCATCAATCACGTGAGCATTGGAAAAAAAAAGAAAAAAATTCCATGAACTTTAATCCAGTTATGTAAAATTAAACGATTTTTCCCTTAATTATTTTTTATAGTTAATTTCCTCAAAAATGTTATATTTATAATTTTCTTCGTACTTTTTTTTTTTAATTTTCTTCCTATCTTTCTTCGTAATTATCTTCTTCCTTGGTGAGGATTCTCAGATATGAAACATTTATTGGCATTTTTTTTCGAGATAAAATATAAAATGCTCAATTTAATCTTTTAATATCCAGGTGTACTGCGGTTTGCGTTATTTTTCGAAAAAGTCCATTTGAAGAAAAAAAAAATTAAATGTGACCTTAAAAAAGAATGAAAAAAAACTTTTTAAAATAAATTTACTGTTGATATATTCTTTCCACGTAGTGGATATAGGGCTATGCTCACTCATGTCTGTATTCTTCCAATTTTGATTAAACACTAGGAAAAATCATCAATAAAACATAAGCACAAATGTGCTTTTTTAGTCATCGAAGACTTCATAAGTACAATTAGTTCGCATTAGCTCTCATACAGGCTGGAAAGCAAAATAATAATCCTCTCACAGCTAAACTGACGGCAATGAGTATGTTTTTATATGATTCATGATTCCTCTACCATTAGAGATATACCAGGATA
Organism: Parasteatoda tepidariorum; assembly: GCF_043381705.1. Classification (NCBI taxonomy): domain Eukaryota; kingdom Metazoa; phylum Arthropoda; class Arachnida; order Araneae; family Theridiidae; genus Parasteatoda; species Parasteatoda tepidariorum. The sequence continues at coordinate 32,935,124 of NC_092211.1, forward strand.
GTATCAGTAGTGTCAGCATGATAGTAACTCGCCTATCATCGCAAAAGATACCAACAAGTAATAAAGATTGTGATGTAATAACACAAAATAAGGTGTTGTCTAAGAGAAAAGGAAATAGAGTTATGTCACTTTTAAATTAAAATTCAGTAGTTGATGTTAAAAGCGATGTTAGAAGACACCGTTGAAAGAACAGTACCGTTTGTAGGAAAATATCTGAATGCATAAAAATGTCAAATGAAAGGGGAAAAGACAAAAAAGAAGTCATTCTTGTAGGAAGAGAGCACCTGTAATTCATCATCAAAGTAATATGTGAGTAAAAAATGAAGAATGTATGATTGTAAGCGTTGTGGATAGTAGCGCTACTTAACAATTCAAATAAAATATTTTGTAATAAAGTCACCTGTAATTCATAGGAAGAGAGGAGCCATAGGAAGAGAGCACCTGTAATTCATCATCAAAGTAATATGTGAGTAAAAAATGAAGAATGTATGATTGTAAGCGTTGTGGATAGTAGCGCTACTTAACAATTCAAACAAAATATTTTGGAATAAAGTCATTCTTTTCCTTTTAAGGGAATTATTTTTCAAGAAATATTAAAAAAAAAAAAAAAAAATTAGTTGTTGGGATATTTTTACAAAATATTCTTAAGTAGACAGGCAGCAGTGCGGATGGGGGACTTCCCCTTATCAAAACGCCACAGTAGGCCACTGATTTTTGTGTCATTAAAGTTAAATTTCGAGCTTAAATTGACTCCTTCTGCAACCAGTACCATTCCTGGAAGTAGAGACTTTGACTATGATGACCAGATCACGGGTGGTGCCCGTAACTTAAGAAACTCTGAGGGGGGGGGGGCAGAATTGAAATTATGAGTAAAAATATTTTTATAAGCACGTTCTCAAGCAAACTTGAGAAACTTTCAGGGGTTTATTTCTACTGAAAAATTAATAGTTCCCGCTATCACGGAATAATTGAGTTATTCTTTTCTTTTATTTATTTATATTATATTTATTTATTTTAAGTTTCGCTTTTTTTGCGACATGCTTAGATTACAAGATCGTTTGATTTCGTTACATTAAGCAAGCAAAAATGTTCGTGTTCACACCATACGGAAACAGTTTTCGTTGATTGTGTCATTAAATTATTTGCATACAAATGCGTCAGAGAAGCTCTACGTTAAATCTCAAAACATTTTAAAAAATGTTTCTGTTCTGTTTCATGGGCATGTTTGCTTTTCTCCCTTTCCCAATAATACACGTATAAACAAACGAAAACACACGAAAGCAAACAAGCATATTTTTGTTCCATTTCTTTCAAAAACTCAAATATAGGAATTAGTTTGTAAGATAGAATAATTCAATTTAGTGTTTTAAAGAAAGAGAATGAATAAATCATTTCTTTATCAGACAAAATTCTACATTCTTAAAAAAAATTCTGATATTTAACATTATTTATTCGCACATGTAATATACCTAATAAATAATTATTACAATTATATATCGTATGGTACTCAGTCATTTCTGTATTTCTAATTTAAAATTTAACAGAGAAATCCGTTTACTGTAGTGCTGCCATCTGTTCGTGACATATGATACTAATATCCAATGCATTTTTCAGAATCTTATTATTAAGAGCTGAAAATATTTTTAAGTATTTCCCATAATACGTACAATATTTAATTTTATAAAAATTAAAAACAAACTAATAAAATTTTCCTACTAAATAATGTATCGATAATTAACAAATCAGTATTTCATTTTGAGTTAAATTTTAATACATATAAGAGCAAAGAATTTATACTAAATTATAAACACTTTATAGTAACTATATAATATGACAAGATAAATTTTTTAAAAAAAATGCTCGTATAAGGAGATAATTCTGGAAAATTAAAAAAAAAACGTGTTTAGTCCAAAGCATGCTAAGGTCAGAACATATATATATTACGCGAACATAAGGGAGGAAAATGAAGGATTCGAACATAAAATAACGCGAACTAAAGGGAGGTTCAGTGCCGATCTGGGGTGGCGAACGCCTGCGTGCAAGAATAGTTTTGTGCGCCCCTATATACTATGCTTAAATTTTGATGATAAGGCCAATTTTCATAATCATTTTTAGTTTGAGGTTTAAACTGAATAGTTTCCTTATAGACTAAAGTCACTTTAGTGTAAGTGTTTGATTATGAAAATGGGCGNAAAAAAAAAAAAAAAAAATTAGTTGTTGGGATATTTTTACAAAATATTCTTAAGTAGACAGGCAGCAGTGCGGATGGGGGACTTCCCCTTATCAAAACGCCACAGTAGGCCACTGATTTTTGTGTCATTAAAGTTAAATTTCGAGATTAAATTGACTCCTTCTGCAACCAGTACCATTCCTGGAAGTAGTGACTTTGACTATGATGACCAGATCACGGGTGGTGCCCGTAACTTAAGAAACTCTGAGGGGGGGGGGCAGAATTGAAATTATGAGTAAAAATATTTTTATTAACGCGCTTTTAAGCAAACTTGAGAAACTTTCAGGGGTTTATTTCTACTGAAAAATTAATGGTTCCCGCTATCACGGAATAATTGAGTTATTCTTTTCTTTTTATTTATTTACATTATATTTATTAATTTTAAATTTTGCTTTTTTAGCGACATGCTTAGTTTACAAGATCGTTTGATTTTGTTTCATTAAGCAAGTAAAAATGTTCGTGTTCACCCCATGCCGAAGCAGTTTTCGTTGATTGTGTTATTATTTACATTTGTAGCAAAACGGCGTCTGAGAAGCTCTACATTGAAGTTCACATTTTTTAAAAACATTTAAATATTTTTTCAAAAAAATGCTTCTTTTCTGTTTCATGAGCATGTTTGCTTTCCTCCCTTTCCCAAATTAAAAAGATTACAATCGTTTCGCGAAGGAAAGCAAACAAGCATATTTTTGTTCCACTTCCTTCGAAAACTCAAATATAAGAATTAGTTTGTCAGAACGAATATTTCAATTTAATGTTTTAAGGAAAGAGAATGAATAAATCATTTCCTTATCGGACAAAATTCTACACTCTTGAAAAAAAATTCTGATATTTAACATTATTTATTCGCACATGTAATATACTTAATAAACAATTATTACAATTATATATGGTATGGTACTCAGTCATTTCAGTTGTGTTGCTAATTTAAAATTTAACAGAGAAGTCCATTTATTGTAGTGCTGCCATCTGTTCGTGGCATATGATACTAATATCCAATGCATTTTTCAGAATCTTATTATTAAGAGCTGAAATTTTTTTTAAGTATTTCCCATAATACGTACAATATTTAGTTTTATAAAAACTAAAAAAAAACTAATTAACTTTTCCTACTAAATAATGTATTCATAATTAATCAATCAGTTTTTTATTTTGCTTTAAATTTTAATACATATAAGAGTAAAGAATTTATATTAAATTATAAACCCTTTATCGTAACTATATAACATGACACGATAAAATTTTTCAAAAAATGCTCATATAAGGAGATAATTCTGGAAAACTGAAAAAAAAACATGTTTAGTCCAAAGCATGCTTAGCTCAGAACATATATATATATTACGCGAACATAAAGGAGGAAAATGAAGGATTCGAACATAAAATAACGCGAACTAAAGGGAGGTTACTGGTTGTAACAAATGCTATAACTCTCGGAACCCCTTTAACTTTTCCTTGGAACCCTTAAGGTTCTACGAAACACCATTCTGGAACATTTGCCCTGAGTTATCATGTTAAAATTACTAAATTTTACCTCATATACTAAATTTACTATAAAACCATATTTTATAGTAAATTTTACCAAAATCATTACCAAAGCGTTTCTGAAAAATTACAGAGCTTTGTGTTCCTACACTCTGTAAAAAATTCCGGATCTGTAAATTACTCTAATTAAATAAATATTATTAAATTAAATAAATATTACTAAATTAAATAAAATTTATTAAATTAAATTTAAAAAAATGCGGTAGAATGATGCACCTAAAGTGCCGTTACGTTAACCTAAATTTATTATTATTAAGGTTTTTTTCTTTTTCGGGAATTTTTCACACTTTTTTTTGCTTTATGTTACATTTTGTTATTTCACCCAAAATCAAAATCTTAGAAGCTTGAAATTATGAAGGTGTGTTAAAAATTCACAAAAGTACAATGGAGAAAAAAAAAATTAGCATTCGAGGATTAATTCGAGAATTATTAATTGCTAAACTTGTAGTAAAAAATACCATGTGGTCCGCTCTGCAGACCTCAGAAATGCAATTACTGAGTTGAAATTAGACATGATTCAGAGAAATTCAATTCATTCTAAATTTTCCGAAAGTTATTGAAAGAGCTTTGCTTTAAATAATGATTATTTATCCATTGTGGACGAAAGTTTTCTCTCAAACAATTTTTATTTTTTAAGCTCCCGCTTGACTTGATGTCAAGGGTAACAAATAAAAATAATAATTAAGCTTAGAGAGTGAAAGATTAAACGTTTCCAGACGTATATTAACATTTACATTTGTATGGAAATTTTGAAAAATATAAAAGGTTCAAGACAGTTAAATACTGTTTATATATAGAATCTGCATGGCTATAAGATAAAAGTTTATTGTTTTACATGGTTAACAAGTAAAATTCATTTTAAATTATTACTTCGTATTGTATAATGCATTCCATATTCCTAAGTTTAAGTATTTTTTCTTTTCAAGTGCAGTTGCTTATTTTTAAAATCTTGTTATCCTTTCATTTCATTACGATGAATATTTTAACAAAATATGCAAACTCAAATTTATAATAATTAATATATTTTTGACAAATTGCTTTTTAACGATTTTAAGGAAAAAAACAATGATGAATGGAAAGTAACCACGGGGTTGAGTGAAGCGAACCGAGGATGAAGCTTTATAGTTTAATAAAAATATTAATTAAAGAAGATGAATTAAAATTAAATTAAGGAAGGTGTTTCAGTAGATATGATGTAAAATGAGTAATGAATAGAACCTAAAATTTCATTCATTTTTTTCTGACAAAAAATTACTACGAAAAAAGAAATTAACACTGATGATGAAACAATGTAACATCAAGACGAGGTATAATGCTTTATTATAAAGAAACTTAAAATAATATATGCATATAATAATGATAAATGATAATAAATATATTCTTAATAATGGTGTTCAACAATGATAGTAAAATAAATTATACAAATAACACAGATATACATAGTCAGATCATTAATCTAAATTGAATAAATCTTTAATTATTTTAAACATAGGTTTATAATCGCGAAGTTCAATTGGAATAAACTCTTCTTTTTATGTATCGTGGTGTTTTTATCATTATTACTCCTTTAATAAATTTATGTATTGTTAAGCTAAAACTTCACATTATTTATTACATTTTAGTTAGTATTCAAATAGTATTTATTTAAAGTCAGATAAGTATGAGCACATTTTGTTGAGCTTTATTGCTCAAAACCTTATTTTTTTTATTTAATCGATATAAATACATCAATCGAATTATATTTTTATATTTAAAAAGCAATGCAACAATATCTTAAAAAACATAATTTTAAATGCAATAATTACTCCAAATTTTTAAAAAAAAAAATCTATCGATTTTAATATGGGATAAGACTTAGTTTAAATTGCCTTCTGTTTTCAGCTGAGCAATACAACATTAGGTAGATAAAATTTTAATTATATTACATTAATTATTAGATAAAATGATGCCGTTGATCATATTACATAAATTAATTAATAGATAAAATATATCATATTACATAAATTAATTAATAGATAAAATATTAATACTCTTTTAAATTTAACTTTATAGCGTAATCTTTTGGTGTTATATGTAGTTTATTAATAATTATGATTATTATTTTATCACTTTAGCAGATTTTATTAAAGAATACATTTTACTTTGCTTTAAAACTCATTGTCTACTAGTTAACGATGAATAAGGTATTTTTAATTAGCTACAATAGTAAAATACGAAAATAACTAATATTACAATTTACAATTTTTCATGTAATGTATAGTTCAATGAGCGATTTAGGGTTTTAAAATATCTAATTAGCTTAATTAAAAAATACATGACAATAAATATAATTAATTAAAGCAATTAAACAATGTGCTTTTTGTATAATAAGTATTATAAATTTCATTCATACAGGATGTATAATTGTATAATAAATTTCATTTCTCAGTACAAATATTCTTTTTAATATTAAGTACTATATTTACTTCTGAGAAAATATTATCTTGTAAGTTTTTCTTCCTCTACTTTTATATAAAAAGCAACTTCTCTAATGATCCACGCAATCAGTAACTACATATTTGCTCAAAACATGAACATAATTATTGAGCTAATTTTATAAAAATTGAGTTCAATAATTAATGTGAACATATTAGGCGCTACAAACTTCTTTAACTGCTGAAAAGCATACCTACATTTACAATATAAAACTTGTTAATATATATTAAGAGCTTTATGGCACTGTTTCTCTTACTCTTTTATTTCCTGTAATACTGATATTTCAAAATACCTTATATAACACTGATATTTTTTCCTCAATAATCAAATTAAGTCTTAGGTTTTTGTTCGTAATAAAGCAACGAGTTTATAAAATTTTGATTCTATCTAACAAGTTTGGCAAATATTTTTTTTAAATTCCATACTTTCGTCTATAACGTGTAAATATATGTAAATAAATTTTCGTTTGATCTTAATTGTTTTTATTGTATGTAATGCAATGTTGAACAATAGTTAAAGCTGTCTAAAAGTTATGTACAATAGCAATTAAAATTAATATTATGTAAATATATTTCAATAATTCAAAATTTTAAAATTCGTTCCAATCTCATCAAAACTTTATTAAATATTTCATTTTTTATGACACTATAAGATTTTTGTTTGCTTTTATATTTATAAGGTTAGCCTACATTAAATGAAACTATACATAATTGATTATTTAATTTGATTAAAAAATTTATGTTTTTAAATTTTAATCAAACTTTTGCATTAGGAATTTTTTTAAAATTATGTAATGTAATTTTGAAAAGTAATTAATGGTTATAGTTAAGCAAAAAAATTATGTACCGATATTTTTATTGCTTGATAACTATAATTTATTTGATAATTAATTTTTTCAGAAATAATAAGCTACAACAAAATTTCTGGTAAATAACTGTCATAATATAAATAATCACAACAGTTTTGCAAAATGCGAATGTTCAACACCGATAGAAAACTTGGTTCATGACTGAGGCTGATTTGAACCAAATTATCATGCAAATTTGCTGCCATCTTAATGAGATGCTAAAATGAACCATATATCTGAGTCTTGTTACCGGGCACGTGAGTGAATGAATGATTGGCTTGCACTATATTAAAGTTCAACTTCTAAATTCACTTGTTAACTTATTAAAATGGCAGCAAATTTGCACGATAATAGGGTTAACATGATTCCTTCCTTCAGTAAGTGTATTTCATGAATCTTCAAGTTATCAGAAAAAACTACAAATGTTGCTTATTATTATTATTTTTTAACTTGAACATATTTCAGCCAAAATTAAAATTTTTAGTGTCGATCACCCAATACAATAAATCGATTGTTTCAAAAACTGAGTCACAATAACAACTAATTTTCGCCACAACCAATAATTTCCGAAGCGAAAATGAAATGAATGCATTTCTAAATCACAATCATCACTTTTACAACATCGAATATGCGTGGGATAAAACAGACGCGATAATGGGTGATGGAATCGTAAAGCGTTTAAGTGGAATAAAAGGAATATCACGATTAATCAGAAGCTGCTTGAAGCCTGGATGGCAAGAACTGGCTGAGGAAATCAATGGGTAAAGGGAAAATGATGGTGGAGTTCTTCTCGGCAGAAATAGTGTTTAAGGTCTGCAAATACCGAAGCTGAAGAGCAGCTGGCGATTGGGCAATTACATCAGCAGCTTCCTTCAAAGCACGAGATGCTTTCTGTTCTCCTTCTGCGGCAATAACCTGCAAAGCAATATTTTTCAGTCGTTGTACAATACAAAATCAACATGTCGCAATAAAAATATATAGTTATAGCTCTAGCAAGATCACGCAACAATTGACGTGAAGTTTAAGATACAAATACACCACTAGAAGTATTGGAACTTGTTAAACCGTAATATGGTGCAAATTTCATTTAATCTTAATAAAATTTTAAGTTGAGTTTTTATCTTTCAAATTTAATTACAATATCGTGAATTTGTGATAATTTTTAGCAGGATATCTGTTACGGCACAATTCAACCATGTCTCATTTCTTAATGGATCGAGCCTGAAAATCACGAATTTACTAATTTTTACAGAAAGAAGCAAAATTTGTTGAATACGTTCATAAGTACGTAATGTTGAAGATTTGTCAGTTGTTATATAATACTAAATCAACGTGTTGCAATACAAAAATATAATTATGGTTCTAAGAAGACCAATCGCCAACTGACCAGAGGTTCATGATACAACTAAGCTGTTAGAAATTTTGAAACTTGTTGAACCATGCTATCGTGTAAGTTTTAGTTAATCTTAATAAGTTAATCTTTTTCCCTTTCAAGTTTAACTACATAATATCGTGAATTCAAGTTCTTATTTAGCAGGAAATCTGTTACGACAAGAACCGCTCCCTCTGCCTTAAATTCACTTGGTTTCACAAAGCAGGCTTGCTGTTATTTGGCAAGTCGCATTAGAATCAACAACAATAAAATAACTTCATTATACCTTAGCTCTAGCTTCTCGAGCAGCTTCAGCTTCTGCTGCCATGGCTCTCTGCAACTGAACTGGTAGGCGAACGTCTTTTCTGTAATTGTCAACAAAAATGATTTGTTAAATATCTGTTTTAAAGTTCATTTTTAACTTGATCAGTTATAATAAAAATACTTAAATTTCTCTTCTAATTACGCAAATTAATTAGTACTATAATAGATTTAATTAATGCATTATTTTATTATATGATAATTATGATATGATACCTAATGATAATTTAGGTACATATAAAATCAAATAAAATTTAATAAAGATAATTTATAAAATAAAGTAATATAAAGAAAGTATATAAAATAAAATAAATTTAAAAAAGATAATTTATAAGTTCCTTTTTATATCAACATGGTAGTGCTTCTTCTTTAAGCAAAAAAAAAAGGGGAATAAAATTACAGTGGAGCATCGTTTATACGACGCCGAAGGGACCACCGAAAAACGTCGTATAAACGATAACGTCATATAATCGATNTTTATATATCTTTATCTATATATCTTTATCTATTGTAAAATATATTTTTATGCTTTAATCTACTATGAATTAATAGTTTAAGTTCAATACTAAAAAATTGAGAGATGAATGTTGTTTTTATTCAAAGCTCATTTTTAAGAAAACTGTTAAAATTTTTCCTTAAAATACTTTTTAAAATTTTTTTGTACCCTGTGTTATTTAATTTAATGAAGAATTAAAATAGGAGTAATTACTCACATTTCGACTCTTTCCACTTTAATACCCCAGCGATCTGTCGCTTCATCCAAGCAGTTCTGGAAAAAATTAAATTTTGTACATATTTTAAAAATCTTTTTTTTAAGAAACGGAAAATTTAGACTTATAAATATAATAATAATAATGGTAATAATATAGGAATGTGTCAAATAAATATCAAATGAGATGAGTGTTTTATATTGAGAAAGGTATTCGGATAGATTTTTGGTTTTGGAATTATAAATCTTTAAAAATATAAATTTTTAAGAGGAATTTAAAAAAAAGAAAAGCTTATTTTTTCGAAATGAGAAAAATTTCTTTAGTAGATTTTTTTAAATAATCAAGTTTTTTTTTAAAAAAAATCCTTCATATTTTTATCAAATCTTCATGATTTAATCAAACTCAAAAGATGATTTTTACTAGAAATTTAGAAATAGTTAGCTTAAAATTTTATTATTTTCGCTTAAATATTTCAGTTTAGACATTATAATTACTTAGTTCAGTTATTACATTATAATTACTTTAATATAAACCAAACCTTATCGCATATTTTCTTCTAATTTTAAGATCTGTTTTTAGATAAAACTTAAGTGACATTCTTATTTTATTTTATTCTATTCAGTGCAGAAGTAACGTTTATGAAAATTAAATTTTCCTATAGCAAATGAATCTTGTGAATCATGAAAATTTTATATTACTAAAATCCTGATGTTCAGAATCACTTTTGGTCAGAGGGGCACTTATATGGAATTGAATAAGGTGTTCAAATAATAAAACTTGTTATTGTTATTTTAAGCGCATTTCATTAGTTAAATAAATTAAGCAATTAAAATAATTGATTTAGTATTGCTATAATATCTAATTTATAATATATCCATTATTTTACGTGTTTTAAATTTTAAGAAGTTTTTTAGAATAAAAAGAAACTTACATAGAATTTGTCTCCACGAATAGACTTCAGGTTATTTACAAAAGAAAATTTACTATATGCAGGGTTAAATAACATCTTATGCTATTACTTGACTAAAAATTTCAGTCGCTTCAAAAATACATAAATAGAAATAACAATCGACATGTTTCAAGTGCTCAAACACAGGCGCTCATTCTTAAGACATGCCAAACATGAATAAGAAGAAACAAAAGTGCTTTGAAATATAAAACGTTAAGCTGCCAATGAAAAATTAAAAAATAAAGATGATAAACAAAACTAGAAAAACCATCAGCCAAGAGAGAAAAAAAAAGATAGAAAACAGAACAAGAAAAACCGCAGTGACCTAGAGAGGCAAATCAGGATAAAATGTATTTCCACGCGCTATGGAGAGGTGGTAAGTAACTGATGTTGCTAACAAGGGAATCAGTATTCATGTAAATAAATCAAGATTCCAGAGTTTCAAGATGAGATGATATGACTGGGGTGGAAATAATGTTGGCATTGACGAAATTGAATTTATGTCCAAAATATGTCTATTTATGCCTATTCTGCTTCTTCTATTCCAGTAACAGGCGTGCCCTTGAAAATTTGGTTATATTTATGTGTCGAAAGCAAATGCAGATCCTTTATTATATTCCTCTATATGCATGAATCAAAACAGATATAAGAAAATGCATGTATTGACAAAATGCAAAGTTCACTAAAAATTAACAGTAAAAGTAAATTCTATATGAAAATTTCATGAAATTTTTTATTGTATCCCGTTTAAAGATAGCACATAAAAAATTAAACTCGATTAAATCATTTGAAAAAGATCGTAAATTCTTTGGAATTTGTAAAACAGAAAATGAAATATGTGATTTAATCTTTTGAAAATAGAAATGCTAAATTAACCATTGTTTAACCTATTACGGTAACATTTATGATCGAATTGTTTTTTTTTTACATGGCTGAATGTAATTAAAAAAGATTAAAAAGAAATTATAAGAGAATTGAATTAATAGCTAAGAAATACTTGACATACAAAATATTAGGTTTGTCATATAAAATAAGTTTAAGAAACTCATTATTACGCCTTGTTTGAGTTTATTTGATCATTTAAAAGTTGGCGGATCAACGATTAAAAATATGTAGTTAACTAAATTTAAATCTTCAAAATTTAGTTTTTTTACGAAGCATAAAAAATTTCCATGTCTGAAAGTGTATTTATTTTATTTAAGAAGGAAATATTTTCATCAGTAATTTCAATTCAGCACTACACTGTAAAGAATTCAGGATCAAATTATGGTACAAAGTAACAGCACATTAGGTGCAACATCCATAAAATTCATTTTACGGTATTAGCATAGAATATTATACTGTAATTTTTACAGTAATATTTATTTCATTAGAGTGAAATAGTGATTTTACGGATAATATTATTGTAAAAATTACGGTACATCAGATTTTTCGTTTCGTAACATATTCCGGTAAAAGTGGATTCTACGGTGAAAAGTATCAGCTCCCTGATTACCGGTACTCTCACCGTAATGTGATCTGGAATTTTTTACAGTGTAATTGTTTTATATTATATGTTAGAATAATTGAGAAGGAATCATCTGCTTAGTTGTAAATACTCAACAAATTAATATTATTTATAATGGTATAAAAATACAGAAGAATTATGATTTGAATATTGGTTGTGCATTGAAAGACACTGCGCTGTTAACGATTTATGTTTGTTTAAATTTGCAACAAAGTTTTGATTGTGATCATATCTCCGAAGTTTAATTATCACTGCAAATTGTTAGATAAATTCTGATTATTATCCAGTAATAGTTTTGAGTTTAAATTCATTATTGCATTTAAATTGCTTCTTAAAATTTTTCATACATTTTAATATTATTTCATTTTAATAGTTAATCTATGACCTCGAGTTTAGTTATCCTAGTCATGAATCCAAATATTTTCCTTCCAATCCCGCGAATGAAAGAGATTATGAATAAATCAAGCTTAAATTGCACATTGAGTTGATTATAAATCATAATTCATAAACACTTTAGATTTCCAATTAATTATTATATAGATGAATCCCTTTCGAATGATCAGAATTAGTTCAGATGTTTGCATTGTCTCATTAACTTAGGATTATAGAACACAAACATGCTTTCGTATTGTTGTCGATAATTGGAAAGGGATTTCCCAGTTTAACAATTTCAATATTTGTAGCCAGATAAATATTATAAATATTTCGAGTGATAGTTTCTATTATGTTCGACAAATATGTATAAGGTTAATTTACTTTTAACTCATAGGTTACAAATTATTTTCTTTATGATGTAAGCTCTCAAAAACTTTCAAATACCTTATATTCATTATAAACGTAAAAAATCGAGCTAAAAATTATTTTAAAAAGAAGCAGCAACGCAAAATAAAAATATGGGAATAAATATGTAGGATTTAATAAAAGTTGGGGTAAAGTGTTTATGGTACTAAATTTTGAAATTAAAAGCTGTAACTCTTCATTATTGAATTTAATAAAATGTAAAAAATTGATACTCAAATAGTAAGAAACTTTTTTCGTTTTTGACGAAAACGTTTCCTGATACATACTTCGAGCAATAATTTTGTCAAAGTGACGAAGTAACTATCACCACTTCTTCGAAGTAACGAATTTCGTCAAAATTAGAGGAATATTTCGTTATTCCACTTCTTGCAAAAGGAAAAAAACAACAAGTCGTAGTGCCTAAAGTATCTAACTTTTATAATAATCACTTTATCGGGGGCACCATATAGGTGGATCAATGTCATCCGAAAACGTTTCCTGGTACATACTTCGAGCAATGATTTTGTCAAAGTGACGAAATCACTTCTCGAATCACTTCTTCTATCATCACTTCTTCGAAGTAACAAATTTCGTCAAAATTAAAGGAATATTTCGTTATTCTATTTCTTGCAAAAGGAAAAAACAACAACTCGCAGTGCCTAAAGTATCTAACTTTTATAATAATCACTTTATCGGGGGCACCATATAGGCGAATCAATGTCACCCGAACAACGCAAGAAGGACAGATAGAACAGAGATGTAAATTACACCCATGCCCGAAATGGGATTCTATCCTGGGATCTCCCTGGTACGAGGTCAACTCCTTGACCACCATATAAGACAGTTGGCTTTTTTCTTCACTCTTTTTTTGAGTGTCTAATCTTCATTCGTCATTCTAGTTAACAATATCTTACAAGGAAATTATTTTCAAAATTAACGAAATATAGCTCAACGATTGCCGAATCGTCAAAAAAGTGAGAGTTTTATTTCTGAAAGTATATTAACTTTTATTCCAGTTGTTAATAGTTAGTATGCAAAAATGTGCAAGTAGCAAGTATGTAGTTAGAGAAACAGTTTTATTTTTCGTTCGTGCTGCTGTTATATACTGTAACAATTCTATGAAATGTCGCTTTTTTACAGTATTTAATCATACTAAAAATATAAATACAGTACACTCTCGATTATCCATGAGCGGATTATCCGGTTTGCGGATTATCCGTGCTCCTTCCGGAGTCACACAAAAAATATAAAGAGAAACATTTTCAAGATTAAAAAAATTTGATTCATGAAGTTATAACACTACCAAATTTTTGGAAGCAATATTCGTTATTGGATTGNACTTCTTCGAAGTAACGAATTTCGTCAAAATTAAAGGAATATTTCGTTATTCTATTTCTTTCAAAGGGAAAAAAACACAAACTTGTAGTGCCTAAAGTATCTAACTTTTATAATAATCACTTTAACAGGGGCACCATATAGGGGGATCAATGTCACCCGAAAACGTTTCCTGGTACATACTTCGAGCAAAAATTTTGTCAAAGTGACGAAATAACTATCACTTCTTCCAAGTAACGAATTTCTTCAAAATTAAAGGAATATTTCGTTATTCTATTTCTTTCAAAAGGAAAAAAACAACAACTCGTAGTGCCTAAAGTATCTAACTTTTATAATAATCACTTTATCGGGGGCACCTTATAGGTGAATCAATGTCACCCGAACAACGCAAGCAGGACAGATAGAACAGAAATGTAAATTACACCCATGCCCGAAATGGGATTCTATTCTGGGATCTTCCTGGTACGAGGTCAACTCCTTGATCACCATATAAGACAGTTGGTTTTTTTCTTCACTTTTTTTGAGTGTCTTGTCTTCATTCTAGCTAACAATATCTTACAAGGCAATTATTTTCAAAATTAGCGAAATATAGCTCAACGATTGCCGAATCGTCAAAAGTGAGAGTTTTATTTCTGAAAGTATATTAACTTTTATTCCAGTTGTTAATAGTTAGTATACAAAAATGTACAAGTAGCAAATATTTAGTTAGAGAAACAGTTTTATTTTTCATTCAGGTTGCTGTTATATACTGTAACACTTCTATAAAATTTCTCTTTTTTATAGTGCTTAATCACACTAAAAATATGAATAGTTTCATACATTTATAAAAAAAGTTGTCTTTATTTGCAGACAATTTACAATTATTATAAATAATATTTACGAATAATTTTAGTTATGATGAATGATTAAAAATTAATAGGAATATATTTATGAGGAGAATTACCTGCATGATATAATTCTTTTCAATGAACCCAAAATTGTTTTCCTTTTTTTTAATTTTAATATTGCTCTTTTTTGAAAAACCAATAATTTTTTATAACATCTACCTAAATGCCTCGATAGGACAAGTAAAACTTTTGATTTAGGTAAGATATCAAAATAGCTTT
Source organism: Parasteatoda tepidariorum (assembly GCF_043381705.1). NCBI lineage: Eukaryota > Metazoa > Arthropoda > Arachnida > Araneae > Theridiidae > Parasteatoda > Parasteatoda tepidariorum. The sequence continues at coordinate 32,950,295 of NC_092211.1, forward strand.
TACTGCATTTTTATGTTATTATTTTGTAATACGCTCATGATATGCCTGTTTCATGAATCATAAAGTACACTGTTAGAATTTTGTCTTTAAAATAATGGTAAAATAACCGGCAGTAGTCTGTCCATCCAACTAACCGTAAAATGTACGGTAAATTTTTTTTTAACCTTTACGGTTATAAAACCATGAATACAAAAATTATATGGTTTTTAACCATTTACAACTAGTATGGTTTCAAAATTTAAAAAAAAAACAGGACATGGCAGATAGTTTAACAGCTATATGGTGCTGCCATCTATGCGTGAATGAGAGTATCGTATTTAAATATCTTAAGGTCACAAATTAAGGAATGCAGGATACTAATAACTCTTCGTGTGTTTAAGGAATTGGAGGAAATTTGTGGTATCAACGCTGGGATTCGCAAATTGACAGATTAGCTTTCTCAGCTATAATGAGTAGCCAACTGCAAGGAACTAAGTGATTTCATTAGGTGGGGACTAGTTGGTGCGATAAAATTCTGGCTGTTTAACCGTATTAGGTGAAAGTAGTAAATAACCAGTTTTTTTCACAATTTACAGTTTGAATACCATATTATTAATGGCTATTTGACTGTTTTGTTTGAATATGATAAAATAACAATTAAATAAATTGTTATTTAACCATTTTTTCCAAGCAATTTCTACCAGTGTAAAGTTTTCTTTTATATGTTAAATAATAAGACGCTAAACAAATGCTAGTCTTACCTGCATAGTGTTTGAGATGGTTTCCCTGTCAGCAAGTATTTCATGAAGATGATGCGTTCCTAGCATATTTCGCAGTGTTGTTTGGGCCAGCAGTCTTGTGCTGTGATGCGCGTTTTCGACATTTGCTACCGATACAGTAGCATTATGTACACGGTAGTACACTACAGCATCTACGGATACAGTTACCGAATCTTTCGTCAGGACCTAAATAAAAGATAGTTATATTTGTATTCGTTAAATGAAAGTCACACTTATACCTAATATAAATTCATATTCTTTCTTTAAGAAAAACTGTCGCATGAAGTTTAATGTTACAAACTTATTTTTTATTGATAATTTATAAAAATGATTTGAATTATGAAATAATTAATAACAATAAGCATTCTTACTCGTAAACATTATCATAAACAAATTTTATAATAAAATATTTTATAATATATAACTGAACTCATTTAATTTTCAGAATGTATAGCGCATCAATTGAAGGTCACGAATATGCGTTTAAAGCCCTTTCACACTATAATTAGGAATATAACTTTTAATACGAAGTTTCATTAGCCCAAAAATGTTTTTTTTCTTTCCAATTTGTAGGAGGAATCGGGATAAGACCGGGTAGCTAAGATTTGAATGCCTGTTGGAATTAAACTGTTCGATCTAGAAACTGTCAGATTTATACATTTAGTTGTATACAAATATATCCTTCTTGAAAAGTCATTGATGTGCTATTTTTTTATAAATGATTTATTTTTCTAAAAAAATTAAATCTAAGTCATGTTCTGCTAGTGGAGTAAGACTGGGTTTAGACGTTAACTCTACGGGGAATTTAAAAATAATAGAATCAATGAAAAAGTTAGTGGTATTTTTATTATAAAGGCAATTTAGGAATATTATGCCAGTTTACATGTGAGTTAGTAAAATACAGCTATTTTTCAGTCAATATTGAAGTTTTATATAATCATAGAATAACATAAAAATATTAGATTGTTCGAAGAGTAATTTCATCTTTTCCCAACAGAGTACTACTTTATTGCATTTTTTCACAACTAACTTCAAAGTTAAGTCGTATAATGATTGTAAATTTTGAATGCTGATATAAGAAGGCTTACTTGTGAAAAAATTCAGTTGATTCTTCGCAGCAGTTTCTGGTTGGTGTCCTTTCAAATATGGAAATTTGAAAAGCAGCTTAGTTTAGTTTTTTACTATTGAAAATATAAATATGATGTTCAAGCAAGAAAAAAATTATCTATGTGTATGACAATACGCTTGTGCTTAAACTGGTTTGCGAATTATCAATCGGACGAGACTTTAATCAATATGCACGACGATTCAATGAGCCAAATTAGGCTGGCTAAGGGATAATAGAGGCATGAATTGATACAAATTAACGAATAACAATTCCCGAGATCCTTGAGAAATTAAATTTGTCGAATTCGCCCGTTTCGATTCGAAACGCCTAGGCTTATTCTTAAAGTACCACACATCGGTTCCTCGTGTGCTTAGGGAGAGGGATTTGCGTCGCTGAATTAGACGTCTGTGACTTGCTTTTCAAATGTCAAAAAAATTATCCATTTTCAAAGAGAATCTTTACTAGGGGGCGAGAAATGAATAGTCTACAATATTAGTTCAGTTCTCTACAAAAACGCTTAAACAATAATGCCTTTACTTTATCTGAGGTGAAAAATTTTCTGGATTATTTTTTTGCCAGTAAAGAACAAAAATTTTATGTGTTAGGAGTCATGCTGTATGCTAGAACGTATTTAACCAGAAGGGACAATATATAATTCAATAAAATAGTCATTCAATATAAGAGAATCGTCTTTAATTTTCATAAGGAAAAAACGAAATTACTTTCCGAACAACCCAGTAAATTACCTCTTGGGGTGGAACATCAAATGTGAGGGTTCTAAGATCAACCTTTGTGTAGTTTTCAATGCAGGGTAAAATGAAGAAAATCCCTAAAAAAAATTTAAATAAGAGATATTGTATTGTACCTATCTTTGTAATAAAAAAGTTTTATGTATAGCATACTTTTGACACACGTAGTAAAATGCTTAGATTTAATTTAAGTTTGAAAACTTATAAATTTAAAACGTTTTTCTACAAAATAAGCCATATCCAACACTGTATCTGTGTATTTAAAGTTTTTTGTTCGTATGTTACAAATATGTTTTTAATTTTATTTAAAATATTAGCTCTATTAAAATAAATTTCTTTCGTTTACATTTTTTCCTTAGAGTATTAACTTTTTTGTTCGTTTCATCTGTTTGAATATAAGTAGTTTTAATATTATTTCCTTTAAAATAAAAAAAGTAAGAAAGAAAAAACCTACCTGGTCCTTTTGATCCTCCATGTAACAGTCGTCCAAGTCGGAAAATAACAGCTCTTTCATATTCTTGTACAACCTATGTAATGACATACTATGTAACAACATATAGTAACTAAAAACTAAGAAAGATTTATTTCTACATAGCGAAAAGCCTAAAAATAAACAGTTTATAACGTTTTTTCGTATGAGCGATATTTCATAAAAGTAGCCATCTTTAAAAGAACATTTTACCATACAAATCATACTTTTGGTGACCTCACTAGATTATCTGCTTTTAATTAGGTCTTCCATGGTTCAGATCTAACTTCATGAAACATAACTTAGTCACATCCAACTTCTTCAATGTGGAACGTCAATGTGAAACTGTAACATTCTCACTTTTAACCACATTTTTATTTTAAGGTTAAATCTAGCGACGATAAAGAAAAGTAAAGTAAAAGACTTCACCGTCAGATTACGGTCAGAGACCCAACAAAAGTTTTTCGAATTACTGACCGTAAAAATAAATTTATGTCAGTAAAGCTATCATGACAAATAACTACTGGTCTGTTATTAAAATTTTTTTCTTGTAAAATATATGGTCAATATGGTAAAATATATGGTCATATATGGACTGTAAATTAACAGTATGATCAAAAAAGGCTGGGCCTGTCGCTGTTAGAGAATAAAGCGATTTTTTTTGTTGAACCAACGTCAGCCGTCGAATGAAGATGCATATTGCTACCATTACTCTGAGGAATGGAAGAATTGAATGTCTGTTTTTAATGGTCACTAGTGTTAGAAGAGTAAAAAAGTAAGAATTTAAAGAGTAAGACGAGATGTTCCTTGGTGGGGGATAAAATCAAACCCGGGACCTCTGGCTCCATGGCCAGATGCTATAATGAAAAATGTTTTGCACCCCGATCTCGATGAATTAAAAGCTACATTTCACAGAGTTTTTGCTTTGTTTTATTTGAAATGAGAGAGCTGGCCGTATAAATGAACGATCCGTTCTACTAATTCTGCTGAAGTTCGTTACAATTATGAACATAGGTTTTTTCCCCGTATAAATAACTGGTGAACTCTTCTAATTTTGCTTATTTCTATTACATTTAGGGGTAATTGACTTTTTTTCTTTATCAGAGTTAGGAGCTGGACATATAAATTAACGGTCAATTTTCAGAATTTTATGGAAATTTCTTAAAGTATTCATAAAGTAGCTTAATCTTTGAAGGAAATAAGATCATTTTTAGTTGAGGAACATGTACCACTGCTGCGCAGTTCCGTGATTCTGTTTTCGCCTTTGCTTCATAACTACTTCAGTAGTATTATTTCATGAAGTAACACCGAGCAATAATAAAGTTTTGGACAAACTTAGACACCCGAAATGCAATTATGATAAATACCATATACAGAAGAAGATGTCTGCTTCTAAGTCTTTTTGCTGCTTCTCAGAGTACATTTACAGTTGAAGAGTTCACAGAGTACAAATACATATTAAAGATCTCAAAAGTAACTAAAAGAATTAGTTTATTAATTGATTGCTTTACAGGAACTGTATCGTTAATTTTATAAATATGTACATGTAGGGTACAGCTCAGTGAATTGGACACTTGTCGCCTGTTTTGATCTTGTATAATGTAAAAAAACGAACAAATCAAATATTAAGGCTGTAAATATCAAGAAAATTTTGTTGAAAATTGCAAAAAAGAAACTGCTATTAATATTTTGGTAAGGAAAAAACAATATTTCAACTTATAAATTACCCTTTTTATTATGCAACACATATGGATTTCACAATTCGATATTCTCCATAATGTTGCAACACATTTTGATTCGATATTAATGCCTTAGCAGATCGAATTAAAAAAATGGATTTTTAATTTTATAAATTAACTTCAATTTTAGTTGTTCAATGCATTTCTTTTTATGTTTGAAGCATAAAATCGAAGCTGACGAATCGAATTACTTCAATTTCTAGACCGTTAATTGCGTTTGCTTGAACATTTTTCAAAACTAGTCAAAGGCGGAGCTCAAAAGAGTGAGCTACTGTTATGAAAAATGTATACTTCGAATCGAAGATAGATGTTGCGTGAAAAATTGTGCATCGATCATTGCAAAAACAGCACGCGATTTCTTTTATTCCCTTCAATATTTATGAAGTTTTGAAAATGTTTCAACAACAATAACTTAAAGACTTTGTTTTCGAATATCATTTTTGCTTTAGTGAATGTATATCTTTTTTTTCTTCAGTTTTTCATTTCCATTTTACAAATGACATGGCTTAGCGTGTTTCGAGCAAGGATTAAAAAAAAAGTTTCTTCTGGAGAAATATTAGCGAACTTAAATAATAAAAATAACTTGATTATTATTATTATCTTTTATTTATTATCTGAAATTTTAATATGCATTTATATGTCAGAGTAAAGTGTTGATGTCCAATACTTAGATTTTTGCATTAGTCTGAGATGAAATATGGGTCTAGCATTAGAGATTTACTAGATTTTCCAAAACCAAGAAGACTTATAATGGCATATATTTATATATAATGGAAAAAATTACAAGTCCTGGCTTTATAATAGGTATTTTAAGGATTAAATAGCATTTAATTAGCCATATTAAGCTCTTTAGCAAGATAAAATTAAATAAAAAAAATTTTATTTTACTCATAGTTCTATTAATATTGTACACTATTTTAACAACAATTTTGCTCGGCGTAATTAATCTTACTAATTTATCAATTACAAAAAAAAAGATTAATCAAATGAGAGTAAAATGCAGGTTTCATGTTACATAAAAAATAAGAATTGGTTGATTTTATTTAAATTAATTAATTTATTTATTTTTAGTTTTCATTAAGTATTAAAATTATAAAAAAAAATGTTTGAACATTTCGGAAATTCACCATTTTGCTCTTTGAAGGGTCGATTTTGAGACAAAAAAATATCAAAACTTATAAAATTATGTTTTACGAATAAAATGGATAAATAATTTCTTATTTTTATAACTTAAATTAAAAAAAGAAATTTGGTGCATTTTTAAAAGGATATGACATGAATACTTTCGTGCATTATTACATAAGCAATGGCCATGTAAAATTTACATACGGGAGCCTTTCTGCCGTTAGTGGTAATATCAAAAACTGACAGTTCCCCGAGGCCCCATAATGGATAAAGAAATAAGAAAAAGCAATTCCAAAAATTGAAGTATAAGTGCAATGAAAAATTAATGATAAACAAACACAATTTAAAAATACACAGAGTAAGACTTAATAATGATGCTCCCACTTATAACTGTTTCACTAATAGATTTATTTATTATTGCAAATTATCTTACTTTAATGGTGAAAAAGATGGACAGAGGAAAAGTAGCAACAGCAATTATCATCGACAAAATAGTCAGAATCCATCCGCAAATTCCTATTCCATGATCAGACGAATCAGCTATAAAAGAAAATTCAATCATTTAATGATAACAACCGAATTAAAGTTGAAAATAAAAATCAAATTGTTATTAGCTTTATTATAAAAAATATTTTTAAAAATAAATGGCGTTTGAATGACTTTCAGTTCTCTCAAAAATAAACTTCCATTTATGTACTTCCATTATTCAGTAATCCAGAGCTGTATTTCATAATTTTTTTAGCTTATCATGTAATTTCTGAAAAAATAAAAACTTTAAAAAATTCTCACTCATGTGATATCTCAGTTCATTCTTGTTTTTGGTTCTATTCAATTTTGTTTTTGGAAAAAAAATAGAATGATGAAATATTTCTTTACTTTTGAGGGAATTCGTTTCCTCTAAAAAGTGAAGATAGTTATTTCGTCACTTTGATGAAATTTTTGCTTGGAGCACATATAAGACATTGGGTTTCGTCAAAAACGAAGAGTTTCTTGATCTAGACTTTTTACAGTGATCGCTCGCATCATATGACGTGGTGGTAGAGGATATAGTGATCTTGCTTGCGAACCAGGATCTCCGTGTTCGATTCTTGGTTATGAAGGCTTACTTTTTTTCGTAAAATCTTTTTATTGTATATTGCATTCCCTAAATCAATGTGTAAATGATGTGCAGCATAAAGCATAATATTTTTGATAAAATTCTTATCTTCAAGGAAGTAAAGAAAGTAATTCCTCAATTTGCTGATTAGTTCAGCTAGCAAATTCCACAGGAAATGGTTTTGTTACAAATTTAAAAAAAAAAAATACTTCATAAATTTTAAATATCCATATTTTTTTAAGTACAATCTTAAATATCTCATATCAAATTACGGTAAAAAGTACCGGTACCAAAAGTACCAATACGTTTTACACAAAAATGTATTTTTACTGTAAAGTTTTGCGGAAGAAACTGTAAAGTTTACTGTAAAGTTTTGTGGAAGAAACTGTAAAGTTTACTGTAAAGTTTTGCGGACGAAACTGTAAAGTTTACTTTAATGTTTTGCGGATTTTACGGATGATGCCCTCAAAATCTGGTACTTTTTACCCGAAATAGATTTTACAGTGTAGAACAGCATTTTTATATTAACAAAACACAATTTTTAAATTCAAACTATACAAAATAAGAAAACTTAATAATTCTTTAACAAAATATAATTTTTCTATTGATATAAACTTTTCGTATTCAATCGAAAGTAATAATTTTGTATAGACCTTAACAATAAATTAATACACCTTAACAATAATTAATAAGTGCACCTTAATATGCTAATAATCTATTGAGGTCTTTCTTATTATAACATCTATTTCAAATTGAAATCGTAACATGAAGTTGGATTTAACTTATTTCATTAAGAGTTGACATTTCAATAAATATATGTATATAAAGATATCAATAACTTGGATTTTTAAGACTTTAAAATTTGATTCATAATTGCTATTTTAAGTTTCAAAAATCAGGAATTTTGCTTTTTACTAATTAGTACTAGAAAAACATATTTGGACAAATTTGAACTCTTGGGCTCTTTTGAATTTCCATCTTTGTGAAACGCCCTTAACTTTGATAAATTAAATGATTTTCATTACCAGTAGAGATACTCTTAGAAATGAAACTGTCACTTTTAACGATCCAGAAATCTTTGAACAGTATTTTGTTTCTTTTGATAATTATTTCGTCTCAAAATCACGTGATTTGTGATGAAACGTGAACTCTCTCATATATATGAGTAAATTTTTCCTCAACTCGGAACCCAATCCCAGTGCATTATGGGAGAATTTTAACTAAAATGAAGACTAGATGATCGGAACTAGAAGGACAAAGTAAGGCGACCGATTTGAATGGTGGTCAAGGAGTTGAACTTATACTAGAAAAATCCCGGGTTCGACTCCCGCTTCAGACATGTATATACTTAATCTCCCCGTTCTGTCTCTCGTTCTTGCATTTTTGGGATGAAGTTGATCTACCTGTAGTGCTCACGAAATAGTGATCGACAATACAGAGATACCGTGAAGCCCTAGTAGTGTCTCATGATATCATTTAGCATAGTATCTAATGGTATTTTTTTTAGAAAATAATTGAAAGAAGAAATATTACGAAAATTACTTTAGATGAAATTCGTTACTCGTTTCACTCGTTCGACGAAATTTTCGCTCGGATCATGTACCAGGAAACGGTTGCGTTAAAAACGAAAAAAGTTTGTAATGTTTGAGTCTCCATTTTTTTCAGTGCATCTCTTAAATTTATTATTATTTTTTCTAGATCTTTAAAAACATTTTATTTGATTGAAGATTTTTATTGAAGATTTATTGATTTTTTAAATACTCTTTTCGTATGTTTCAAAGTTAACCTAAGCTAGTTAATTTTTTTTAAACTTTCCTTGAAACTAAATAATAAAAAATAAATGTAAAAGCTTATTATCCCAATGCAGCAAGCTTGTTAATTTACGTTATAGGTAGCTACATAGTTACTTTATAGTTACATAAATGAAAAAAATTTTAATTTGTTTCATCACTCCTGAGGCGATTGAAACTCTGTGACAGCAACAGAAATTTATATTTTATGTAAACCAACAAAACACTGCAAACAATTCCGGATCAAATTACGGTAAAAAGTATCGATACTCAGGGTGCCGGTACTTTGTACCATAAAATCCACTTTTACTGAAACATGTTACCGAAGAAAACATCTGATTTACCGTCATTTTTAGAGCAATGATAACCGTAAAATCACTGGATCACTCTAATTAAATATTACTTTGAAAATTAAGGTTTAATATTTTACAGTAAAAAGGAATTTCACAGTAAAATGTATCTTGTGGATAATGCACCCAATCTACCTTACACCGTAATTCGATCTAGAATTTCCTACAGCGCATATGATTTTTAAAAAAATTTCATATTTTAAGAATTTAAATTAAATTAGTTAAATTTTCAGTTAACTAATTTCGTACTTTTTATCTGAATCAAAATATTTATGATTTTTCTGATATGAAATCATTATGGTTTTGAGGTGATTAAAGTATATGACAGTATCAGAAAAAGTTATTTATCTTATAAAACTTAGTATATCTTTCTGTTATTAATTATTTTAATTTGTGAAAAATTTGGCATGAAAATTTAATTCTTATGACTATAGTTTCTTTAGCTCAATGTAACTACTTATGATTTAATGGTCTGAAGCAATTACTGCTTTGAGGTTTGTAAAAATATGAGTCAGCATCAGAAAAACGACCTATCCTAAAATGAACTACTTAGATTTTTTAAATTTTTTTACATGTTTTGGAAATTTATGCAAAACTGATTTGATTTTTATTATACCATTTTTCTATTTCAAACAAAATATTGAACTTATGAAATAGTAATTTTATGAAACGTGATTATGAAAAATGAATTTTCATAAATTGATTCAGTAACTATACAGTTATACCCAAATATAGGAAAAAGCTTACTTTTACATACATTTAACAGACATGACCAGTTTCTCTATCGCCAACAGCATTAACTATAAGCATACATTTGAAATTTTATTTAAAAATTTTGCTAAAGGGTGTGCTTAGTAGTAGAGCTATGTAGTTAACTTTAATTACTTTTTGCTTTGCATAGTTTGAAATAATTTCATTACGTTTTTGGTATAAAATATTAACTCCATGAAATAATAATTTTCAAACGTTGATTAATTAGTTATGCAACTATATTTACCATATGGAAAAGCTTACTTTACCGTACATTTATATGACATGAGCAGACTTTTTATCTCCAATAAAACAATCAAATTATGAGCATAGATTTTAGGTTTGTTTCAAAATTTTAATAAATTATGTTCTCCTTCTAGAATTTAGTAGTACTAGTAGTTATCTTCAGCAGTGTAGTTATCATTATTAACTTTGTTATTTAATAACCGTGTAGCTACTTTTATTAACTTTATGCTAAACTGTTCACTTGTTCATGTGATTTTCATCCTAATATTATAGTAATATAACAGGCAGCAGTCTGCCCATCTGATTTAATCATAAGGTTTTCGGTAAAGAACATTTTTTACCTTTACGGTTTTGAAACTATTTACAACTAGTATGGTTATAAAACCATGAATTCAAAACTATACGGTTTGTTAAACCTTTACAACGAGCATGGTTTTAAAACCGTAAAAAAATTAACTACACATAGGAGCTAGGCTTTTCGCGAGGCAATGGTCTTCGGAGAGCGTAGGACACTGGAAACTCTTCATGTGTTGAAGAGAATTAAAGAGATATTGTGATGTCAACGTTGGGATTCGAACCTCGGTTCCATTGGTTATGAGTCTGATAGATATCAGATAGATAATAATCTTATATATCTTATAGATATATCTGATAGATAATAATATGATATATCTTATAGATATATCTGATAGATAATAATCTGATATATCTGATAGATATATCTGATAGATAATAATATGTACGCAGTTGCAAGGAAGTAAGTAGCTTCATTGGGTGGTCTTAGTTAGTGCGAAAAAATTCCAGTTGTTTAACCATATTAGGCGAACAGTTAATAAACGGTTTTCTCACTGTTAACAGTTTGATTACTAACTTAGTTATAGTTATTGGGTTGTTTTATTTCATTATGGTAAAATAATGATTAAATAAATTGCCCATTGTTAAACCATTTTTTTCGAAAAATTTGTAACAGTGTTTAACAAAGTTTAAAAAAAAACTCTATTTACGGCTTTGGCATGCAAAAGTGATTAATTACTACAATGAAATATGCAAAAAAATTTACATTTTTATTTATTTTTTTAACATAACCAGTCTCTTTATCTCGAATAAAAAAATTAAACTACATGCATATATTTAAAGCTTTGTTAAAATAATTGTTTTAAAATTCGTTTTCCTCGTAAAAATTATAATATTTCTTTAAAATTATCCTCCGCATTTTATTTATTAAAGTTACATTCTTGATGCTTGTAAATGGAATAATATTCTAATTTTTCAGAAAGGTTATGCTTAGAATAAAATTTTTTTACAGGATTAATTAATCATACAACCTCGTGAAAATTATAATATTCTAATTTTTCAGAAAGGTTATGCTTAGAATAAATTTTTTTTTACAGGATTAATTAATTAATCATACAACTATACCCAAGTGTGAAAATACTTACCCTTTGCATACATTTACGACCGACATCGGTTTCAATTATCCCTTAAAATAAGAGGACACTATACATGTGAACATAAAAAATAATAATGATGGTTGGTATCTGAGAAAAATAAGACCCATAAGATGGGTAAACATTCTTGCAACTTGATATATTGACAAAGGCGGATCACGTGACTCTTCCATTGTCATAGTAACACGGTTATAGACACGCCTTGAATTTCAGCTTACACAAGAAAAAACTTTTTTTTTAACAATTACTATAGCATGCGGAGGGCATTTTTACTATTTATTTTGTATACTTAATCAGTTAATCGAATTTTTCTTTTTTTTTCTCAAACCTATTGAATACTTCTGTTTATTGATTTTTTGATTTAGCTGGCAATACTTGTCAATTATGAGAAGACATAATTGTTTTCTTTTCTTAACTACCTAAACGTTTTCCAATAACGATATACCCCAAGACTCTCACGATTGAATTATTGATCATTTTAATATATTAACTTATGTATTAAATTATAAAATAAACCTAACTATTTAAATTAGATCAACTAAAATGGGTTATTTATATTTTTGATAACTATGACAGTTTTTAGAATTTAAAAGATAATCGCCTTTTTACGCTTTGTGGTTATTGATGACTTTTAAATTTTCGAAATTTAGAAATTACAATAAATTTATAAGTTTAGTTTCCCTACATTTAATTGTTTTGCAGGAAATTTTTGCAAGAGTGTTAACAATTTTTTTTGAAGATTAGAAAACGAGTGGGTCTTAATTTTACAATTTTCACAGATTATTCGGGTGTGAATTCGGATTTTAATTCTCTTTCTGAAATTTTGCTTAGTATCTAACATGAATACAAATGAAAAGAAAAGAACATCAAGAGATTTTATATCAAATGACAGTTTTATACCAACATCTATCTTAATAGCTAATTAAAATGATTAATTAGAAAAATATGCATTTGGCTAAATAAATATATCAGAACTTGTTTGGTTTTATGGAGATTAACACAAAAAGTTTCATAACTTAGAGGCTGCACTCCATTCACCAACCCCTTTGATTTCTTCTAATTCAAGATTATTTATCTTATTTTTTTAAATGGCAATAACCTTTAAAAGAACAAAGAACATTTCTTTTGAATAAAATCTGTAATCATCATACACTGTAAAAAACTAATACTCGAATTTCACGAAACATTCTCCGTTTTTGACGAAACTGTTTCCTGGTATATGCTCTGAGCTAAAATTTCGTCAAAGTGCCGAAATAGGTATCTTTACTTCTCAGAGGAAACGATTTTATCGATAGTAAAGGAATATTTTGTCATTCTATTTTTCCAAAGAAAAGAAAGAAAAAACTCGTAATGCCTAACTTTTCCAGTAATCACTTTATCGCGGGCAACATATATCTTAAGCAATGTCACCTTAATAACACAAGAAAAAAAGAGATAACCGGGAGATAAAGTATACCCATGTTCGATGCGGGATTCGAACCCAGGATATTCCTGGTACGCGACCAACTGCTTGACCACCATACGTTCCAGCCGGCTCGTTTCGTCACTTTATTTCCGATCGCTTAGTCTTACTCCTAGTTACGTCAACCCAGTTAACAATATCTCACACAATACACTACTATGAGGTTTCGAGTTGAGAAATATCTTCGTCATACATTTGAGAGTTCATATTTCGTCACAAATCACCTGATTTTGCAACGAAATAACTCTTGAAATTAACGAAATGTAGCTGATGGATTGCTGAATCGTCAAAAGTGAGAGTTTTATTTCTGAAAGAGTAATTTTGTGAAAGAATATTTTGTAAATTTATTAATCGTAACGAGACGAACGATCAACTAGATTTTGAAATTAATCAACCGTACTTTAATCTTTACATCTTTAATCAATCGTACTTTAATCTTTACATCTTTAATCAATCGTACTTGAATCTTTACATCTTTAATCAATCGTACTTGAATCTTTACATCTTTAATCAATCGTACTTTAATCTTTACATTTTTAATTAATCGTACTTTAATCTTTACATTTTTAATCAATCGTTCTTTAATATTTACATCTTTGAACAATCGTACTTTAATCTTTACATCTTTGAACAATATTTAAAATTTGGAAAATGGAATGTGAGCCAAAATAAGCTGAAATAAATGATAAGCAATTTTACTTGTTAACGACATTTAACGATAACCTTATATCATAGTAACAGTTCAATTGGAAACTGTTTTTACTTTTCCTGAATTTAAGTTTTTTTACATTTTTCAAAGTTTCAATATAAATGTTAAGACTTGTATCTGGCAGCATCTAATCTTTCTTTTTTTTTTCTTGTTTCAACATGCATTTTAGCTTAAGCGATGGCTTTGCTTACAATTTCTTTTTCCATAATAGGCAAAAATTGTAGAGCAATTTAGCATATAGCATGTTTATTAAATGTTTTCGAATATATAATAAGCAATGATTACATTAATTAAATTTATTATGTTAACAAAAATAGTATTTGATATAATTAAACATTTAAATAACTACTTATTATCTTACAAATTAATTTAAGTATTTAAGAAAATTATTCTTATCCTGAAAATAAAACCAATTATAGTAGAAATAAAATTAGGAAACTCAATAAATTGTTTTCGCTTTTTTTAAAATCGTGTCTTTTTTAAATAATAAAACTAAAAAAATTGATATTAAATCTTTTGACGTTACCTGATTAAAGCATAACTTTATTTTAAAAATGCTTTTAAAATAACAATGAAGAAGCGATTTTTCTTTATTCTTTAATATTGTTAGGTGTCAGAATATTTTTTTAAACTTTTTTTGTGAGATTTTAAATACGATTTACGGATACAGAAGCTCAGAATAAATATTTTCTTAAAACTAATTTTAAAAGCAAAGCCTTAGGAAGTAATGTAAAGAAAAAATTTAAAAAGTAAAAGATGTAATAACATTCTTAAACGCATTTAAGAAGAAAATTAATTAATTTTAAAGGGACTTTAGAAGAACGCACTTTTTAAGTTTAAATGGGTTTAATTTGCCTAGTTTTTAAATAACTTGCAGTTTCACTTTCCATTTATAATATAACATCAATATTTCAAACTTTTTAAAATATTTATATCTGAATAGTTTATTTACCTAGTGTAAATTCCTACACTGAGACACTGAAAGTATAACTAAAACTACCAGAATATGTTAAAATTTAAAATGTTTCTTTCTCTATGAGAACATCAAAATGCTGAATAATTTTTACCTATGAGCTTTGGTAATGATTTTGCTAACTTAAACAATGAAATAAGATTTTATAAATGATAAAATTTGGTAAATGTAGTCAAATTTGGTAATGTTACCATACCTAAAATCATGGTATAAAAACCATTTATTCGGTTAAATTTATTTTTCAGTTTTGTATTTTTTACTAAATATGTGATAACAAAAAACTTTTAATTTTGAAAACCAGAATATTTTTGTTGAACTCTGATCTTATAAACGGTTGAATTACCAATTGAATGGTTTAAATACCGTATAGTTAGATTTTAATAAAAAAAAAATTTTTTGAATCAGAAATGTTACAACCATAAAGTACGATAATTTCATCAGAATTTTTTTTTCTCTGAGTAGAATGCAAAAAATTTAACCTATATTTTTCTAAGAAAGGAATACGAAAATTTAACTATCACTTTGGTTTGCATACTTTTTATTTTGTGGCCTACCCTATGATCGGGTTATGTGTGGTTGTGTGGCGTGTATAATATTGCTCGTCTCCGTGACTCTGGTTCTTAATTACGAAGGTATCCAATGGGAAACGTGAAATGAGTTACAATTCCGGTATCTTCCATGGCAATGAAGGTAATAGTTACGTGACAACCATTGGAAAAAGAATACTCTTCATTTTATGATTTTTTTGAAAAAAATTCTTCTACAATAAAATTGAGAGGATTATTGATTTATCAATAAAATTTTTGAAGATTCTTTGAAAATGATATTAAAAAGAAAATATTTCTCAAACATATTTTGCAGTGATTGAATGCTTAAAGTTGAAATTATTTTAGTATGTTGATACAAAATTAAAGCGTTTTTCATTATTACGAGTTGTATCTGTGCGTACAATTATTTTAATTAACTAATGATCAAAATATATTCAAGAGTATATTAACATTTTTAACTACGCCTTTATAAACACTCTTTATAAATGGAATAAATAATTTTTCTATTAGGCAAAATGTATTGCAATTTTATGAAGCAAACATCCAGAAACGCTAATTTAAATAAGACTAGACTGAAAGTTTAAATCGCGCTGTCACATACTATTGTTTTTATTAGTAAAAAAAGTTAGGGAAATGAATATAAAAACCAAATCTGATATAATGTACTAAATGAGGTAAAGTGATACAACTGTAATAATAATTACTTTTAATTTGCGTCCTGTTGGATAGAAGTAGCTATCTGGTTTTTGAGAAATCGCCAGAGAAATATGATTGTTGACATAAACTTACCATTTTTAATCAATTAAATATAGATTTTTGTTCAAAAAAATTTGTTTTTTTGTGTTATAATTGTTATTATTTTTTTCATTTACTGCTAATGAGTGTTTAATGCATAAAAGTTTCGTTTAAGGAATAAGTTTTCTTACATAAGACATTTTTTGGACTTATAAATCTTTAAAATATGATGCACTGATTAAAACTATGCACTAAATTTTCGTTTTTGAAAAGCGATTAAAAAATTTTTTTTTTTGAAGGACCAATGTTTGAGACGTTAGTAGTAGTTTTACAAGCAAAAGCTAGGGAATATTGAAGTAAGTTGACTTTTGAAAATGAATGAGAACTGTAGTACAAGAAAAAACTATAAAAGTAATTAAGTTAACCCTTGTTAGCCAAAAAGAATTTATTTGAGCGAAATTTGAGGAAACTAACGTGGAAATTTTCCACTAAGGTATTAGTGATCCGAAAATCTGGAAATGCTAATTTAAATAAGACTGGACTGAAAGCAGAGTTACCATTAATTCATTTTTTAAGAAATTGAGATTTGTTTGAATTCAGACAAAAAACGAACGAATTTTGTATTTAAAGTCTTGAAATGGTGCATAAAAGAGGAAGAATTTATTTGTATTTTTACAATGTAAAACATTCTAGCTAAAATTACGGTGTAAACTTTGGGTGCAACCAGCAAGTAGCAATTTGGGTGCCTCATCCGTTAAACGCATTTTACCGTTAAATCCATTTTTCCCCTAAAATATTATACAGTAATTTTTACAGTGATATTTATTTAATTAGGGTAATTTAGAGATTTCATGGTAGTTATTAATGTTAAAATTACTTTATGTTAGATTTATGTTAATTATGTGAGTTCAGTAAATAGGCAAATTGTGTTTTTTTTCGATTTTGGCTAATTTCGATTTTGCTTAATTTTATTCATTCATTTTGTAGTAAATTTTGCATGATTCTGAAATTTAGTATACCAGCTTAAGATCAATATCTATAAATAATCAATTCTAAAATTATATTTTAAAAATGGAATTGTAATATAATTCTGCCTGTGGGGGAATGTATCAGTAATTAAGAAAATCTAAATTTGACCTACAGGATGTATAAGTTATAATTTAAAAATATGTGTCTTGAATAAAAATCATGCTTCCAAGTCATTACATTAGGAATTGCCAGTTAAGCTTTATTTTTACTAATTAATTATGTATTTTAGTTTCACTTGCATAGAATTATTTTCAAACAAAACAACGTTTCTCAATAAATTTATACAACTAACGTAATTGTAATTGTACCTAGCAATTTATATTTGTATGCACTTGTTACTATGGAAGTGGATCTAGTTTTATGCAAATATGACATAGATATTAGAATTTACTTGAATTTACTCTTTTTTAATGAATTATTCAACACGAACTGTAAATAATGATGATATTAATAAGTTACTGTAATAATATAGTGTGAAAAAAAATGGAATAAAAATTATAGTAATGGCACATACACTTTTTTTAATGTTCTAAAATTTATTCATGTATTTCTGAGATAAATATGCTTCCTGCCTCTTTTTGATATTTTATCTAGTTTAATTTTCTACAAATATCGATAAATTTTAAGTTATTCATGTTTTATGCTTTCCGTCTTTCAACAAAATGGTAATAATGGCATAAAAAGCGTATAATTTATCTACTTGAGTTAAAAAATAAAAAGTACAACTTTGTCAAATACACGAATAAAACTAAACAATGTAAAAAAAATAAACAATACAACATAAACAAGAACTCTAAACCCAAAGAAAAACAATTCTTGCAAAATTACCATCCAGTATAGCATTGACATTTCTGTCAAAAGAAACTCATCATTTCGGTATTAAAAGTCAAATTATACGGTTTTTAAACCATTCATTTAGTAATTTTCTGTTCCTATAGTAACGGTTTACAGGAAATTCTGGTTTTGCAAAATTATAGTTCTTATCACCACATATTTGGTGCAAAATACAAAACTAAAAAGCAAATTAACCGAATAATAAAATAGTTTTTTTACCATGCTCTATGATATCATGACAAAATTACCAAATTTTACCACATTTACCAATTTTTATCATATCTTATAAAACCATATTTTATTATTAATGTTACCAAAATCATTACCAAGGTGCTTCCGTAAAAATTGCCGAGCTTTTCGGTGTTTTCCTAGACCTAGAAACACGATAAATTTTACCATATTCTGATTGTTTTGGACAAACTTTTTTCTTAGTGTATGATGAAGCATCTTTCGTGCAAAGCAGAGAATGAAACAGTGGATTATTGATAAGCAAATTATAAGCAAATTAAAATTACAATCAAACGAAGTTAAGAGACTAGTGTGTAGGGCAGGGGTGTCAAACTCAAAAGCTAACTTGGGCCAAATAAACAATGCCTTACTTTAGGTGGGCCGCAAAAAAAAAATCAATATTTATTGAAATAAATATTTTCATTTTGAATAGTACATTGTAATAAACATATATAAAGTTAAATTATTCTTTGATTCTTGACATCTCTTCTCTGCTACTATCTTTCCTATTTCGGGAGAAATTTTATTGGCCGAGACTACTTTCAAAATAGACCAAACGTGAGCGTTATTAATACGGTTTTGGACAGGAGATTTATTTCCATTCATAACGGAAAATAATTGCTCTCACTGATAAGTACTTCCAAACATAGAAATAATTTCATGTGCGAATTTTCAAGTATTTTCAAACCTTTGCCGGTAAATATTTGTAAAATTCAGTCACACCCGCTTCTTTTAACTTCAAAATTGAGTCGTACTGAATCTCAATAATTTCCATTTGCATATTACTGGGTACTGAGTCTATATTTATTGAGAAAATCGAAGGAAACAAACAAAATTTGTCTTCCAAGGAATTAAAATCCTTAAGCCTTGTTTCAAATTCGGTTCTAAGATTTGAAATTTTTTCTGCGTATTTTTGATACGATGCAGTATCCCTGAAATGGCAGGGGCCGCAAGCCAATTAGAATTTTACATTTTCGCGCGAACAATTTAAAATGATCCGTATAGTTTATAAATAAAGTATATTCTAATTTTATATGCTAGTTTTCTTTCTAATTCACATTTCTATTTTATTTTTACTTTGCGTCGGACATATTGACTGGGTCGCAAAAATGCTCATCTCGGGCCGCGAGTTTGACACCCCTGGTGTAGGGGGTATGGTGAAAACCCAGATATTGAAAGTTGTACAAATTAAATGGATGCCATTGAGTTACTTAGTTTTAATTTTCAAATCCATATTTTTTTAATTTCTTAATTTATAAACATATGAGGTTCTTCTCCTCTTAACCCACCACACCTGTTTCTTATCTCTCTTCATTTGTTTGATTTTGTTAAAGTTTTACTCCACCCTATTGTTCAGCCTTTTCTACCTTGTTATAACTTGTTTGCTATTTTTATCTGCATCTCTGTATTACCCTCTTTTTTATACGTATTCCGACACTGAATAATGTTTTTCTATTATAAAAACTATAATATGTCTGAATATTTAAGATTATCTGTGCTTTTTCAAAGTTATATAGTTTTATTCACAACTCGCAATTTTGGCGAATGTAAAAGTCAAGGGTTTTAAGTTTAAAGAAAATTTGTTATGCTATTAAGACCACAATAAAAAAACTGATAAATTATATCGAGGTACGCTTTAATTTAATATGAATTTAATAACAGAAATTGAAATTAAAGCAATAGTAAAAAAAAAATAAAAAAATTTTTTTTTCGAAATTTATTTTTTACTGCCCATTTGTTTCAAAATCACGATTAATAACACCAAATGCGTCATTAAATTCCTATTTTTGTGGAATGGATTATTCATTTGACAGAGACTCAACTGTTTAAAGTTTTGTACTCTGTGGCTCTTGGACAAAAATAAATAAAAGAAACTAAAGCAGATGTACACTGCTAGAAATTTCTCGGAAAAAATGGTTAAATAAAAATTTGAATAATTGCTATTGTACCATATTCAAACAAGGCAGTCAAATAATATTAAAAAAATGTGTTCAACTGTTTGTGTATCACAGCAGACAGTTAATTGTGAGAAAGAAAAGTTTATTGATTGTTCCTTCCTAATACGGTTAAACAATCAGAAATTTATTCGTACCAACTAGGCTGTAACAACATATTATAGCCAAAAGGGCTAATCTGTCAATCTCATGGTCAACAGAACGGGGTTTGCAGTCCCCACTGATACCACCATCATTGAAAAGTTTACAGTAATCTGCACTCCGAATTTTGTAAACCTGGACTTTTAGAATACAATACTCCCATTCACACATAGATGGCAGCACTATAAGTCAGCTAAACGGCCTCCGATCTCCAGTAAATTTTCTTTTTAGCGGTTTTGAAACCATGCTAGTTGTAACTTGTTACAAAACCGTTTGTATTCATTGTTCCTTAACCATATTATTTGTAAATGGTTTCAATACCATAGAGGCAAAAAAATGTTCCTTTCGTAAACTTTATGGTTAATTGGATAGGCAGGTTGCTGCCAGTTATTTTACTGTAATTTCAGAATGAAAATTCTAACAATGTATAACTAATGTCTAAAATTTAATTAATTGTCCTCTCTAAATCAGTTTGTCTATAGATTTTGCCAAAAAGAGTGATGTTAAAAAAATACACTGATTTTACTGTTTCTAACAACTTCAAAAACTTTGTCACATAGTTTTAGAAACCAGAGGTATATATCAAGTAAATATGATTACAACTGACAACGGCAAGTTTAGTTCCTTTAACAATTAACATATATTTATCAAAACTTTTTTTTCAAACTTAATTTGCAATGTAAGCTTGTAAATAAAGTGACAAGCTTGTATCATTCCTCTAAGCACCATTTAGCCATTCCTCAACCTGACGTTTTTTTATTAAAGAATAAAAATTTACCCTCGCCTATTTGAAAACGATTCTGAAAATATTTAATTATTTTTTCTTCATCTTTAATTTCATTTATTTTTAAAAAATGTGTTTCAATTAAATCGGTTAATTTTTTGGGTTGAAAATTGACGCGCTGAAATAGTTTAGGAATTTCACAAAATTTGAAATCTTACATTAGCAATTTTTCATTGAAAATATAATTTTTAATATATATTAAAATCAAGTAACAACAGTTTTAAAACAGTTTAGTCAAAAATTAGGGTTTCTGTCAATTAATAATACATAATCATGATCATTATTTCTGAATATATACGAACAATGCAAACTTTTTGACTAATCCTCAAGTTACATGCCAACTACGCTTTAAAATTGCACTGTAATTCTCTTAAATTATATAAATGATTTCATTATTAACATTTAAAATAAATTTCTGCCATAGAATGTTCGTAATCTTGAAAGCTAGGCATTAAGTATTGGTGGTTTATTTTTATATAGCAGCTAATAGTTTATGCCAATACTGAAATTTCTGATAAAGAAACTTCTGATGACTTTTCAATAATGATAAGATAACCAGAAAGAGTCGCGGTGGCTCTTAATAGGGATAGAATGTCCGTTTCCCCATGATTTGACCCAGGTTTGAATTTTAGAGGTGGATGATTGATACAAATGCTACTTCTGACTCGCATCGACCACAGTGCTGACGTAAAATACCTTCAATGGAAGACAGATCACGGCTCAGAATCCCCTTGTCATCGGGCTAACCGGGAAAAGCTTTCGTGGTTAAATTAAAAAGTCCTCCTAGAAGGTTAGTTTGTCAAATGCTCGGTTCAAGAGTCCCCTTATCTTCTGGGTTGGGTTCAAAATTATAGGGCATTGATTTGTAAGCTTTTCGAAGACACCAAATACAATTTTACAATACAATTTACATAAAAAAAAAGTGTGCTTTTTTATTAAAAACAAGTTTTTGACAAAAAAACAGTGCATTGTGAAGTTGAAGAGTAAAAAATAATTAAAATAAAGTATATGGTATACAAAACAGTGTTTTTATCTACAAACAGACACTGCTGTTAAATAATTGAAGAAAAATGTGCTAAAAATATTCAAATGTTTTAATCAAAAGAACTATAAATTCTAAAACTAAATATTGTGTGACATGTGTTTATAAATAATATTAAAGTGGATAATGTGATGAATAAATGATATACATACTTGGAACGAACGAAACTCTTTCTGCTGAATTCCTTGTGACCATTTCAACAGGAATACGGATTCGATCATACTCTATTGGATAACAAAACATACTTTAGAATTCTATAAGTCTAATTAATAATTTTCTAGTTATCAATAAAGCGAATACTAAATTTTGAGATAGAAAAAAAGGAATGGAGAGAGGTGTACGAAACTTCATAAGTTTGTTAATTTTAAAAAAAATCACTTCAAAATAATTTTTAAGACATTAGGTTCGTTTATAATTTAGGAATGAGAGGGATAATAATTGGTTAAAAAAGAAATAATAATAATACGACACTATGCATATTGAAGTAAATTTAATTCAACAATATAAAACTATATATTGAGGAAAATGCAATTTTTTTTAGTCTCACCTTTTGTAACTAGCTAAATTTCATTTTTATTCTTTTAAAAATGAACTACGCTGGTAAACAATCATTATATTTAAACCAACTTGCAATAGCAGACTTGACACAGCAGGTTTCTGACTTACTGCAGTTTATTTTGAATAATTTAAAATTTACAACCAGAGCAAATCTTATAAAATAAAAAAGGATAAAAAATAACTGAGGAAATTCGTCCTAAATGTTACAAATAATAAACGTACTTGAGCGTCTAGTAATCAAGTAAACAAAACACTGGTTGTGTAGTTTCGGAACAAAAATTTGACACATTTCAAAACTGGTATATTGAACTATAGTAGACAATGAACTATAGTAGAATATGCGGGTATAATGAACTATAGTAGACAAATGAATCACAAGGAAAAGAAAAAAATTCTGGTAAAATTACTTTATTTTATGGTAATGACATTTCTGGACAAAATTAAAACCCTGGTTAATAAAATCGAAATTAACTCTGGTTAATAAAACCGAGAAATACGTTATTTAAACCATTCATTTGGTTATTTTTTCAATCGTATGTTAACGGTTTACGGAAAATTCTCGTTCTGATTATCATACATTTAGTAAAAAGTACAAAACAGAAAAGGAAATATTTCTGAATAAATGGTTTTCATGTCATGCTCTAAGGTATCATGATAAAATTAGCAAACTTTTCTCATACTTGCCAACTTTCACGCATTTGGCGTAAAACTATATTTCTATATTTAAAATGGTAGTAAAATGTATGCTTTCTATATGTTTCTTGAATTTATAAACTTAATTTATAATATTTTTAATCCACCACTATTTTTAAAAAAAATTAAGCATATATATATAAATATGTAATACTATTGTATAGCCTGCTTAAGTATGCTCGAAATGCAAAAACTGTTTCTGCCTAAAATTGTAATTTAAATTTCATTGTAATTTAAATTTAACGCTTTCGGCTGACCACCTAAAAGGAACATCTGCTCCTGCATCCCAGAGCCAAAGGTCAAGAAAACTGAGATGGTCACATTAGGCCTTGGCCCTCTATTGGCTGTCACGCCACTGAGTTTAGTTTAGTTTTATTTAGTTGTTGCTACTAAATAGCTTAGTACATATTTACTTACATACATATTTTAATGCTTCATCATTATACTTTATAACTCAGAGAAATAGAAGAAAATTTCTTATGTTGATGTTAGGTGTTACATTTAGAAATTATAATTCTTAAAATTTTCGATATAAAAACATCGAATAATTTTCTAAAACTCGCAAACTCATCGCCAATTTTCAAAACAAAACTTAGCATTTCAAATTTTTATAAAAAAATATCGTCTTTAGCAGTTCAAATTTTTATAAAAAATTATCAGTTAAGTTCAAAATTAATATTGATAAACTTTTTGACAAATTTATGAAGATTGTTTGCTCAAACTCCCTTCTCCATTTTTTTTTCTAACATCAAAACTATCAATTACAAAATGATCTCCAGTAACTAAATTCAGCAAGAAATTTATAAAAAAAGTGTTCGCACTAACTTCCTTTTCCCCTACTTATCAATATCAAAACTATCAATAACAAAATGATCGCCAGTAACTAAACTAACCAAGAAATTTATAAAAAATATTCGTTTTAATTCCTTTCTTCCTTTCTTATCAATATCTAAATTATCTATAGCAAAATGATCGCCAGTAACTAAATTCAACATGAAATTTAATCATCAAATTAAATTATTTTTCATTAAATTTTTTATATGAAAGAAATACTAGTTTATAACGTAAATGCAATTTTTACAAGTTAGTTTTAAAAATTGTCAGCTGAAAAAGTCAAGATAGATTAGATTTAATAATATCCTAAATTACGCAAATGAGTTTTTAAAACAGCACAAACAATAAACAACAACAACATATAATTTATTATCGTCCCGAACATGACTTATTTTTAGTTTTTAAACTATGAATAATTTTAAGCGCTTATCAATATGTAGTTTTTATCAAAATTATGATTAGCAAAATAATAATCTATAATTAAACTTATCTTCGAAATTAACCAATAACTATTTTTTTAAATTCAATATCATATGTTGAAGACAGATCTGTTTCTTAAAAACTAAAATATTTTTTTATTTATTGACTATAAGTATTTATGTTTTAGATAAATTGAAGACTGAACTACCGGTTTTTGCAATAAACGTTGTTTATCAGTATTATTTTTGCAGAACTATTGATAATGTCATTAGTAAGTTATGTTTCATATTTACACTAGATCGTCGTTGGAAATGGAAATAATGAGAATCAATACTCACACATGGGTCAGCTAATCGTGTTTATTCAAACGAATATGATGAGCCATCGCTTAGAATTTGATGGACGCGCATGCGTCATTGTTTCCATAACAACTGATGATCAATAGAAAACTTAGAAGATATGACGTAGAAAGTTTTACTGTTGCCACAAATTTTAATAATATAAGAATTTGCGTCATTTCTCTATTTTTAAAAACAAAACTTTCGTTTAGCAAACACTTTAATGTGAAAGATACGATTAGTCTGCTATTTAAATTTNGTTTGTTGCATTTCCACGACATTATACAAATGACAAAATATTTGATTTCTGCAACATTGTGAAAAATGACATAAAGATTCAAGTGTTCAAAAATTTCAGTTCAGTTCAATTCCGAAATTTCAAATTGAATAACATTTCTGAAGCAAATGTGAGCATCTTTATAAGCAATACATTGAATTCCAATTCTAAAAATCGCCTCGTATCACCACTTAATAAAAAATTAGTTGTGCCATGAGTAATGCTACAGGATTGCAAGAAATCGTCCTTCAAAACATATTCATGCTTTTTTTATTTGTTGCGAATAGTGACATAAAGGGTTAAATATGGTCAATAAGTTTTAAACAGGAAACTTGCCATTACTTAATTTTAATTTTAAAAGAATTAAAATATTTTAGAGAAAAAACATAGACTTTAATGAAAGGAACTTTTGTAACCAGTTCAATTTCAGAAATAAATAAATTAGTGAAAATTAATTGAAGGAAAATAATTATTATGAAAGTAGTAGTCATTATTACCTTCGGATTTTACCTGTATACGTGTAAATATTTTTAGAGCTAATCGCTTCTGCATAAGTGAAATAGTAATGTTTACAAGGTATTGTTCACTTAAATAATTAATAATGAAATTAATTTTAATGTCTAAATAAAAGGCAAATTGGATTTGTATTTAAGTCTATTACATTGTCGTTTAAAAATCATGGATTAAAAAACCAGATCATTTATCAGATATATTGTTCGATGTTATATTAATAAAATTAAAAATGCAAGAATTCAAAGTATCACTTATTGAAGTTAAAATTTAAGTTGAAATTTATATATCCAGAGGATTAAAGAATATGCAAAATATGCATCGGGCTTAATAAATATTGTTAATTTTTCTTTGGTTATGAAAATATAAATAACTTGTTACTTTAAATTTTACGTTTTCTGAATTTTATTTTGAATTCAGATGTTTTTTAAAAAAAAGCAACAGAAAAGTATCTGTTTAAATACCTTGAATAACAAAAATCTAATTTAAGTAACGGTAAATTTCACTATAAAGCATTTACATAAATGCTTTATTTACCTTATCAAGCACTCAAATTTCATGCTCTTTTCTCAACTTCTTTTTGCCTATTTTTGTACCTTTGTTTCTTAGAAAATAACAAGTGTTTTGGTTGTTTCGTGAAGTTATCATATATTCATTTTGAACATAATTCAAAAAAAACACTCATTATTTATAGACATACTGACTAAAGTTTAACAAAATAATCTTTGTTAACTTTCTTTTTGAGAGGAAAAGAAAGCTTATTAAGTTATTAAGTTAACGTTTTAAATTCTAAAATTATGTGCCTCAAATTTTTTTCTGTTTTAAAGTTAAATATGTATTTAGC
Organism: Parasteatoda tepidariorum; assembly: GCF_043381705.1. NCBI lineage: Eukaryota > Metazoa > Arthropoda > Arachnida > Araneae > Theridiidae > Parasteatoda > Parasteatoda tepidariorum. The sequence continues at coordinate 32,976,837 of NC_092211.1, forward strand.
ATGATTTTTTTATTTAGTTGGACGCCCGGTGGCTGAGTGGTAGGGCTTCGAGGATCTGTGCCACAGGTCCTATGTTCGATCCTCGGGCCGGGCAAGGTTGACTCAGCCTTTCCTCCCTTCAGTGGGTCAATAAATGGGTACCAAGTATGCTTGGGAACTAAACACTGGGGGGTTACGCGTTCGGCTGACCACTTAACCGGAACATCTGCTCCTGCATCCCAGAGCCAAAGGTCAAGAAAATTGAGATGGGCACATTAGGCCTTGGCCCTCTATTGGCTGTCACGCCACTGAGTGTAGTTTAGTTTTATTTAGTTGTTGCTACTAAATAGCTTAGTACATATTTACTTGCATACATATTTTAATGCTTCATCATTATACTTTATAACTCAAAGAAATAGAAGAAAATTTCTTATGTTGATGTTAGGTGTTACATTTAGAAATTATAATTTTTAAAATTTTCGATATAAAAACATCGAATAATTTTCTAAATCACTCAAACTCATCGCAAATTTTCAAAACAAAACTTGCAACTCCAGATAACTTTTTTAAAAAAAATATCGTCTTCAGCAGTTCAAATTTTTATAAAAAAAAAAATATCGTCTTTAGCAGCTCAAAATTAATACTGGTAAACTTTTTTGACAAATTTATAAAAATTGTTCGTTCTAACTCCCTTCTCCATTATTTTTCAAACATCAAAACTATCAATAACAAAATGGTCTCCAGTAACTAAATTCAGCAAGAAATTTATAAAAAATTATTCGCACCAACTTCCTTTTCCCTTACTTATCAGCATCAGAACTATCAATTTGAAAACTATCAATAACAAAATCATCGTCATTATTTAAATTCACCAAGAAATTCATAAAAATTATTCGTTTTACTTCCCTTCTTCCTTTCCTATCAATAATTTTTAGTTTTTAAACTATGAATAATTTTTAGCACTAATCAATATGTAGTTTTTATCAAAATTATCATTAACAAAATATTAATCTTTAATTAAACTTATCTTCAAAATTAATCAATAACTATTTTTTTAAAATTCAATATCATATGTTGAAGACAGATCTGCTTCTTAAAAACTAAAATTATTTTTTTATTTATTGACTATAAGTATTTATGTTTTAGATAAATTGAAGACTGAACAACCGGTTTTTGCAATAAACGTTGCTTATCAGTATTATTTTTACAGAACTATTGATAATGTCATTAGTAAGTTATGTTTCATATTTACACTAGATCGTTGTTAGAAATGGAAATAATGAGAATCAATACTCACACATGGGTCAGCTAATCGTGTTTATTCAAACGAATATGATGAGCCATCGTTTAGAATTTGATGGACGCGCATGCGTCATTGTTTCCATAACAACTGATGATCAATAGAAAACTTAGAAGATATGACGTAGAAAGTTTTACTGTTGCCACAAATTTTAATAATATAAGAACTTGCGTTCATTTCTCTATTTTTAAAAACAAAACTTTCGCTTAGCAAACACTTTAATGTGAAAGATACGATTAGTCTGCTATTTAAATTTAGAAAAAAAATAATAAATGTATACTACAACCTTCTAAATGTATTTTAATCATTATCTCAGGAAAAGGTTCAATATTATGGGCCTGTGAATTTTACAAAAACATAAAAAGTATTTATTGAGTTTTTAGTTAAAAAAATTATTTAAATTCGATTAATTTTATAATAATTTAGGAAATTCGTATTTTTCCAAATTTTAATAATGGTGCAAATTGCCGCTGATAATATATTTAACTAACGTTACCATGACAACTAAAGTTTAAATTTAAATTTGAAATTAAATATTTAGGGTTATTTAATTATTTGTAACTTTTCAAAATAAGAAGTCGATAAAGTGTTTTAATTCTTTGACTTAGATCGATCTATCAATGCTTTTTTGCTTTTGTTTTGTAAATAAAAAAACACGTTTATGAGATAATGGATAACAAGAGAAATTTATGTTGTTTGGCTATTTTAGAACTCTAAACATTAAATTTTCTGGAATCTTTTTTTTTACTGTTTGTATTAGATAGTTTAAATTTTAAACCACAACTCTTGTTTATTTTGTGGGATAATTAGATCCCTTGAACCATTACGTTTGACCATTTTGTACAAAGAAAATAAATAAGTAAAATTTTAATTGTTTTCACCCATCGAGCTTATTTTTGATCTAGTCATTATTAAAAATGTACTCGTATTAAATTGGACATTTGAATTAAATATGTCGTTTTATATAGTTCCAAGAAAATAATTATCATCCAATAAGTAAAGTAAAAAGCTCTGAAATGCTTCTAAAGTTTTAATAAAGCTCCATATGTCACATCAATTATCTTAATCCAAATAAACGATTATTACTACGGTAGGTAAAGCTTATGAAATAAACAGGTTGCTTAACATTCAATGCAGAGTCTTAATTTTGAGTTTGACATGGCCTCTTGTCTCACTTTCCAGTTTCATAGTAGGTGTTTCACAAACTCATGGATATAAAACTCATTACCTTTGAATTGTATAAATGGATTTTCTCACGTAGAATATTCTTTTAAATATTAAAGAAATTAATGGAATTTATTTGTAATAGCAGATTGTCTTTTATTAGTGGAAGACTAATGTTTAGTATTAATGTAAAAATGATGTTAGATATAAACTAATCCCCAAATCATTTTAGAGACATATTTTAATGTTTATAAATGTTTCTAGTTTGGAATTTATGTTGGCATTTTCGGGAAAACAAAATGGCTTCCCAATATTAAATTTTTGGTGTGAATTTTTAAATATAATTACTTTTTTCAATTAATAAATGAATTTGCAGACATAATAGTTAATTACCTTCTTTTGGGATTAAGTCAATTGGAGCTTAATTGTGGATGTTACCACAATTGCTGCAATGAGAAAGATTTATTTTCGTCCTTTGCCTAAATTAATTAATATTGATGAGAAAGTAACTGAAGAAGAAAACGATGAAAAAGAGTATACTGATGAAAGGGGAAAACATATTACAGATAGTCTGCCTATAATTACAGAATAGGGTTTTCGAAGAATTGTAATTAGTAAACAGAATGAAATACGGATGCTTATAATTAAGACAGTGAAAGCATTTTGAAGCACTGCGGGGTATTACTTTTATAATCATTTAAATTTTATGAAGCAAAGGTTTACCATTCTAAGTTTTGGGAAGCTAGCGTACTATTAAAAAAACTTTCTTTTATTTATGTATAAAAATTTCTTTTTAACCTTAATGAAATTTTAACCTTCTTTTTTGTTAGGGTGATAGTATTCAAAGGAAATATTCTCTTATACGAAGTATTGATTAAGTAGTTAAAACGTGACACAATATTAAAATAAAATTAAATAAAAGCTTAGAAAGTAAGTGATTGTGTCCCTAACTTGTAGAGAAGTATTTGCAAAATTAAATAACAATAAATATAAGGTAAGCTTAGAAAAGATTAACATACTTTAAAAGTATATAGAACCATCAGATTTTCTCTTTTTTATGCATATTTGGTAATTTTTAAATATTTACTAGCATGGTATTTCGTTTTTTTTAGCTCGAAAATTATTCAAATCGTGCTCTGTAAAAAAATTTTAGTGCTAAGTTAGATCACTGATCGCAAAAACTGTTGCAGTCATTAACCGTAAAAAAATGTACCCGTAATGCTGTCATGACCCTAAAAATGATCTGCCTGTAAATATTTATTTGTTAAATATGTATCACCACTAAACACAAATTAATATTACCCTCGCAAAAGCTATTTTCAGACCAGGCTTAGATCAAATTCGAGACTTTTATAGCCGTAATCTAATAACATAACCACCATGAAGAAGGATGTTCACGCCCATATTGATATTTATAAAACGCCAAATTTTATAAAATGGCTTCCACAATAGGAAGTTGTTTGAAACCAGCCAAACAATAAAAGGAACTTATTTCTATTAAACATAATATTAAGTCCAGCTCTGGTTATTAAATAAATTTAGTTTCAATATGAATTGAATTAAAAATTAATTTCATCAGCTTATATTTTATTCTAACACATTTCTATTAATAACATAATTTTTTTAATAACATCTCAGGGCAGCTGCTCATAGTGAAGGTATTTTACCGTTCTAAGGACTTCTGAAAGGGAATTGGTTTCCAAATAATTTTTAATGCATTCAAGCGTCGTCCAAATGGAAAAAATTGAACATCTTGATTCGTTTTAAAAGATGACGCCATATAGATTCTAGGGAGTTTTCGGAACTTTCTTAACCCTTTCGGGACGGGCGAGTCATAAATGTATTCGTAAGGAATCAGTATCAGGATGGTAAAAAATAAAAAGCGGTAGCTTAACTTTGGGCATAGCTAATTTGATAGATTTACTTTTACTTTCACTTTAATTTTAACACATCCAATCCATGTGTGATAAAAGTTTTTTAATTTGAACTAAATAGTGGTGAATTAAGTAAAGCAAACTACCATTACCCCGTCCGCAAATAAACTACTAAAGAACTACTTTGGTTACCAGTTTATCTTTTTACCCTGATTGATACGGTTTCATGCTGGCACGTATTTGTGACAGTCGGCGCGAAAGGGTTAACGAATATATCTCCAAGGATTATAACCTATTAACTTCAAAAAATAATCTGTTAATTGGAATATTGTCTTTTTATGGCTCTTGTGAAAGAACAACTTCTACGTTTTAAAATTAAATAGCGAAATCTATGTTAAGGCGTATGAGACATTCTATATTACAAATATATATTTTTCCTTATATATATTATATAATATCAAAGTATCAAAAAATATGTATCAGAAATAAAAACAGCTTCAGTCCGGTAGTTAGGGAACGAAAACAAGTTCAATTCGGAAAAAATTGCAGGTAAATTTTTTTTAAAAACTGCTTTGGTAATGTTTCAACATGAGTTAAGTTTGCTTTTGCCAATTACAACTGGGAAGAAAAGAGACTTCTTCTAGCTCAAAAAACGTGACCTGGAAAAAAGGTATTTTTGAGGTATTTTTCAAGACATCTCTCAAACAACGCTGTGTATTAATCAGTGTAAATGCAAATGCTGTAGATCAGTAAATTTCGCTTAAAATGAGTAACAATATATGTTTTGTTTCAAATATGCCTAAGTGATCTAGTGTAAAAGATGAAATGAATTCATTTAAATAATAAATTTCATAATTTCAATTAATATATATATAAATAAATTTAATTTTTTGATAAACCAAATGCTAAAATTAAATAATAAACAACTAGGTAACACTAGTGATATAGAATAGAAAACTACCTAAATATTATAAATGTCTTGTACTATCACGCAAACTCTTAGATAATACACAACACGGATGAAATAAATTTCCAAAATTCCGGTCCTCTTATTTCTATCAGCTTATTAAAAAATTTTAAATAATTAATTTAAAGAAGAACTTGTGACATCATTAAAATTAAGTTTAATTATAATACTAGAAATCAGACTTGTGATGGCTCAGAGGAAAGCACGTTCACCCTCCACCGAGGTGAACTGGGTGCGAATCCCAGCGATGGCTGGTCAATATGAATTTTGCATCCGGCTTGCACCCACGACAGTGCTGACATAAAATATCCTCAGAGGTAGACGGATCAAGGATTGGAGTCCTCTTGCCATCAGGATAACCATAGGAGGTTTTGGTGGTTTTCCACTCCATGCAAAGCAAATGCGTGATAGTTACATTAAAAAATCCTTACGATGGAAACTTTCTTCCAACACCTGATCCAGGAGTTTCCTTGTCTTCAAGAATGGTTTCAAAATTACTAGGCTACGGAGTTAAACATTAGTAGTCGAAAACACAAAAGTTGGGTGAGCTGTTCAACGATAAAATAAAATAAATAAAAAAAAAATACTAGAGATCATGTGAGCTTACAAAAGAAAAAAAAAGTTAGCTTACAAAAAAGAAGTAAAAAATCAATATTTAATACTCATGTGTTAAAATGAAACATTAAATTCGTCATTTGCTAGTTTAGATATATATTTTTGAAAATAATTATTATATTCTGTCAACTCGGAAAGACAATTAAACTGGAGATAAATCTATAAATCGGAAAAGAATTCTTTTATTCAATTATTGTTATTAGTAAAGATGAGTTCAATAATTTCATCATAACAACAAAAAATCAATAACGCAAGTATTCATCAATATATCGTTAAATGTCGTTAGCCTGTAAAGAAAAACAGCGTAAGAAAAAGAAAATAGCTAGAGACAAAGTAACTGCTCTCGAGAAAAGTAATTAATTTTAATAAATAAATAATTTCGTTAGTATATTTCATTTGCAAGTATAATCAGAAATTATTTTCATGTTAAAGAATTTTTTATTCAGGAAAAAAAAGGTTTAAAATTAGAGTTAGAAAACTTGTCTTTAACAGGCTAATTAAACAAGTACTATAATCTCCTTAATTTTTGTAATTACTATGTTAATAAATATATACTATCTACTTATTAACATCGACGCGTTTTTATACTTGCCTTATATATTACAAATTTTATTTTTATTAAATAAATTTTGTCTTGAAAACATTAGTTTCTATAAAATGCTTTTTCTCAATCACTTGCATAATACTAACTTTTTATGAGTGGTTGGGGTGTAGTTTAAGAATTAATATTTAGATTTAAGCTAGTGAATAATAAAAAAAAAAGTCATAAACACTCTAAATTCATAAATATGTGAAACAAAAAATCCCTTAAGGAATTAGAAGCTTTAATATAGTGATAAATGTAATTAATGAGACAAGAAAACTATGATTACATTTTTTATAATAAATTTTTATCTAAATAATAAATGCTCCCATTTATAGGGACCAGGGACGCAAGATTTCGGAATAGCAATTGTGTAGTGCTGGTTTTTCATTTCGGTGCTTCCTCGCATGGGCAGTAGTTGATGCATTTTCTGCTCAAGCTTTAAAACTGTCGGAAATGCATCGTATTCCCAACACAGATGTTTTTTTCACGTACAGTAGCATTACCCGGTACACTTGCACGCTATTCTTACACTGAAGTCTCTTAAAGCATGAAATGCCATTGTCCGGTATTTCCTACACAAGCATTTTTTTTTGAATTTGAATTATGTGAAACTCATAGTCATTTAAGTGCAAAAGAAATTATCATATTAACTGAAGAAAAAAAATTAAGTATAATGATATAAATAAATGCTTAGTATTATAAACTCGAAGTGCCGTTACGCCTTTAAATGCCTTTTGGTATTAGAAAATTAATATTTATTTTCGATTTCCAGATTCTGAAGTCATAAATAAATTCCTTTTGTTGTGTCTGCCCCTACCTTTCGCTACCTACAAAAAGTGTATGGAATAGCCCACTATTTAAGAGAAACTGCTTGAAATTGAAGGACTAGTGCTGAACGCTTGATGTTTTGTAATTTTACACTCGGGACTGAACAGAATGCACAACGTGAAAGGGGAGGAGCATCTTAACTGTTTTGATTTGATGTCTATGTTTACCTCATAAGTAAAGCGATCTCCGAAGCAATAAAAGAGGTTCAATTGGTTCTATTACGCTGCAAGCTTTGTTTTGTGTATTTTATTTCATTTTATAACCGTCGTTGAACAGTCGACTTAATTTTTTGAGCTAACGACTATTGATGCTCAATTTCGTAGCCTTGTAATTTTGAACCCCATCCAGAAGACAAAGGAACTTCTGGATCAAGTATTGGGAGAAATTTGCCTTCGTGGAGGACTTTTTGATGGGATTAACCCTCAATTGCTTTACATGGAGAGGTAAACCATGAAAACCTCCCACCGTTAGCCTGACTGCAAGGGAACTCTAATCGATTATTCGTCTACCACTGAGGATACTTTACGTCAGCACTGCGGTCGGTGAAAGCCGGATGCGGAATTCCTATCGTTCAGTTATCGCTGGGATTCAAACCCGGTTCATCTCATTGGACGGCGAACGCTCTATATCCTGAGTCATTACGGCTATGCTTTGTGTATTTATTACGAAGGGATGTTTATGGTTGGAATAGCCAGGTTGATAGGCTGTTTGGCCCATGTCCAAGAAAATCCTGAATTTGATCACCGCCGGCTGAAGACTCCCCGTGCAGTAACTGATGACTGCTGTATGTTAAATTTGTTGGGTTTCAAAGTTTTCCAGGTTCCCATAACAAATCAATACCTCTGAGGGTACTGAATTGGAGATTGATCGTTCTCTGGTCCAGGTCAAAATTACAATGTGTGGATGATTGGGTGTATGAATGGATCCACCCTGTAAAGCAGGCTGTGACTTGTGTGTGTGATTGAAGTCGTATTCTTGGCAATAGATGGCGTTGCTGAAAAGCAAGAAACGCACCCTCTGTTTTAAATTTGCACAATTTTACCAAGCAGGATTGTTGGTATTGGCAATGGCATATTAGAAACAACAACAACAAGGGACATATATAAGGAAGGATTGTTTACATTCTGAGAGCTAAGAAGTGGCTTTTATGTGGGAAATATTTATATTTTGACTTTAATACCGGTTAACAGTTCCCTTATCTATGTCATAAAATGAGAGTTTGACTTGTTGTCCATTTCGGACAGAATGAAATTCAAGATTTTTTGATGTTAATGAGGTAAGAAGAACTAGAACAATTTGTTGCTCAACTATGGAAGATTTATTAGTCTAGATTTATTTTAAGCTCTCATGCGTGTAGTTTCGGTTGTTTAATTTATTACTTCCATTTTTATAGCTTCGGTTGATTCCTTATAATTACTTGTTAACATTAAACCTAAACGTTAAACATGCTATAAGAGCGTTGAATTGTATTTAGTTTAGTATAGCTAAACTTTTGTTTGCGCACATAAATCGAGTGACTTAACTTCTCAAACATGAATTATGTCTTTAGGGTGTAAAGAGGGAGTAGCCCACAGTTATGTTAGTAATGAAGCTGCTGCGATTTATTTTTTCTACTAAATTGTTATTTGACAAAAGTAAATATCCAATTAGTTTAAATAGGGTTTATAATAAATGTGCTGCTACTCTTTATAGACTTAATGGTTACTTATGTTGGTTATCATCAAAGATTATGTTGGTCCAACGGAAAACCATCGAAAATTCTGACTTGGATTACTTATCTTCTAACGCATTCAATCTTGCGAGCTCAGTGCTTAAATATTAAAATATTGTAGCATTTTGATTAAATATGTAGCAAACTTTTTCTCATATATTCCCGCTAGTTTTACACATTTTCATAATTACTTGTCCTTACCAGCCTGTTCTGATCCATGCCCAGGGCAATTAACAAACTTCTATAGTTTTTTTTTCTAAAATACTATATATTTGAAATTAAACATACCAAACCTTCTTTCACTGAAATGCAGTATTTTAATTGAAATAAATAATTAAAGTTATTTATTTTAACTAATAATATGTATTAATTGAACATAGCAAACCCGTTTGTCATTTTTGATACACACTTTATGATTAGTATCCAGATTACATATTTGTTAAAAACAATACTGATCCAAAAATTGAAGAATATCGTATAAAATATTTTTTGAAGTTTGTAAAGGTATTCAAAGAAGCATTAAATATCGCAGATTTTTAACTACTTGAAGCTAACAATATTTTACCTACTTTTTAATGCAGGTTACAACCAGTGATATATTTTCATAACCTATCTCAGATTAGTAAATATCAAGCTGAAATAATTAAAAAAATAATGATATCGACAAAATAAACAATGCCCAAAAATTTGTGCTAATACTCGTTCATTAGAAGAAAAAAAAATTCTTTTTCGAATAGGGATTGAAATTTTTTTTAATCACAGAAATATCTTCTTATATAGCATTGTATTAGATGATTAATCTTGAAATGTCCTTAATTAAATGTGAATATGATAAGATTACGAGAATTCATCTCATTCCTGAACATTGCATCACTTGGGATGAAGTAATAAAACCCAATAAAACAGAATAATTTTTTTTAAATTGTTATTATGCATGATGAACAGAAATAATAATAAAACAGCATGACATTATGATTAATTTCTTTACGAATGACAGTTTTATTGCTCTTTAAAAAAGGAAATTGCTAACATAACAATATCAATAATAATATGCTCCAGAAATCTTTAATTGTGAAAAATATGGTGAATAATTTTAGCAATGCATTACAATACAAGACAATTTTTTTCTTTCTAATTTTTTTACGAAAAGGAGAAATAATTTCTAATAATTGCTTTCGCTAACACATTTCTAATAATAACTTAATAACGTTTATTTTAATTCTCTAATAATCTGCGAAGTCAAATTATTTTATTTCCATTTTCTTTTAGAAAGACAAAATTAGTTTTTATGATAAATAAAACGCATAACATTGCTGCTGTGATTTTATTTATAGTTACGTGATTATTATTATATTTTTTGTTTAAATTACAAGCTATTTCTCATAAGCTGATTTAGAGAAGTTTCATTTATTTTTATTTTTAGACACTTGTACAGGGGAAACCTTTATTTAAATATCAAGATGTAATAGTCAGAAAATATCGATATTTCTGATATATCCGGAAATGTATTAATTTAATTAATAATTATACTATTTTAGCACTGAACAAAAATATTCGTCCAAATTAAATTTAAATGTATTCACTGTAATTATTTTAATTGAAACGACTCGCAATATTTTGTATTCGAAATTTGCGATCAATATTTTGATATTTCGATATTTATTTTTAATGGTGGTGATATAATCGTATTCGATATTTTTCGTTGTCGATAATAATCACGCTGTTATCCTATTTGGTATTAATTGTAGTCAATAATAATTGCGACATTATCATATTCGATATTTATCAATGTATGTAAAAATCGTGATTGCATTCTACTGGATATCTATCGTCTTGAATCTGTTCTTAATATTACCTTATTCATTATTTTTCGTTGTCGATTATGACTGTGAAAATATTATATTTTGCATTTGATATTTAACTTGTGACTTGGTTATATAAAATGTAATATAAGAATAGCTTTTTCTAAAAGAAGAAATCGTTATAATGGTGTTTCTAAAATATTATTATTTTACATTGTATCTGCATATATATATTATATATATTATATATATTACATTTTTCATTCCAAAAATAGAATTAAATATAACTTTATGTAGAAAGAATCGTCAATTTTTCAAAACCGCAAAAAGTTTCAGGATTATAAAGAACATTTTTGGATTGAAGGAAAAGTTAAATTGAATTCAGAAATCCGACGCTAAAATGCTCTAAAAATGTTCGTACACTGAGAAAAAAGCATGATAAAAACTACCAGAACATGGCAAAATACATCGCATTTCTGCTCTATTGGAACACCGAAGAACTCCGAAATTTTTACCAAAGCACTTTAGTAACGATTTTGGTAAAATTAACAATAAAGTATAGTTTAATAATAAGTGAAAAATTTAGCAAGTGTTGTAAATTCTGTAATTTTATCATGTTGTCTTAAAACGAGGCATAAAAAACCCTTTATTTAGTTAAGTGTACTTTTCAAATGTGTATTTTTTACTCAATGTATGGTATTAAGAACTATAATTTTAAAAAACTTGAATTTTTGGCAAACCGTATATTTTTGTTATAGCCGTATATTTTTGTTTTATTAACCGAAAGCATCATTACCATATAGTAGAAACGTCATTTCCATATAGTATTTTAATTTTACCAGAATTCTTTTTCAAAATATTTTATAAAGTAAAGTTTCAAAAAATTTAAGATACTTTGCTTAACACACAAATAAATAAGGTAGTTACACATTTGGTTTAAAATAAAAACGTATAGCAAACGTAGAAGAAAATGTAAAAATATGTTTTGATCATAATAAAAATAATGATGCTTTTGAAACAGGCAGAATTTACTTTTTGTGATATAACAGTACAGCAGCACACAATTTAAACTAATAGAGAAAAAAATCTCTCGTTTCTAAAAAAATAGAAATCTTTTTATCCAGCAGTTTTTAATCCAAAGCTTCTTACATTCATGCTTTAAAGCTTCTTACATACATAAAGTTTCATGGCTTTAAAATTCTTTTCTTTGAATTTCGTTTTTAAGTAAAAGACAGTTCTTTAAATAAGAGACAGACGTTTTTAAATAAAAACAATGAAACAGAAAAATAACGAGTTCAACTTTAGAAACAATACAAATCTCGATTATTTCATCTAAAAGGATTTATAACTTCTTTTATAGTTCACTTTTGTTTCTCATAAAAATTGGATTTTGAAGAGTAAAATAAAAGGTAAAAGTAAATCTGATCAAAGATTTAAAAAGGCAAAGTTTCCTCTTTAGGTATCTCGTTAAACAATAAATTTCTTTATATAACTTTAGATTTATAAAATAAATCTATGTCTTTTTTGAAGTAAATAAAAGTGTATATGTTTTCCCGATTCTCAAGAGGATTTGTAGCTGATGTAAAAATCCTTTAATTTTTAATAAAGTGTTTAGGTTTTTGTTAAATATTATTAATTACGCTATTCGTTAAAAATTTAGAATTTCTTAACAGTATTACGGAACAGAATACTTAACAGAATTAACGAAACACCACATAAGTCTTATTGATTTTTCGGATGCATTTCAATTTCTTAGAGCCTTAACGTAGTATCCATGTGATATTATTATCATCGCGTTTAGGTGTTACTTAGATTGGCATCTTTATCAAAATGTCCAAGAGAGTTGTCTTATTAAAAAATATCATGATCTAGGCAATGACTGTTTCTGTGCATTTAAATTTACCTTGTGGAAATTCCTGAATTCCTTGATTGTCTAACTGAAAATTACAGTCACTATCAAAATACCGGAGTTTGTCTGGACTTTAACAGTATATTTTATGGTTTAAAGCAGTTTGATGGTTTAATTCTGATGGTTTAATTCATCAAGCAACTGATGGTTTAATTCATCCAAATCATAAATGAATTAAACCATCAGTTCAAATCATAGTTTTTGCCGTACAGTTTTGCTTACCATGCAATAAATTTACCTCTTCTCAAACCATTTTACGATTATTTTCAGTACTTGTATTTATTTTTAGCAGTTATTTTAAGGTTTTGATTGTCGTATAAACAAAATTGTAATTCTGTTTTATTATCTTATTTATTGGAATAGTTGAGTGCTTAGTGGAAAATGCCAAGCAAGCATAATTGAAAACTCATCTTTGAACTTACAAAAACTTTTATTAAGCAAGAAATAAAATAAATTGCACATCACATACATTTCTGGGAAACATAACCTACGAGAGAGAAAGAGAGAGATGTGGTGATACGTTCGAATCCCAATGAGGACAAATCGATAAAAATTCTGCTCCTGGCTCGCACCGACCGAAATGTTGACAGAAAGTACACAGAAGAGCCATTACATTATGACCACCCTCCATCTATAACAATGGGCTCACCCAGGTTTTCATGGTTTCTCGCCCAGGAACAATGTTTTCATGGGGCACATTAGGACCCATAATACTCATAGAACAATCCCTGATATCTGTAAGCTACTTGAACATAGTTGCAGACCAGGTTCACCCATTCATGGCAACAGTTTTTCCTGCGGGGGTTGGTGTTTAACAACAGGATAATGCACCATGTCATAAGGGTCGAATCGTCATGGATTGGTTCGAGGAACATTCCAGTGACTTTCAAGTCATGTCTCGGCCCCCAAATTCACCTGACCTTAATCCAATAGAGCACATGTGGTCCTACTTGGAAAACCAAATTCGTGCTACCACGCTACCCCCTCGCAATGTGAGGGAATTGCAGGACCAGTTGGTGAGCGCTTGGTACCAGATACCTCAGACTACCTATAAGCACCTTGTGGAATCAATGTCACGGTGGGTGCTAGCAGTTTTGAGGGCTAAAGGTGGTCCTATATGTTATTAGCAGGGTGGTCATAATCTAATGGCTCTTCGGTGTATGTATTTAGTGCAAGTACTGATTTACTTAGTAATTTTTCCAGAGAAAGCTTGTTTTGGTGTAGTATATAACTAATCTGACCACGGATTTTCTGAGTAGTTTTTATAGAGGAAACTTATGCTTGTATTTAAAGAAGAACTTAGTGACTTTGGATTTACTTTTTCAGTTTCATGGTTTTGCATAACCAACCCAGCTGCCACTTGCCCAGCTGTCAGCCAAAAAATTGTAACGCAATTTTTTATTCAGCGTATGGAAGAATTTCACATTCGGAAAAATATGGTTTATCACTATATTGCCTTGAGCTTTCAAATTCATTTAATGTGCTAATTACTAAAACTTTTACTAAAATATATATGCTATTTTAGATAGTAGTTAAACATTTGAGCAGAATGTTTCTTTATAATTATCATTTTCACATTTAATAAACTGAATTTATTTTCTTGCGATTTACTAAAACTGGTGCAAAAAATCGTAATTGGTAGGTTGTAACTTGTCAAAAAGTCACTTTTTTTAATCCATCTAAATCTTATAACTTCCAACTTTTTAATATTTCCAAATTTTTTTTTAGGAATTCGATACAAAGATACCTAGATCTGTGAGATTAAATCAAACAGAGTTTCATAAAAGAAACTAGAACCTACAATATAAAGTTAAACATAATCAAAAACAGTATTATATCGGAGAAAATTTAAGATGAGAGAAAAAGAGGAACTAAACTTAGTGGTCGAAAAATGTGCCTTATCAGCTTTTGTGTAAATACATTTGATAGGCAAGTGTTATTTTAGAGTAAAAATTTTTATTTTTAATGATATATTTTTCAAAAAACTGTATTTGAAATTAAATAGTGATAGAATCTTGTATTTTTATTTTAATAATCTTTATAATTTAAATTTGTACATTTATTTTAAACTTTACATTCTTAATATTTCTAAATTATTTTAGTATTTATAAATAGCAAAGTGGTACTGTCCAATTGCATCAGAAAGGTCCTGGGTTCGAATCCCGGGCAAGGCATGGACGTTTCTTTCTCTGTCTGTGTGTTCTATGTCCGTGGTGGAAGTCAAATTCCTGGCCATAGATGGCGCCACTGAAAAACAGGAACAATCGCACCACCACTGCCTAAACAGGCAAACGACAAAAAAAAAATAGCAAAGTTATCAGTAAGCAAAAAATATGTTTGAGAATATTTTCTGCATTTAAAAAAATTCTGGTTGAAAATTTCCGACTTTTAGGTTGCCGGTACCGACAATCCATTTTTGTCGGAACATGTTCCGGAACAAAAAATCTGATATACCACGTACCATGATTTTTACAGTAACAATTACCGTAAAATCACCTAATCACTCATTTATTACATATTACTCAAATTACAGTATATTTTAAGGTAAAAGAGGATTTTTAAGTATGATGAATTTAATGGAAAAAATGACGGCATTTCATATCATAATTTGAACTGGAATTTTTTTACTGTGTGTTTTTAGGAGGCCTTTCAAGTAGGTTTTAAAAAAAAGAACAATCTTAATTTTTCAGTTGATGAGTTCAAAGATTTTTAAAGAGGAAAAGGGATTCAGACAATGATTCAGCGATTCGGATTTACTTTTAAATTTTTTATTTTTTACTAATTACACCGAAGAGCCATTACATTATGACCACCCTCCATCTATAGCAATGGGCTCGCCCAGGTTTAATAGTTTCTCGCCCAGGAACAATGTTTTCATGGGGCACTTTAGGACCCATAATCCTCATAGAACAATCCCTGACGTAGCTACTTGAACATAGTTGCAGACCAGGTTCACCCATTCTTGGCAACAGTTTTTCCTGCGGGGGATTGTGTTTACCAACAGGATAATGCACCATGCCATAACGGTCGAATCGTCATGGATTGGTTCGAGGAACATTCCAGTGACTTTCAAGTCATGCCTTGGCCCCCAAATTCACCTGACCTTAATCCAATAGAGCATTTGTGGTCCTACTTGGAAAACCAAATTCGTGCTGCCACGCTACCCCCTCGCAATGTGAGGGAATTGCAGGACCAGTTGGTGAGCGCTTGGTACCAGATACCTCAGACTACCTATCAGCACCTTGTGGAATCAATGCCACGGCGGGTGCTAACAGTTTTGAGGGCTAAAGGTGGTGCTACATGTTATTAGCAGGGTGGTCATAATGTCTTCGGTGTATATAGTAATAAGAACTATAATTTTGAAAACCAAAATTTCTGGTAAACTGTTATAAGAACGGTAAAATTACCAAATGAATGATTTAAATACCGTATATTTTGGTTTTATTTAACTGAATTTTGTTTTTTTGTTTCATTACCATATAATGCTGCAATTTTATCAGAATTTTTTCGTGGTGTGAGTATAGATGCTCTGGATTTGCCCCGATACCATCATAAATCTATGTTCTTTTTGAATAAAATTTTTTAGAGGTGAATGTTTAGTGGCTGGGTGGCGCAGTTGGTTTGTCGTCGGCCTTCTGAGCCCATGTCGGATGTAAAAGATCCCTGGAGTGCCATATTGGCTCTTGGCATTTCCGGCAAAATTAAATTCTTAATGCACTTTAGCATCCAAATAGAGTCTCGGTGCTGCCATCTAGTGTGGCAGAAACTAGACGTCCAAATTAACATGACCAACGGTATCTCATCTATCGTGGTGGTTCTGAAAGAGAGGATACCACCTCTGAGAACGCACTAGGTCTGCTCATCGGCAAGACCGATTGTGCAGCTCATTGGAAATTAAAAAAAAAAAAATGTTTTAGATTTTCTCATGGCTTTTTTAATGATTTAATTAAATTTCTGATTTACTTTTGAAAAAAAAAGTGTTTTTAAATAAGTTTTTATTTCGTTGGATATTCCTCATATATATTGTTTTTTTTTCTTCTTAAATTTAAGATACAACTTTATTGGAGTATCATATCACTATCACATTAATCACCTTCTGTTTTACCAAGAAGACCTCGACTTATTACATTTAAACATTTAATACAAACTTAATACACGTATAAAATAATTTCCGCAAATGAAGCTTAATCTTTTTTTTATTATCAGAATGTTACTTTTTTTAGTAAATTAAACAGCACTAAATATTTTATTAAAATCTTTGATAAATATTGGTTCAAGACGTTTAATTCCTCAATAAATGCATGTTTCTGAGGTCGTTGTACTGATATATTAAGGTACAACAAAAGATTTATCGAATGAATAAAAGAAGAATCTATCGATCTGTTATTCTCCAAATTCTCCTCGAAACTTCCTTTTAGTGATGGTCCATCATCGGAACTGTCAATTATCTTAGGAATAATTTATAGCAGAGAAAAGCTTGTTGATTTCGTATATTGATTAACCAAGGAAATGGTTTATTTTTTGCCATTGCGATCTGCCATCAATCGATACACGTTGAGGGATACAGTAAAAAAAAAGTTAAATGTACTTTAATATTTTATAATGCTGTTTAAATCGATCTTAATCATTTACTTAAATCCTACATCTAATGAAGACAAGGGTTGTTTTTCCATGGAATATTGTCATTTCTCATGAATAAATTATGTGAATTCTAGGCTTGGAAACGGAAAACTACATTCGCCAAAAAGTACAGAATTCAATAATAGGATTTCAGTATTGAGAGGATTTGAAAAGGGGGATATTCGAAAAGAAAGATTTCCCCCCAATGTTATTCCGTTGCCAATTTTTTATATTTATATGAAAAATATTTAATGGATAGACAGGATTAAGTATATCCCTGAGTTTAAAATTCGTAAGTTACGCTGCAGCAGCCGCCGTTTTGTGTCTTCAACTTTAAATTGAATTCTTTGCTACATGAAAACTTATACACTTAGAAAAGATAAATTATGGTAGGTAAAAAGATTTACAAGGAGAACGATGGAATAAAAAAATTGGTATTCGGTAATCAGTTAGAGAATTATTAACTTTTAAATTTGTAGTAAAAAATATTATGTGGGCCACTCTACCGTCCAAAAAATGCATTTGTTTACATTAAATTTTATATTAAAAGAACTTTAAAAGTAGACATTTGTATTAAAAAATATTCTTTGCTTAATAATTACGCATGATTAATAAAATTTTATTTGCTTTTCATGATAAATATTGACATTTTCTGACGAAACAGCGTTTAAGAGGTAGGAATGCAAGCAATCATAGGAATTAGTCAGCGAATCCTCCTATTTGTACTAAACTATAAAAAAATATTGTTAAAAATATTATTATTCCTCCCATTTATTAAAAAAAATTGAAAAATAAATAAATAATAAATTAAGAAAACTATTACATTTGTTACATTTTAAATTGATAAACAATGGAAGAAACTAGGATATACTCTGTATGCTATGTTCTTGGTGCTTATGATCAAGAGCAAGCTTTTAAATTAAAAAAAAGGAAGAAAATTACAATGTTAAGCTACATGAAGAACAGGCAGCATTCTAAAACTTTTAGTCATAATAAAAAAACGGTTTATAATTTTACAATTGCAAGCTATCATCAATTAAAATGTTCGATCACAAAAAAATAAAAATATTTATACGTATTTTAACACCATTTAACTTCCTAATTGTATTTAAAAAAAATCATAAAGTAGAGCGACAGCTAGGTTGTTGATTGAAGGGGGCTACCAAGGTTACTGTTTTACAATTTTGAAATCAAACACATCCTTGCAGCAATGTGATAATGATTGTGCATCGGCCACATTTATCTCCCTGATAAACTGATAATACCCATAGCTCTTAAACCAGGTCATTTTTTATGCAGTCATTGAGCATGAAACCATAGTGTTATACAGTAACAGATCAGTGCCTTTACCACTGCGCCATCTCGTGTCCATAATTCAGATGGCATAAATTTAAAACAAAAATAAATACATCCAGTATCTGACATTCTAATGATACATACACCGAAGAGCCATTACATTATGACCACCCTCCATCTATAACAGTGGGCTCGCCCAGGTTTTCATGGTTTCTCGCCCAGGAACAATGTTTTCATGGGGCACATTAGGACCCATAATCCTCATAGAACAATCACTGACATCTGTAAGCTACTTGAACATAGTTGCAGACCAGGTTCACCCATTCATGGCAACAGTTTTTCCTGCGGGGGATGGTGTTTACCAACAGGATAATGCACCATGTCATAAGGGTCGAATCGTCATGGATTGGTTCGAGGAACATTCCAGTGACTTTCAAGTCATGTCTTGGCCCCCAAATTCACCTGACCTTAATCCAATAGAGCATTTGTGGTCCTACTTGGAAAACCAAATTCGTGCTGCCACGCTACCCCCTCGCAATGTGAGGGAATTGCAGGACCAGTTGGTGAGCGCTTGGTACCAGATACCTCAGACTACCTATCAGCACCTTGTGGAATCAATGCCACGGCGGGTGCTAGCAGTTTTGAGGGCTAAAGGTGATCCTACATGTTATTAGCAGGGTGATCATAATGTAACGGTATATAACAAAACAAATTTATGTAGCTCTGGATCAAATGACGGTAAAAAGTACACACACTCAGGATGCCGTTTCTTTTTACCGTAAAATCAATTTTTATGGAAACATGTGAAAGAACAAAAAATATGCTTATAACTGTTATAATTATAGTATAGAAATAATTACAGTAAAATCACTAAATTTCTTTAAATAATTAAATATTACTGTAAACTATAATGGTATAATATTTTTTCCGGTAACAATTTCTTTTATAGTGCAATGGATTTTACGAATCATACCCACAAAATTCAGGTACTTTATATCGTAATTTGATCCGGAATTTATTTAGAGTGTGCTGGTTATGCAATGATATGAATGAGGTGCTTAGTGTCACAAAGAGCGGAGAACATGTTGAGTCAAACTATTCGAATTGATATCGATCAGTAAGTAAAATAATTTGTAATGAAAAAAGGACTACGCTTATTACTAGCGTACCATCAATATATATGTACTATCCCAAAAAATATTTAAGCATGTTTTAACACTATTAAAAATCTTAATACGATGGGAGTATAAAAACTTAGGATAAATAATTGTCAAAAATCAGATGAAATTCGCTAGTATTACCCTAGGCAAATTAAGCGAACAAGCCAAGTAATAAAATAAATAAATAAAAACAAGAGAAAAGATTTACAGAGGTGCCTTGTGCTATGTATGTTATAGAAATAGCCTTTGGTTGCTAATGTGTTTGAAAATTACTTAATGCTGAAAAAAAGGAGGAAAACTTGCTTGCACAGGATTGAGAGGTTACTATCACATAATAAAATGTATAAGTATTAGTTTCCATTTGTCAAGTTTAATAGTATTAATATCATTCGTATTTTTGGTTTATTGGTTTTATTATATGATTTCTTATAATTGCTCTTAAATTTACTCATCCTTCTAACTTTTAGAAATATTTAGCACTGAGATAGACAAGACAACATCATCAACTCTTAAACTCTATTGATTAATTCTAATCCTTTCTGCTTTTAAATTTTGAAAATATTTTTCTGATTACTTAGACGATTACTCATGGAGAAAGAAATTTTGGTAAACCTACCATTAAAAAAATAATAAAAACTAAAATATACGGTATCAAAACAGCTTACTTGGGGCAATTTTTCCATTTATATGGTAACGGTTTACCAGAAATTCTGATTTTCAAAATTATAATTCTTATTACCACACATTTAGTAAAAAATACAAAGCTGAAAAGCAAATTTAACCGAATAAATGGTTTTTATGCCGTAATCCATATGATGATACCTCCGTAGCATGATAAAATTACCAAGTTTGTCCACATTTACCGAATTTTATTACAAATTCTAAAACCATATTCTACTGTTAATTTTGCCAAAATCATTTACCAAACGTCTCTCATTTACTTCAGTAAAAATACCGCTTCACTAAAATACCAGTAAAAATACCGAGTTTTGTAATGTTCCCAAGAGCCCGGAAAATGGTAAAATTTACAATATTCAAGTAGTTTTGACCATGTTTTTTTTCCTCAGTGTTACAAACTTCGCTGTAAAACTTGTAATTGTTCCTTCTTTTAATATTTTTAATTCATTAATTTTCTTACAACCGTTTATCTCTACTCATTAATCTCAATAATTCCGATCATAAATAGATTCCAATTTTTAATTACTGTTTGTTTTATGATTTCAATGAAATGTAAGCAATAACTATCATTAGGGTTTTATAGCAATCATAAAGTTATTTCTTTGTAACTACAATATAACTATTTTAATCGGAAACAATAGTGTAATTAAGCACCGCAAATCATCGTTTTATAGGAATTTGTTTAATATTCGAGAAAATATTTCAAATATCTCCAATTGGAATTATATCTTTTAACCAGCAAACAGTGAGATAGCAAAAATATTTTAAAATAACGTAATTAAAGAATTATTAAATAGTTAATTAATTTCAGTTTCATTTAAAAACGTGTTTGCGAATAAGATAAGCTATACTTTGTTTTGGAATGAAGTTTTCAAAAAGAATGAGCAAAAATATTTTATTTTCATTAGCTCATCGTTGTTTCATTTTAATTAATAAATTTTTAACAAATTGTTTTCGTTATGAAAGCACAAGTATTTAATGGCAAAACTTATTTTTATCCTCGAATAACAAAGAAATGCAAATGTTGAGCCGAAATAATTCTGTCACCACTTACATTAATTATTTACTTTCAAAACAATTTAGTTAATTTTATTCTTTTGGAGTTAAGAATATTACGCAAATAATTTATACATTTGCGTGTGTTTATTTCGTCAAAGGCATTTTACGGATACATTTTAAATGATTTTTTTATTGTAATAAACTTTTAATGGAGCTTTTGTTGACGTAATAGGTTAAGGTAATATTATTTCAAAATAATCATCAATTCCTAAAACAACCTTAGAATGTTATAATTCATCAAAACAATTACGTTGCTATGCTTTTATTGAGCAGTTTATTTTCCTAAGTTTCATTAAAATAATATTTTCGTTATTTTGCTGTTTATTAATTCGCTTCAAGTATAAATTAAATGCACTAAATTTTAATTTTTATTCTCCATATCGTCGCTACATGTTTTTATAATAAAGCTTAAGTATATATATATATATATATATATATATATATATATATAC
>NC_092211.1:32998841-33004350 GCF_043381705.1 Parasteatoda tepidariorum
ATATATATATACTTAAGTTTTGTGGATGTCGAGGGTGAATGAAGACTAAACTCATTTTCCCTTGACAAATAAATTTACGATTGATTTAAATATTGTAACCTGCCCGAATTTTTGTTGTTTTAAAGTTTATTTGCTTGTTGAAGATGATGCATATTTGTATCTCTGATATGCACAGTTGATTCTTTTTAAACGTATTTGGTGTGGTCAATTCAATATAATCAGTAGGTTTCAATAATTCGCATGAGTTTCAGTGGCTCAGTGGTTTTTTCCAAATGATCAGAAAACCAATCATCGATTAAACCAAATATAACAAAACAATTATTTAATAACAGAAGAAGAATAAAACTTTTTCCGTTCATATAGTAATAGTTTATTGCAAATTCAAGTTTTCAAAATTATAGCTCTTGCAGCCCCACAGTGTGTAAAAATAACAAAATTGAAAAATAAATTTTCGAAAAAGTGGTTTCTATGCCATGCTTCAAAGTATCATGATAAATTTACAAAATTTTATTACATACTATCAAACCATGTAGTATAATTAATTTTATCAAAATCATTACAAATTGCTTCGGTAATGATTACCGAGCTTTTCAGCTTTCCCATAGAGTCAGAAATACGGTTGGTTTTACTATATTCTGGTAGTTTTGGCTATACTTTTTTTTATCTCAGTGTGGTAAAAGTTATATTAAATATGATTTGTTGTTCGGCGTTCTCTTGTAGTAAAACTTGCTTAATGTCATGTAAGGATTCCAAGTTTGCAATGATGGATTTGTTACTACGTTAATGGTGTGGAACTACTTTCAACTTTAAGTAAAGGAGAAATATTGGGTGAAAGCCAATCCATGACAGAAGAGCATAAGTGTTAAGTGCAATGCTTCATACCTCTCAAGCTCACCCGTGAAACATTTATCTTAAGAGCATTTGAGCTAAATGTTGTGCTAACAGCAGATTGAAAATAAATAATACATTTTCAAAATTAATATATTCTCGAAACAAAATGTGTCTAATTATATATAGAATATACGTTTTATATATCTTCCATAGTTGCAACTTTATAATTTGCCTGCGAAAAAAGTCTTTGTGTTTTTTTTTAAATGACTGTGCACTATTTTTCACAAATTTATATAATTTTAATTCACGAATGTTGATTTGATTAAATGAAAATTTAGTATCACAATTATAAGTTTTAAAAACAAATATAAACTTTAAATATTATTTGGAATTTTTTCTACATAGCAGCAAAACACATAAAAACGTCTAATTTTGCTTTGCGGAAGCAGGGATGCTTCTCATAAAAATGTTCTTAAGAACAATACTTATTGTTTGTAAGCATCGAATTGCGCTCTGACTCAAGTACATAACAAATTAGAACAAAAATATCGATTTATAGTCCTTAATCTTAATCAATGTGCCATATAAATTACAAAAGTTTTTCAGAAGTCTTTCTAATTTTTGGATTTTAGAAAAAAAATGCAAAATGTAAAATCATCTATCCCTTTTCGAAGAAGATATTGTCATTTTCTGAACCTTAGTTGTATTGGCATATTTTTTATCACATTTATTACTCATTTTGAGAGATGTATAAAGTATACATATGATGTTAAATAAGTATAAGGGAAGACGACAGTCTAAAATGAGATTAAATAGTTTTCTTCCATCTTTTCACCATTGAGAAACCCAAACTTTTGATAGCTTTGCTGACTAAACTATACGAATAATATTATTCAGATTGCAGTTGTGGTATTCAACTTTATAAAAAAAAAATTGTATACTTATTCGAACGAAGAATGTTTTTGTCGGACAACGTAACTTACATCATCGCCTGCATGAATCAATTAGCATATTTAAAGTGGGACAAAAATTAATAAAAACATAAAATTAAAATTGCTTATTAGATAGTGAAAATCCTTTCGTTAAACGAAAGGTTATTTACATTTTTCTTCAGTTTATAAATTTTATGCAGTTTGAATTCAAGGAAAATTAATAATTATTGAAAATTAAGTTGAAGAATTTATTATTCTAAATATACCTTAATTTGTTCAATTTAATCAACAAATAGTTGAAAAAGTAATTTAGGAATCATCGCCATTTATAGAATCATTCTATTTTTCATTTCAAAATACTATTTGTAAGCAAAATAAAACTTATCAATACATTTTTCAGTAGGAAGTTATTTTAAAATAATAAATTCAAAGTTTAAAAATTAAAAATTTGGTATAATTGCTAATAATAGATCCTTGGTCACTTTAAAATATCAATTTTGAATAAAATAAGACAAATGGAGGCATTTTTTTTGGTTTAAAGATATTCTAAAATAATTAATTGTAAGTTTAAATGCAATTGAAATTTTAAATGTAAAATGCAATTTTAAAAGCTAACTCTAGCATATTTACTCGGAAAATATAAATAAAGATTTCTCCTCTAGGACACATCATCCATTTATTAGGAAACATTATCATTAACTGCAATCTATATATTTTCGTGGACATATTTTAAAACTCTATAGCGGTTTTAGAGTAAGATATTTCCCTTATCTATAATGCCCTTATCCATTTATTTATAAAATAAGTAATTAAACCATCTAATGTTACATTTATAGTAACCATTTTAATTCACAAATTTGGAAGAAAATCTTGTTTATCTTATATATATATAAGAAATTAAAGTTCTATTTCAAGTTTATTATGTCTAAAATAGCAAACTAGTTCCGTTTTGTCTTTATATTGAAATTTCAGGTATATAAAGCTACATATATGACTATGGTATGTCTACGTATATGCTTACGTAAATCGATCACTATACTTATGGTTTTAATACTAGCCTTATTTAACATTGTTAGCTTTACATAAAAGTGTTACATGACCATTTAAATCTTAACTGTTTCTCCAAAAGCATACATCACATTTAATTTAAATTTAAAAATACGCTCCAAAAATAGTATTTGTTTTTCAGTTATCTAAATAAATTTAAATCTGAATGCATAATGCTGTGGTAGCACATTATCTAAACATGCTCAATTTAAAGTTTTAATTGAAATCCTATAAATATAACTCTGTTAATAATCTTGTCTGTATTCTCTTAATTTACGGTTCATCATTGTGGTGGTCGTTTAAGTATTTCAAATCAAATTGTTACCATACATTTTTTCACTGCTTATGTCGGGAATATTATAAGAAAATTAAAATCTGATTAATGAAAAAAAAAACTTTAAAAAAATACTTCACCGATTTGAGTAATGTAAAAAAATATAGAAGCAATGAGTCCGTATTTTCCTCTTAATTACCTCATAATACAAGTCAAAGAATCAAAAATAGATTAAATCTACTCTTATTCTCATTTTATATTAATCAAATAGTGATTTGATTAAAACTTTTGAAATTTACTTTCAGAATAGATTGGACTTGATAAGTAAAATTTTTGTATTCCAAATATTTTGTCCTTTTACGTGTAACATATATAGACAAGTATTCAAACATGAATATGTATAAAATAAAATTTTTACTATGATAAAGTTATAGTTTAGGCTAGTGGACAATGTTTCAAAATATTTAATAAAATTTTAATGAAATATGTACTAATATTATAACAAAATGAACTAAATAAACGGTTGAATTGTGTTGTGAAAGAACATATTAAGTCGTTTTTAAACATTTAACGTGTTATTGCCGTTTATAAATAAAAACCTTTTCTTAATTTTTTAAAAAAAATTTCAAAAAAATCTAAAATCGAAGTATTTTTAATGAAAAAAAAACATGTTTTTGTAAACAAATTTCTTATTTTTTTCCCTCAAAATTACGAAATTATTAATAACATTTTCTACTACTTATACTATTTCGACACTTTATAAAGTTTCCTTTTACTGCATGAATTAATAGCAATACATAATAAATGAATTTTCTCGAATTACATTTCACGTAAAAAGAAAACTAAAATAAATTTTTCTATAACAAAAATATACTCTTAATACTTTTTATGTCACATTACGAATGAAAAATAAAAATTTTAAAATTGTTTACCTCCAAATGGTTTCATTTGATCAATTGGCCCCTTCTCTGAAGACATTATCTCTTCTTCTTCAGGTTCTGGAGAAACCTGAGTGGGCATACAGTTTCAAAACAGAAATTTTACACCAAAACTCTTGAATTTATACAGAATCCCCCGAATAACTAAAGCTTCACTTAAGAAGCCCTCACAGTTGATATGACGCTGTCCATATGCCAATACCAATTTTCATTGATGTATTTTCCTTAAATTGTCATTTTTAATGCCTTCTTGGTAGTTAGAATATAATTCAAAGAGTATTTGGGATGATTGGCGAGAAAAATTGGGATTGTTTGGGGAGAAAATAAAATATCACTGGCCATCGATTAGAAAGCCAGCTTGAAGTGCGGATTCGGGAATGGGATTCTTTCTGCAAGCACGCCGCCATTCACGGGGCTCAGCTCGGGTTGCTAGGAAACGCACCAAAGCGCCAAAATTCGCCGTGACGGAGTGGTTTCTGGCGTGGAGTTAAAATGATGCGAATACAAAAAAGATAGAGAAACTATAAGAAAGCTAACCGTATCCTCGATCAATGCCACTTGTTGAAATAATTGTTATATAAAACCTATATAGTAGGAAAAAGAACTCATCTTTATGTTACTATTGAATGGACACACGTTAGGAATCATATCAATTAGATATTGGACACACTTGAGTCTAATTTTAGGAAAACAAAGTGATTGAACAGAATAATGATGTTGTAGATGCAAAAGAAATTAATTGCATTAATACTTTTTGTATTCTTTAGAAACCATATATATTAGTTATTTGAATAATTTTTGTTTCATTATATGAAAATAAAGTGATTGAATGATACTTCAGCAGAAGTCCGAAGATGATTTTTATCATATTCAGGCATGATTTTCGCATTGTAAACTTTCCTGCGTGTATTTGTTGCTTCTTATTTATATTAGAAAATATATTACTGTTGAAACACATTATACTGAGTGATAACTGCAAATGCACATTGCAAATACACAAAATTCTAGGAATTCAAAACAATCATTCAAATCCATATAACAGCTTTTTTTTAAAAAAAATTACATCTTTTCAGTACATACTAAGTCATTAAAATAAATTTGAATTCAAATAAATGGCATTTAATTCGTTAAACCTATTAGAAATGTGCTATAGTATAAAATCTTAAAGCGTAACAGCACGACTGAGACTCATTTTTCAATGAATAGCTAATAACAATATAACAAATAAATTCGTGATATAAATCAAAAATCGTCAAATAAATTCGTAATATATAAATTCGTGAAAAAAAGCTCTTTCGACAAAATGCTAAAATAGAGATCTATCGACAAAGACTACTCACTTCTGCCTAGCTTAATAGTATGAGATTGCGGCAGCTGATAGGGTGAATTTCGGAAGAGATCACATTTGGTGAGAATGCTCTCTCTGGTTATTTCAGTTTCCGTTTTTAAAAGCGCTATATGTTGAGCCACCTCAGCTAGATTTGGCA
>NC_092211.1:33004361-33119478 GCF_043381705.1 Parasteatoda tepidariorum
TATATATATATACGAAATAAAATAAAAAGAATAGAAATATAAATAAATACAAGAAAACACGAAGAAAGTTAAGAAAAACAATAAGTTTCATTTATTGCACATGAGCTGCAAGTAAACAGAACTCATTAGATAAGTTCAAAATGAAGATAAAACAAAGGAAAATTATAGACATATGAAAAAAAAAGGGGGGGGGAATAATAGTGAGAAAAAAACAACTGAAAAAAAAGGATGAAATTCTTTTAAAAAAATCCGGAAAATAAAAGATATAATCTTTTCATCAGCCCCCGCGATTATATCCGCAAAATAGAGTGCTTTCTGAGCCGAAGCAAAATATATTAATACAATAGCGTGAGACAAGATTGCCAGATTACAAAATATTTAGTTTAATAAAATATATAGATAAAGTAAAAGATAAAGTATATAGATAAAGTAATATAAAGTAATAATTTTAAGTTATATGTGAAGTATATGCTTAGATTCATTTTTTTAGATTGTTTTAAGTAATAATTAACGCAGTGTTGAATAGTTACTAGTTAAGTATTTATTTAAAATAATATTGTATTTTCAGAGAAATAAAATATAGTTTCGAAGTAATTCTTTCGATTGATTTTTGATCTTTTGCTGAAATGATTGCAGAAATTTCAAACACACAGGATGCTATGGTACGATTTCCAGCAATAGCTTATATATATATTATAAGCGATAGCTCGAGATGTGAGTGTGAAAGCAATGCAGCATCTAATGTCGAAGCATTGGAATGAGATTAGCTTTCGATCTGATGGAACATCTCATGACGTCGATGTGATGACAGTGAAGGAAATAATTTTAACATTTCCGTTGCCTACTATGCTGAAATATTTCGAACTCATACTTAGGATGTTTTGCGTGCTCTGTTAGAAATTTCCCGAAAATTATAGTTAAATGACAATTTATTTAATTCTTATTTTACCATATTCAAGCAAAACAGTCAAATAATCATAAATAAGATGGTAAACAAATTGTTAACTGCCAGAAAAACCATTTATTAGCTTCTTTCACCTAATACGGTTAAGCAACCAGAATTTTATCTCACCGGCTAAGCTCACCTAATAAAGCAACTTTGGTCTTTGAAACTACGTACAAATTATAGCCAAGGAGGCTTATCTGTCAGTCTCACAACCGACAGAACTGGGGTTCGGGTCCCAGCGTTAACATCGCAATATTTCCTCCATCCCCCTCAACACTTGATGAGTTTCCAGTGTCCTGCTCTCTCCAATACCCATTACCTAGCGAAAAGCTTAGCTCCTATATTCAGTTAATTTTCTTATGGTTTTGAAACCATGCTATTTGTAAATGGTTTCAAACTGTATATGTTCTTTTTCGTAACCTTTACGGATGGACAGATTGTTGCCGGTTTTTTTAAGATAATTTTAGAATAAAAATTATAACAGGAATATTTAATGACTGGCAAACAAATTTTAAATAATTACTTAAGTTCAATGCATGAGAAATTTTAATAATATAACAGACGTCTCTTAAAAATAGTTAAAATTGAAATCAGAGTACTTCTTCGGATCTTGAGTTGATGGCAACAGCTAGACGGTGAGAAAATCTCGTTAATATATTATTTAAAACTATTTAAGGTGTTAGAATTGGAGGAGGGGTTGAAGAAATATTTAAATACAGTTGGGATGCGCATTCTGCATGGTTACCTTTAAGGTTTATATATTTGTGCTAGATAATTTTGAAATGTGACTAAACTGGTAGCCAGAGGTGGCTATTTGATAGATTTGATTAATTATAAGAATTTAAAGTGATTGAATAAAATAATGTTAACGTCACTAAATTTAGATGACTTTTAATACATAATTCAAATTTTTTGTCCGTAGGAAATTTTTCGCAGATTTTATTTTTTAAAATTTTTTTTTCATTTAAAAAAAATTGAAAGATACAGAAATTTAGTAAAAGCTTTTAAAAATTGAAATTTAAAAACTAATTTAATTTTAACATTAAATTTTAAAAGCTTTTGTAGAAATGACGAGAAAATTCATTGATAGCAAAATAAAAGTAAGGATTAATTATAAATAAAAAAAATCTTTTTAAAAAAATCTGTTTTAGAATTGATTTGATATAATTGAAACTAAAAATACTAGTGCAATTTAAAAATGTTGCGGTATATTTCAAGTGCTCAAACATGCTCCACGTCGAGATAAAACTAAATAACTAAATAAACGAGAATAACTAAAATATGTTAAAAAACGTGTAAAAATGAATTTATAAACAATGTTAAAACGAAAGAAATAAAGGAAAAAAAAATATTACGCTATCCAGCAGAGAAATAATTAAGGTCGATTTTATTTGTTCTACATTGATTTGGGTAAAAATACAGTAGTATAATTTAAATAGAGTAGTAGAATATGCATTTTCCGCACTCTCTGCCACAACATTATTTTAAAAGGATTTTTTCTCTTCCATTTCTATCTCTTTTGGCATCATTTCGAAATTTTCGTAGCGATATCCCCTGATTGCATTCCCAACTGCAGACCCACACTCCAAAAAAAATCAAAAATCCATCTCCCTCTATTTTTGATATTTTTGAGTAGGGGTAATTGGTAATTTTGAGTAGGGGTTTCAATTTAGTGAACCCTTTGAGCTTATCGTTTTCTTAAAGAAGCCTCTTGATCAAAGAGAGAGTAAAAAAGCGATATGAAAGCTACATTATTCTCGTATTTCCTGATTCATTATTGGGTCTTTATTTTAACACAATGCAAACGTCTTAATAAGATAATGAATAATAATATAGCTAATATTTTTTTTTATAAAATATGTCCTACGAATAATAGACAAAAACAATAATATTTAAAATTATATCGAATTATTGACTTGAAAAATTCATGACTTGTCTACGATTGTTTTTATTGCAAATTTTTTTCCCATCTGGAACAATTGCTTATTTTTACAAAAATCAGCAACCTTTAAGAACTCAATCTTTTTTAAAAAATTAAAAATGTATCGCTTTAATTAACACTTTAATTAAGCAATTAATGCAAACATCTTAGTAAGGTAATAAATAATAATATAGCTAATATTTTTTTATAAAATGATAATGAAATGATTTTATAAAATGATAATATAGCTAATATTTTTTTATAATATGAATAATATACAAAAACAATACTATTTAAAATTGTATCAAATTATTAAAAGAAATATTATCATGACTTGTCTGCGATTGTTTTTTATTGCAAAGTATTTTTCCTTCTGGAATAATTGTTTATTTTTACAAAAATAAGCAACCTTTAGGAACTCAACCTTTTTTGAAAAATTAAAAATTTAACACTTTAATTCGGCAAATTTATCCCTTACAGAATGCGGAACTCTTGACAGAGCTCTAGGATACCATTGGGTTCCACGGAATACAAGTTTCTAATCTCAGTTCCAGAGTGTTCCCTCTTTTCTAAAATATCAAATCATTTAACATTTGCTCTAAAAACACTTAAAAATACATGTAATAGTCTAAATTTTGCTAACAGAAGAAAAAAACCCATCTTAAATAATCTTAAATACATCTTAATTAATGTCTTATAGTATTTTTGAATGCTAGGGGTCATAGAAGTTTCAGTTTATTATTCATCATTAAACAGTAAGTTTTAAGAACCATTTTAAAACTAAATTTTATCTTTCTTTAGCGTTGTCTTATATAGTATAGTACAACAAATTCATTTCTTAGATTCTAAATATTTGATATGACTTAATTTTTCAAGTTTCATAATTTCAAAATAAATTCTAAACTTTCGTGCGAAAAATTTCTATTTGAAGATACTTAGCCAAATTATTGAGTTTTTGCCACCTTTTCCTCTCGTTTTTCCCGTTGTCATAGCAACTCGTCTCTAGAAAACCTCGTTCCTGATTTTTATCGGTACTAAAAATAATTCTTTCCCTGAATCTCCTCTTCAATGAAATCGAATTAAATACCATGAGAATCGACAATTTCTGTTTTTCACAGCCTGTGTAATTGATGCATGGTTGCCACAATTTCCGCTTATGTGATCATATTTCATGAATATCTCTTTAGTAGAATAAATTGTATAATATATGATGCTACGTACAAAACCGATCCTGGAATAGTTTTACTTTGAAAGTAATTATTTGAGAAAAATAAAAATCGGATATAAAATTTCGGTGATATCTATTAAATATGTTGGTATTGTTTTTCCTTTGTTCTGAACTTATTTTGAGGTTCGAAGCGAAAGTAATTTATTTTAAAGTAATTAGTTTCGTGATTTATTACAAAAAAATGATTTAGTTTGCTGTACTTTATAATATTTTATACGGTAAAAGTGCATTTTTTGACAACTATAACATTCATTTTAAACAATTGATACAACTATCATTTAAATCTTGAAAATTAATATTTAATTTTCGGAATGAATAACATCTACAGAATGAGATAAGCGATAATAAGTAGCTTAAAAATAATTAAAAATTCACATAAATAACCATATAGCAGAAAAATATAATTAATATTCTTTTACTGAAACAAATCGTAACCTTATTTAGTTTTAGTTCCTTTTATGAAAGCGATAAGCAACCTAATATAGAATTTATATTTAGTTAATAGATTTTTCTTTATTTTTTTTCTTTGAAAATAACTAGGGGTCTACCATTCTCAGCTTGCTATTGTTCACCAACCGCCTAAACAACTTTCTTAGATCCTCATAGACTAAGGCTCCTATACTATCAGAGCTGACCTATAAAGCAATATTGGAGCAAACAAGTTCGCAAGTTAACGTTATATTAGTATTAGTTATGTCATGTGCTTATGTTAGCTCTTAGCTCCTAAAATAAATGATAAGTCGGCCTGTCTAATTCAGGGGCTCCATCATAGACCGCTTCACTTGCTGACCAGATGATAAGACACAGTAGTTTAGTATTCTTGTTTCAATACTATGCTTACGCGTACACTGAATCTCTGAATTTTCGACTATACTCAAACAGCAAAGTTATACACCATAAGTTTTAAAAGCAGTAATGCGAACAATAATTACAGTGTATATTCGTATTTCTCTTTTACATAAAAACAAATGGAGAAAGAAATTCTGGTATAATGACAGTATTGTACGGCAATGACATTTTTAATTTAAAAAAAAACATAATTGGGGTTAAAAAACGGTATTTAAAATATTCATTTGCTAATTTTGCCTTTCATATGGTAACGATTAACTGGAAGTTCTGGTTTTCAAAAATATAGTTCTTATTACCATTCATTTAATGATAAAAAAGCTGAAAAAAATAAATTTAACCAAATAAATAGTTTTATAAATAGTTTTATTATCACGATAAAATCATCAGATTTTACAAAGTATACCAGATTTTATCACTCATTATATAACCATATTGTTAAATTTACCGAAATCATTACCAAATCACTTTAGTAAAATATGCAGAGGTAAATAATATCATGTTAATATTTGCTACTTTCAAATGATGCATACTGGGTATTAAAGACTTAAATTTAGTTTCACATCTTTAATACTTATTCACATATATGGACAAACAAATATAATGGTTTGTGTTAAACAAATGCCTTTATATTTTTTCATAAAAAAATTAAACATTTTACATTGGTATTTGGCACTTGCTGTTGTTGTTCTCATGCTTATTTTTAAAATTTTTCGCTGATTTGATAATTATCTGGTATTAGAAAAGGTAGTTGTTTTAAGAAATGAGGAATAGTATATTTAAAGTCCCAACTGTAAGAAGACATTTTTATAATATTTCACAGTTTTTTTAGTTTTTCCGATTTCTTTTTAAAAATTTTACGATTTCTTTTTAAATAAGTATATAATCAGATTCAGGAGTAATTTTCTAATTGTTTCCGTAACATTTAATATTATTTTACAAAATTAAAAAGTTGTGCCTTAGACTTAACTGATTTAAATATTTTCCAAGTAATTTCTGTGAGTTAACTACTTCTGAAAAGATTGCTAAAGGCATGAACACATTAATATTAGACATTTTACAACAGTGAAAAAATTTTATGCTGATACTTAGCATCAGTCAGTCGAATTTGGCAAATTTTGTGTTAATATCTGCGTCATATTACTCGGTTTCTTAGTTTAACTTAGCTTCATAGTTTCATTCTAAACTTAGCAAATTGTGTATTAATATCTGCGTCATATTACATGGTTTCTTAGTTTAACTTAGTTTCATAGTTTCATTCTGAACTTAGTTTTACAGTTTAGAATCAAAGTTCTTTTTAAAGAAATAAATGAATATACACTTATATTCATATTCTACGAATATACACTTATATTCATTATATGATTAATATGCTACTTGTTTCACAGGTTTTTCTTCTTCAAAATGTATTGCTCAT
Source organism: Parasteatoda tepidariorum (assembly GCF_043381705.1). NCBI lineage: Eukaryota > Metazoa > Arthropoda > Arachnida > Araneae > Theridiidae > Parasteatoda > Parasteatoda tepidariorum. The sequence goes on from NC_092211.1 coordinate 33,010,720, forward strand.
TAAAATTTACTGTTTACTTTAGTTTTGCTTAAAATTTGTCTCGCTAAAACAGTTTATATAACACATATCTTGTTTCAATAAATGATGTTAATTGAAGCAATATGTGTGTTATATAATGCTAGCAATTTCAAAGCACCATAAAGATAAAGACTATCATATCACTACTTTTTTTATTAGTGCCATTTTATTCTGTAGCTTATAATTGAAATAAATCGTGATAACACAAGTGTTTCTTTTTCCTATATAATTTTTTGTCAATTACAATTTTTAATTAAATTGAGACACTGCCACTTTTTAAGACAAATGAAATATTGCTGTTGTCTTCGGAAAACGGAAAAGAAACATATATTCATCCCTTTTTGCGAGGTAATGTTAGAGACTCATATACACAGATTATATTTGAGAAAACTAAAAATAGAATATACGGCTTCAGTGATTTTAATGAAACATGTAAATTTTCTTTCCGAATATTTTTAGGGTAAAAGGTGAATGTAGCTATTTCTAAAATAACTTTATCGGTGATTTCTGTCAAAAGAACTATTATTTAGAGTTCACTATATGCATTCATATTTTGTTAGAGCACTAGCCGGTAACTTATGCAATTTCTCATTTATATAAAATTGTAACATGTATTTGAAATAATTGGTTAAACAATTTAAACTCGTATTTTTTAACCATTTATATGTGATAATAACACGCATTTGAAACAATTGGTTGAAAACTAGAGAGATTTTGCGACGCTATGTTGCAATTTGATAGGAAATTTTCGCACGGGGGCTGTGATGCTAAAATAGCGTAGTTACGGGAATTGATTAGGCTTTGAGAAATTTTCTCTATTATGATTTAACATGTTCTGAAATTTCTAACACTATAAATGTAGTATTTTTAAACTAATTTCATCTACATAATAACATAAAACATAATAATGAATACCTATTATCGGAAATGACGAAAAACTCAGATAAATGAAACACAAAATGCAGTCTGCAGGAAAATAAAAAATATATTAATATCTATTAATCAAATATTTAAAGTCTAAGAGTTGTAATATTTCCTACGTTATTAAACAAGTTTTATAAATATGCATTTATAGTACGGATTCAAAACGTTAGTTTCAGAGGCATGACTAAACATGAAAAACCAAGAAGACAAAACCAAAAAATAATAAAATAAAATAATGAAACTGATATTTCAATCCCTCTGGAACTATTGCGTTCAAATTTACAAGATTTTAAAATTTTTTTCAAACTCCAACTACTTATTCTTCAAGTTGGTACTACAATCAATACCATCAAAAAAAGTTTTGATTTAACAACTTAATAAATAAAAATAACTGTGCAGACCTTAGTTAAAAGAAAGCGTATGTCATATCACTTATTAGGCGAAAATCCGTACATTAGAAAACAAGTTATTCAAATTGTTTCGTGTAATCCTTCATTAATAATATTTTGCTGTTTTAATAATGTTTAGTTCGTTAAAGTATTCTTTGATAAAAGAAGGCCAAGCAATAAAATTTTAATCAAAAGATCGAAGAATTACCAAACTACGAAAAAAATTGTCCATGTTACAAATCGTATCGTCCATTAATCCTTAAATGTTATTTTTCACCTCTGATAATATACGATTTATGAGATCTTGTCATTAAAATGCTAGGCCGTGAAAAATGAGTTATTTTTATCACAATATAAAATGATTCTATCACTAAGATTTCCACCTCAAGAATATTTTGCTAATATATCACCGATTATTGGAACACGCGTGACTATATTCATTAAAAGTGATTGAATCAAAAGTAGTTTTTTTCACGAGTTTAATCAGTCAAAATGACACATTTTATCTTTGTAATGTGTTAAGTACTCTCTCAATTCATGCTTTTGAAATTTAATTTAAAAATATGATTCATCACAGAAAATAGGGCTCTAACGTACATTATACAGTTTAATGAATTGTTAATGCCTGATACTCTAAAAATATAAATTACTAAAAGTTTCTAAATAAAGCCATTTATTGGGAGCATGCATACTAGACATCTATTGAATCAAATATGACACACTTTGGTTGCCTGACATGGGAGAACATTAGATATTAGTGAGAACATTAGATAGCGTGTGATTGCAATAATAATGATTATAGTTACAAAGTAAAAATCATTATAAGTAGTTTTAAATGCGCATCCTTGATTTAAACAATGTTTTCCATAAAACAAAAATATATTTCACACAACTTTACAGATTATATGCAATTTTGTAATAAAACACTTTTGTGCTAAGCATAAAATTGTTTGTATTTATTCGAATTAAATTATTAGTTTAGTCTGGCCTAAATTGCATTATATAATATGGATTCTTAGAAAGAATTTAGTTGTTTGATCTTTTATGTATATGTCGCACTTAGGCTTCAAAATTCTTCAATATAATTTTTAAAATATAATAAGATAAAAAATAAAGATTTAAAAAAAATGGTAATTGGTCTTATCTGCCCTCTTGTTTTAAAATTCTGCGTTATAAATTTTAAAATAAAAACATACACGCTGTTAAAAGATAGTCCTATGAAAAAAAAATATCTATGTGCTTCGTCTTGTCTGGATGTGTTTGTTTCATTTACGTTTAAAAATTCTAAGGTATAAATCTTAAAACAACTTATGTTAGACGTTAAAAAATAGAGCTAAAAAAACGAAGTGCTTGGTCCTGCTGAATATCTTGCACTTACGTTTCATAATTCTGAAATATAAATCTGATAATACTATAGATTAGCTGTCTAGGCACTTAGTCATGTATAGATATGAAGCATTTAAAAATGCAGCATTATCATTTAAAAATCTTTAGAATATAAATATGTAAGCATTATAGCAAATAACTGAATAACATAAACTCAATAGTGTGGTGATTGCTCATTATAAATTTAGCTATAACTATTGAAGTTTTTTTGTTGAAAATAATAAGATAATAAACTTTTTTTTCAAAAATTATGTAAGACAAATATACGCTTCTGCTTTCATTTTGAGATCTGTAAACATTCCATAAAAATTATTTCCTTGTTTAGTTAAACAAATATCTTAATTATATAGCTTCTAATTTGATCAATTAATTTGTAATTTTTTGAGTTTGCAAATTGTTCAAAATTAGTTTAATTTCCTTCTTAGGTTTTAGCAAATATTTAATTATTGATACAATACTTTTAAAATCGATGCTTGTTTAAGAAACTCTTCACAAATTTGTATTATTTCTTAATAAATATATAGGCTGTTCTGTAATGTTTGTCAATAATATACATTTTTAGAATTCTTGTCAAAAATAAAGTCAAAAATGTATATTCATTATTATTCTAAAATTAAGCGAGATGATTAAGGATTAAGACCAATTTTAAGCATAAAAAGAAACGAAAAGGTTGTCGAATCACAAGTGTGAGAATTGAAATAAAAATATCAAAGCAAGTTTTTTGACTGATAAAACTATTCTAATAACTTTCTAATAATAATCCTTTTAATAACTTAACTTTCTAATAATTTTTCTAACAACTGCCTCTTTTGTATGTGTGCTGTTTCCTAGGGCAATCAAACAGGATTTGATGTTTCTAATTCCACTATCTAAAGTAATGTTTTTTTTTAAAATTTACAAACATTTTCTTTTCTTTCTCACTTAATTTAAGATTTCCCATGAAAATTATTGTAACTGCTTTTTTTTCAGTGGTAGACGAATCATGGGTTAGGGTCCCCTTGCCGTCAGACAAACAGTGGGAAGTTTTCGTGGTTTTCCACTCCGTGTAACGCAAATGTCGGTTAGTTCCAACAGAAAGTCTTAGCAAATTTATTGCAATACTTGAGTTCCCTTGTCTTCTAGATTTTGTCTAAAATTACAAGGCTGCGGAGTTGAACAATAATAGTCGTAAACCCAAAATTGGATCGGCTTTTTTAACGACGGTTATAAAATGTAAAATATAAGACTACAAAACCTCTTCTATATTAACTTCGAAGGACACGAAACCCCATTTTTTTTTCTTGCTTAAACTTTTATACTGGTGCAGTCTAAGTCCTTTAGAATGGTGCAGTCTTTTAAGAATTTTAGCATTTAATTCGAATAAAAATATGAATGTGCATTACGCAAAATGTATATTTTTATGCATATTATAAAACTCTGAAATTTCTTGTAAAATTTGTTATACTTTTTTTTAAAATTTTAACTTTTGTTTCAAATTTGAAAATTTTCTTATTGCATAAGTTTATTTACTTTTTACTCTCATTTTCTTCATGTTTCATTAAAAAAAAAAATTTGAAAATAGAAGGATTTTATGGTCTTACTTAATCATTGCACATATTTTTCCTAACACATAGGCAGAGGAAATAAGCAAATTACAAAACCTCGCCTCCTTTAGGGGCTTACGTAATTAAATGCACCTTAGTTAAAAAAAAGTTCCATCATGCTAATCGTGGGAAGTTTTCGTGACTTTCCTCTCCACGTAACGCAAATGCTGGTTAGTTTCCTCAAAAATTCCTCCGTGGAGGCAAATTTCTCCCTATACTTGATCCAGGAGCTCTTCTGTCTTCTAGATTAAGTTCAAAATTACAAGGCCACAGAGTTGAACATTAGTAACCTAAAGCCTAAAAAACCTAACCTAAAAAATTGAGTCTGCTGTTCAACGACGGTTATAAAAGATAAATTTAAGAAGAGTAATGAACATAAAGATACAGTATTTTTGTTTTTAAATACATGTTTTTAATAATAACTTAGAAAGAAGTATCATAAAAGAATTGAACTTTGTTATAACTTCTTTTTTTTTCCTTACAAAAAGACATTAATTTTTTATTAAGCAAAAATTTATAAGACAATTTAATATAAGTTATATACCTTCCACAAAAATGATTGCATCCATTCTACTGTTAAATGTTTTAATGAAATTTTTCTTATCGAGTACGTATTTCTAATTTTAGAATATCGAGGAAAAGTTTGCTTTGAAAATATTTAGTAAATCTGGCGTTCCTCCAAGCCCTGTCAACGACAAAGATATCTGATGTTGCATATTTTTTAATAAACAGCTAAAAATGGAACTACTCTTTGATGTTCCCTGTGGCATCAGGTAAAAAAGAAAAACACGGGGCCTCTCAGTTGAATGAACTCGGTTCATTTAAAGTTATGTCTTTTTGTAAAAAAATTTAACCATAATCTTTGCTTTAAAATAAAAACAAGTTAAAAATTCTATGAAATTTTTTTATTTATTTTTACTTGCTTTAGAAGTAACTGTAATCTATCATAAATTTAAGTTCTGAAATTTTAGTTTTCAGAGATTCTAATCTTTTTGTCTCTTAACATCATAAATATCAAGCGACTCTGATTTTTTCTTATTCGAAAGAAAATTCTCTGTTTTTCTTACATTGCTTTATAAATACATTATACATTGATTAGAACATCCATTTTAAACAAAACTTTTTTAGAATAAGTTAGAAGTGAAATGATTTTCTGAAAAAAACAAGGAATATTTGATTTCTTAAATGCAAATGTAATTTTTTTTTTAAAATTTGGGAACGCTAAACACTTTTGATATGAGAGGGGGGGGCAGAAAAAGGAAAACAAAAGCCTGTAAAGGGTACAAACGTCTTATTTTATTTTATAACCGACGTTAAACAGCCGACCATTTTTGAGTCACCACTGGTAATGTTCAACTCCGTAGCCTTGAAGTTTTGAATCGAAACCAAAAAACAAAAACTCCTGGATCAACTAGCATTTGCGTTACATGGAGGGAAAACCGCGAAATCCTCCTATGATTAGCACCACAAAAACAAAAGTAAAGGGATTCCAAGCTATGATCCGGATACCACTGAAAATATTTTGCGTCAGCTCAGTAATCACTGCAAATCAAGAGCAGAATTCATATCAATGATTCATCGCTGGGAATAGAACTTCGGTCATTGGGAGGCAAGTGCACTAGACCTTACTAATAACTTCACCATTTATTCCAGTATAATTCTTTCGCATTATTTTTTTACATACTTTATTATACAATTAGCCTCCAGCAGCCAAATACTCCACCTTCACAATCTCACCGTTTCTCGGTTTGAAATTCACCTTGCTTCTCTGGGTAGCACTGCTAACTTCCATTACTCATTTATTCGAAATCAAACGTTTCTTTAGTTCTGTGTTGGTATATTAGCTCATTTTTTACCAACAAGAGCAAAATTGTACTTTTTGCAGACAAAACCCTTATAACTTCAGAACTATTTTTTCTGCTAACTCGTGTTTAGCTTCATTTGCTTCAAAGTGAAAAATTACTCAAGAAACAATACCAGACTTTTCTAGGTAGCTTAAATGTATCAGTGAAAAGAGTGTAAATAAGTGAAATGTTAAAAATAGTATTTTTAATAGTAGAAAGTAAAATAAGTACAACTATTTTGAATTTTAATTACAATTAATTAACACAAAAATAGTTAAACCTTTCAACTTTCATGTTCATCAAATTGACTTTTTTTTGGTCTCATTCGATTAAGAGTAAAAAAATACACTGGAAACAATACTTCATTTGTTTAGACAGCAATATCAGATGCATAACTAGGTATAAGCATAAATTTGAACAGACCGTATGTTTTATCTTTAAAACTTCTGAACTATTAGAGCAGGGGGGAAATGAGCTCTACACCCCACTTTTAGGATTGAATTTGTCTTACTATAGTTCTAGGGGATGAGCTCTTCACCCCACGTCGAATCGATGTTCCTCGTCTATAGCATGAGCGCTACACTCCACTTCCTCAGTAAGGATGAGAGTTCAATCTCAGTGATAATCTCTTAATTGGGATGCCGTAGCATGGTTTGGACAAAGCAAATACATCTAAAAAAAAATTTATGTTTTTTTCTTCACATTTACGGGTATTTTTGAAACATTTGACGCTTACTTTGTTATCTGAAGCAAGTTTCGAATGAATTTTTCGTTGGAAAAGTTACAAAAAATTCGCAAAGTGTCCTCCTTTATTTCTTATTGTATACTCTAAACGTTGCATTCTTTGGACTAAAATTTGCTTCTTAAAAATTTTGAGTTCATACTTTTTGACATATATGGATATTTTTAAAGGAATTGACGCTCATTTTTTAAACTTTATCCAGTTTCAAATGAGTTCCTCATTGCAAAAAATATTAAAAAATTTGAAAATTGTCCTCCTTTCCGTCAAATATACAAATGCACTTAGCACATCATTCTTTTGAGTAAACAAATCCTTCTTAAAACTTCTCATTACTTATTTCTTGACACTTATGGGTATTTTTGAAAAAAATTAACGCTCACTTTGTAATCTGGAATAAGTTTTCCCTATTGCAAAAAGTAATAAAAAATACGATATGTATCCTTCTTTATGTTAACCATATTAATGCTCTTAGCGTAGCATGGTTTGGTCTAAACATATGTTTCTTACGTTGAGTATTTATTTTTTCCATCTATGGACATTTTTGAAAAATGTGACGCTTACTTTGTAAGCTGAAAAAAATTTCAAATCATATAGAATTTTCAATTTATCTTTCATTATGTTAGCTATGCACACACGCTCTTAACGTGTGTAAACAAATCAATCTGAAAAATTTTGAGTACTTATTTCATGAAACATATTGGTATTTTTTTTTTAAAAAAATGACTCTCACTTTACTTACTCTTAACTTAACTTAACATGGTTTGAACTGAAGTGCTTCTTAAAAATTTTGGGTATTTATTTCTGCCCATCTATGTGTAATTTTGAAACATTTGATGCTTACTTTGTAATTTGTAAAACAAAATTCAAATGAATACCTGAGAATTATAAAAAATTCTCAAAGTGCCCACCAATATGTTAACTATAATTATTCTCATATCGTAGTATTATTTGGAGTAAAGAAATACTTCTTAAAAATTTTGAGTACTTATTTCTTGACAAAAGTGGATATTTTTGAACGAACTGATGCTCACTTTGTAATCTAAAAAGAGTTTCAAATGATTTCCCCATTGCAAAAAGTTTTTAAAACTCTCAAAATAAACTCTATTTTGTAGTATATATCTGCTCATTAGATAGCATGGTTTGAAAAAAAAAACAAATGTTTTATTCAAAATTTTAAGTATTTATTTCATTCAAACTATGTGTATTTTTTGAACGAATTGACACTTTCTTTTTATCTCAAAAGAGTTTCTAATGAATTTCTCATTACAAAAAAATTATGAAAAGTTCGCAGCAAAGTGTTCTCGATTATGTTATCGATAAATATGCTCATACAGTGAGTAAACAAATATTTCTTAAAATTTTTGAGTTCTTATTTCTTGTAACATATTGGTATTTTTGAAAAAAGTGAAGCTCACTTTAAAATCTGAATCAAGTTTCAAATGAATTACTTATTGGAAAAAAAATATAGAAAATTATAAAAATTGAAATAAAAAGTTACGCTAAATGTCCTCCATTTTTTTAAACTATATATATGTACTTTACGTAGCATGTTTTGAACTCAACAAATGATTCCTAAAATTTTTGGATATTTATTTCTTCAAATCTAAGGATATTTTTTACATTATACGCTTTCTTGACCATGCAACCATGCCGCAATCTAAACAATGCCAAATTTAGAGCATATATATGGTAAACAATGGAGTACACTTCATGAATGTTTTATAATTTTTTGCAATGATTAATTCATTAACTGTTTCAGATTTCAAAGCGAGCGTATTTTTAAAAAAATATCCATTTCTGTCAAGAAATAAGTACTCAAAATTTTTAAGAAGCATTTGTTTACTCTAAATAATACTACGTTATGAGAACAATTACAGTTAAGATATTGGAGAACACTTTGAGAATTTCTTATAATTTTCAGAAATGAGGAATTCCTTTGAAACTTGTTTTACAGATTATCAAGTTACAATAAGAAATTCATTTAAACTTGTTTCAGATAAAAAGTAAGTGTCAATTTTTTTAAAAGATACCCATAGTTGTGATAAAATAACTATTTAAAATTTTTAAGAAGCATTTGTTTAGTCCAAACCATGCTATGTAATGAGTAGATATAGTTAACAAAATAGAGTTTATTTTGCGAATTTTTAAAACTTTTTGCAATGGAAAAAACATTTGAAACTCCTTTTTGATTACAAAGTGAGAGTTAATTCTTCCAAAAATATCCATCTTTGTCAAGAAATAAGTACTCAAAATTTTTAAGAAGGATTTGTTCACTCCAAACAATGTCTACGTTAAGAGCATATTTATAGTTAACATATCGGAGGATACTATTCGAATTTTTTGTAATTTTTAAAAATGAGGAATTCATTTAAAACTTATTTCAGATTGCAAAGTAAGCTTCAAATCTTCAAAAATACACATAGTTGTGAAGAAATAAATACCCATCATTGCTAAGAAGCATTTACAAGAAGCACCAAAGAATTTTTTTAAGAAACACCAAACAATACTATGTTAAGAGCATATATTAACATAAGGGAGAGCACTTGAATTTTTTGTAATTTTTGCAATGAGAAATTCATTTGAAACTTATTTCAAATTAGAAAGTGAAGTCCAGAAACAAAATCCTTTACATTTATCTGCAATGACAAGGGAAATATCTAACAATTATCTGCAGAGCGAGCATAATTGTGCTTAAATGTTGCACTTTATAGGTTTGTTAGTTCTGAAAGGCAATATTGTCTAACTCTACAAATTATGATGTAATAACTGCACTATTATTGGACGTTGTACTTTTGAAATGTCTTAATTTAGAAAAGAAAATTTCTGTAACAGAAAAGAGAAAATGATAAATATTGCTTAATACAATTATTTGTAGCCTAATGACATGGATGCGTTAAGGTTATTCACCGATTACAAGGCTCTATATTTATATTGCTCATTTTCTCCGGATTGGGAACAAGAGATTATTTCTAAATTCTGATATTGAAAAAAACTTTGTCTTCTGTGTCTGTTGCAAGAAACAGGTTAGGTAAAGTAGAAACAGGCATTACCCTTATTTTTCACCCTCAGGAAGAAGAAAAATTGAAGAGCCACTCACACAGAGAAAATGCTTAAATTAAATGACTGCTTTAAAGCAACTGAAACTTGTAAAACTGAATAGAAAACTTTACTAATTCAACATGTCGTAACATAGTTTCTTCGATCAATTAGAACGTTCCTTGTTTTTGTAGGGTGAATATGCTTTTTTGCGTAAATAGAGCGAGCTACGTAAACCCAAAATGTAATATTCGCTCTTGCAACAAATATTAAATTTTGGTTTTACATCGTTTGGATAACTCTAACTTTTTTTTTCTTTAAACTTATTGAGTTTTCTTAATTTTCTATCGCATGATGTTAATTCTAAAGAAAATACACTAAACATTAATTGAAATAAGAATGTATTTAGCTTGAAAATAATATTAGCAACTTTCGTTTAAGGATTTGCCTCGCGGTAGATAGATCGTAAAGACATGGTTCTCAATAGAAGACAAAAATAAAGCATCACTGGCTGCGGTCGGTAGCCGGATAGGTAACCAATTCGACGGCATTTGTTAAATTGTTCTCCCTTAAAATGCTCAACTTCATACACAGGTCGACGTGCTACCAAAGCGGGTGAACCATTCTCACTGTAAACTGTCACTGTCACTTCGGATCATCACAAAAATGTTTCCCAGATCACCGCTTATAACNATATAAATTGCACAATTAATAAGCAGTTACTAGGATTACATTATACAGTAATAAAAGAAATACTAGGTTACTAATAGTAAAACCTAGTATTTCTTTTATGAAATAATTTATTTCCTTTATGAAATAATTTAAATGACAAAGGTCAAGTTATCTGGAATGTCAATTTATCCAAGGGTACTGTGTTTTTTAAATGGATCAAATATGACGTTTGTCACTTCCACAATCAAGTCAATGATTTACAGAGGTTTCTGCGCAAAAATCTGAAAGGGGTTTAGGTTTATGTTCATAATTGCGTTTAACGCTTCTTGTTTAAGACCAGTACGTAACGTGTTTTTTTTGTTAGTTCGTTGCTGAAAAGCCCCTTTCAACCGCTGCAGTACTCCCACATTGAGAAAACATCAATTTCACCAACACCATGCGCAGTATCTTGCTGTATTTCTAGATTAGAGGGTCACTTTAGAAGTGAGGCGTTGGACTCTTGTAAGATAACAAAAATTGAATATGTATCACGAACGTTAACGGGAAAATGGCCGTCCGCGCGGACGTCGGATTCGAGAAATTTGTTGTCCGCGGGGAACTTTTGACCGCCGAGGACGGGCGGACGGGTGGTTTTTCGAGACTTGCTTTATAGGTTTGTTAGTTCTGAAAGGCAATATTGTCTAACTCTACAAATTATGATGTAATAACAGGTTAGGTAAAGTAGAAACAGGCATTACCCTTTTTTTTCAACCTCAGGAAGAAGAAAAATTGAAGAGCCACTCACACAGAGAAAATGCTTAAATTAAATGACTGCTTTAAAGCAACTGAAACTTGTAAAACTGAATAGAAAACTTTACTAATTCAACATGTCGTAACATAGTTTCTTCGATCAATTAGAACGTTCCTTGTTTTTGTAGGGTGAATATGCTTTTTTGCGTAAATAGAGCGAGCTACGTAAACCCAAAATGTAATATTCGCTCTTGCAACAAATATTAAATTTTGGTTTTACATCGTTTGGATAACTCTAACTTTTTTTTTCTTTAAACTTATTGAGTTTTCTTAATTTTCTATCGCATGATGTTAATTCTAAAGAAAATACACTAAACATTAATTGAAATAAGAATGTATTTAGCTTGAAAATAATATTAGCAACTTTCGTTTAAGGATTTGCCTCGCGGTAGATAGATCGTAAAGACATGGTTCTCAATAGAAGACAAAAATAAAGCATCACTGGCTGCGGTCGGTAGCCGGATAGGTAACCAATTCGACGGCATTTGTTAAATTGTTCTCCCTTAAAATGCTCAACTTCATACACAGGTCGACGTGCTACCAAAGCGGGTGAACCATTCTCACTGTAAACTGTCACTGTCACTTCGGATCATCACAAAAATGTTTCCCAGATCACCGCTTATAACCCATTGTGCAGCTCCAGTGCTACATAAATAAAATACCTACCCATCAAGACAAGATTACTTAGCTCCACGCATGATTTCTATAAATTCACATGCGAATAGGAACCTTATTATTGGTGAAATTATTCTACCCCGAAACATTAGCCAACCAGTTTTTGTGCGAGAGCCATTCTCACTGTATCCCATGGAATTGCGCATGCGAGTTTAGAAATACGAACGAGAGCCTGATTGGCGAGTTTCTTGTGGCTAAATATATAGTATCACAATTCAGGTTTTCATTCGCATATGCGAATTTTTCACTTACAGTATTAACAGTCTGTCACGCTCAGTGAGAACGGCCCGAAACTCTATCTTATAATGCAGCCACTCCTTTTTTTGATACCATGTGGCACTTGCATTTTCCTACAAAGATGAACCTTTTCCGAGATAGTAACTTCACACTTTTCTTATAACTTTAATTCAAAGACAAAACAATTGCCTGTTGCAAGTAGTTTATTTGACGCAGATGCATTCTGAAATATGATTAAATGACCATGCAAATTTTTTATGCAGCAGTAGAAATGAACCTTCAGTATTGTTTACGACGTAATAAATTTGTCATACATATTTTTTTTATTGTACAGCCTTGACTTTGGCAACGCCTATTATTAATAAAATCGAAAGTCGAACGAAAATAGCGTTGTTTAGATTTCGAAGTAATGCTCGATTCTTCATTTTAGTTTTCTGATTTATTATTTAATCCGTAGTTATGGCAGGCTTTGTGACTTGTGGGCCGAATGAAGCCTTAGTAGTATCAGGTAGTTTTTTTGTAACTATTTTCTTCCTAAAAATCTTTCCACTGCGTTAATCAACTATAGTAATCACTAAAAATTTGTTTTGTAAACATATGCTTGTGTTTTTTTTTTTTCTTTAAATTTGTTATTAAACCTAAATTTTATTAAATCTGATGTTCTTGCACTTTCCATGAAATTGTTGACTACTCTCAGTGAAATAGTACGAATCAATAATTGCGTGATAAAAGATAAGAGTAATGGCATTTTGACATTTGTTGACTCTCATTGCACTAAAGATATGCTTAACATTGAAATTGAGTTACTCATTTCGTCTTGTTTTCTCTGGCTCGATAATTTGAGCCTCAAATTTTATAGCTAAATTTCTCTAATCATGTTTCTCGAAACTTGAAAATTTTCTTTTTCCTATTATAATTTTGTTAACGTTATTACCGGGTTAACAATGATCATGATTCTTTTTTTATTTTTTAAAATTCGTTTTAATGTCTAAATTCAAATTTAAGTTGAAATTTTTTTTTTTTTACATTTACTGATTAAAACTGGAATAAAATGTATTAAATATGTTAAAAACAATGTTGCAACTAAAATAATATTGTTAAATAATAAGAAACAATATTGTAACTATTTGATGTTTCTAACTTAAAATGGTTATAATTATATTATGGATATAACAAGCTAATTGCAGAAATTTTAAAATCATAGTTGCCTTTAATCACAACATTCCCCAGAATTCGTGAACTAAAAAATCAAATTTACTATCAAATGAAGAAAAAATTATTAAGATAAGAAGTATAAACTTTAAAAAAAATAAATTATTTATCCGAAATTGCTTTTGGCAGAATATTCCTTCTTCATCAAACTACATATTTAATAAGTATATTGTTTATTATTATTTTTTATAAAGTTGATTAATCTTTTAAACAAAAATGCTAAATGGGTGTAATTGTGATTAATCAGCAAATTATTTTATATGCTGCTAATAAACATAAATAATTCAGAAGTTTCTTTTCACTTTAATGCCCATTGAGTCTCTGATTTGTCTATTTTAAATATCAATTAATTTTTATGCATAATACCCCATCTCATTTTTTTCTCTAGAGGAAAACTTCAACATCAGTGAATTAAAAATGATTCAATATCAATAACTTTAAAAAAAAATCACAACCAGATGAACATGAAGAGAATATGAAATTTCTAAATTACACTCAGGTCTACCTTTTAACTGAGATCCTGAACTGTCTTAAAATAATAGAAATCTGAAAAAAAAAGTAACTTAAATTTTTTTTTCTACTGCTCTGATTGTTTACAGCTTTTTTCAAAGTATCAGGAAGTGGCTATTTCGTTATTAAAATTCTATTTATAAGATATGTTCAGAGTTTGCAGTGAAATGTATTTACTTAAGAATTCGCATAAACAGATTAAAAAAGAAAAGAAAATTTCACAAGTTAAGCTAAATAAAAAATAAAATAATTTCAGATTTCTTGTGATAACCAGACATAGGCATTAAGAAAAAAAAAGGACAAATTTAAAAGATTTAATTTATAGAATATTTCTCAAGGGGATATATAATTCTTAATTTGGGTATGATTTATCGAAAATACCTCATGGAATATACCATCCTCAATGTAATAGTAAATAATATATCAATACACTTTTCAGTAGAATTTCGTTGAATTGGGTATATTGAATCATTAGTAGTTATTGGTAGAATTAAATTCGATAATAAGTTTATCTCTCTTTTTAAATTCCTCAATTTTGATATATTTTGTTTTTTTGTTGAATTGCTAATTTGGAGCTGCTTTTTTTTCATGTTTGTATATTTTAATAATTCTGATATATTTTGCATATTAACTAAATTATTTGCTTAGAATTTCATTTTTTAATAATTCAAAGATTTTTTTCTGCTAATTATAATTTTTGCAATGGTTCTCTGGCTCATTTGCTAGAAAACAAATATTTTATTTTTAAATTTATTTTTGAGATGGCTCAATTGAAAATAGAATTCATCCATGGAAAAAAAAAAAAAAGTGAAATTTTGAAGAAAAAAAATTTAAATAATAAATTAAGTAGCTAAAAAGTTTTGTCTTCATGATATTTTTCTTCTTAACAAAATAAGAAAAAGGAAATTGAGACTTGAAAAAAATTCATTTTATGTAAATGATATTTTTTTTTTTTACTCAAATGGATTTATATGCTTTAAAAATATTGTTTTGGTCGGTTTTCCTCTTTTTGTTTAAATGATTTATATTTTATAGGATGTTGTCATACAAATCCTTTGATGGTGCCAGGTGGGAGAGTTTTTGTATGGCCTGTTATTCAACGAGTACAAAGGTAAATTGTTTCTTTATTTTAATTTATTAGAATGATTCGGATTAAGTATGTTTTCCTAACTGTCAATTATTGCATTGTGTCATAACTTTTAAGTAAACTAATTTTTTTTATCAGAGAAACAAGAAATGCCTTATATAAAACATGCATGAGGCAAGAGCAAATAAAAAAACAACAACATGGGAACTGTTTAACAAAACAATAGGGTGATCCTACCACCATTTGCGAGATTCAGTAATTTTAAGTTTAAAATCAAAGCTTTGTTTTAACTGTGCACTTTTTTAATATAACTGTGCTCGTTAATGTTTTCCTTAGTGAAAGAAATTTAGAAATCTCTTTTAAAATGTGCGAATTCTAGATTTTGATTTTGTTTCAACAAAATAAGTCACTGAAGAACAATTTGAAACATTTTTTTAGTGAAAAACATGAAATTTCTGGAGGATTGTGTTTAGTTTTTGATGTCAAAAACTAGTTTTTGGCATGACATGTCATAAATTGTCATAAACATGGGACGAGTTTATTTTTTTACATTGGAAACATTTTATTAGATACTAAATGATGAACAATACTTACATTATATACTACTAAAGGTTATTATGATTTATAATATCTATGACATGTAGAAAA
Source organism: Parasteatoda tepidariorum (assembly GCF_043381705.1). NCBI lineage: Eukaryota > Metazoa > Arthropoda > Arachnida > Araneae > Theridiidae > Parasteatoda > Parasteatoda tepidariorum. The sequence continues at coordinate 33,026,472 of NC_092211.1, forward strand.
TGTAGTCAAAATTAATGAAACTATTAATTGGTTTCTGTGATGGTACTCTTAATGCTTTACGGACCCATATTATAACTATTCGGTTTATATTATAAGTAATGACTCTGAGTTGTTAATTATTATCAATCTAAATATCGATTTTGATTCTTTTATGTTACAATTTAGACAGATTGCTTGGATTAAGTAAAATTAAAGTGTTCGCTAATAATTGTCTGACCTGAATGTTTAATTTTTTTTTATTGATTCTCAATATTTGTAGTTATTAATTATATTCAGGGGAGCAGAATATGTCTGACTGCATGAACAAGGCTTTAGAGGACATTCAAGTAACCTTGGGGAGATTTTTCTTTAAAAAAAATTCCCACAAAGTTTTTGTTAAAATTGTGTCCGTTTTGCAAAACTTTTTCTTGTTTAAAAAAATGTGTCAACTTTTGTATTTATTAGTTTGAATTCCTTAAGTTTATAAGTGGGACCTTAAATTTAATTTCAGGGTTGGGTTTTTGACGTCAAAAAGTGGTTTTTGACATGACTAGGGTATAATACGGGTTTAAACCGTCAAAAACCTGTCGAAAATGTCAAAAACTGAAGTTTGCCAAGAAAATATATAAACTTCAAAACTACCAACAGTTGCCATGCATTATATTGNTAACTTTTAAGTAAACTAGTTTTTTTTTATCAGAGAAACAAGAAATGCTTTATATAAAACATACATGAGGCAAGAGCAAATAAAAAAAACAACATGGGAACTGTTTAACAAAACAATAGGGTGATCCTACCACCATTTGCGAGATTCAGTAATTTTAAGTTTAAAATCAAAGCTTTGCTTTAACTGTGCACTTTTTTAATATAACTGTGCTCGTTAATGTTTTCCTTAGTGAAAGAAATTTAGAAATCACTTTTAAAATGTGCAAATTCTAGATTTTGATTTTGTTTCAACAAAATAAGTCACTGAAGAACAATTTAAAACATTTTTTTTAGTGAAAAACATGAAATTTCTGGAGGAGGAATTTTTGTATTTATTAGTTTGAATTCCTTAAGTTTTAAGTGGGACCTTAAATTTAATTTGAATAGAATTATTACTATTTATAATTCAATTATTACTATTTTCATATATTTTGATTTCTATTATTTTTTTAACACATATGCTTGTTTATTCGAGAATTCTGGAGAATGAAATTAATTCTTTTTAATATTTAAACTTTACTTTCCAAAAATATTTTCAAAAAGTTATTGTACCAAAAAAAAGGCTAAAATTTTTGGGGAAATTTTGATTGAAAAAAAAAAAACAACAACTTTGTTCATAGGGAATATTAGGCTCTGAGAATTTTTATTACTCATGCTTATATGTTCATGAATATTAGTGAACTAATGTTAATTATATTGATGTATAATTAGTTCATTGATTAGTGAACTAACAATTTTTTCAATCAATCAATTCAAGGATTTAATTAAATTATTTTTAATATTTAGTACAGTTATTCGAATAAATTTCCTAGTCGCGTGTTATTTTATTATGTTATAATTGCTTTAGAATGTCTACATTCTTGTCAATGCAGCTCAGCATAAATTGAAAGAATAGTTTCGAATTTTGATCTTATTCATACAAAACTGAAAAATCAACTTTGAGTTTAGAGGACTTGAAAGTTTTTTTTAAAAAAATTTAATTGCATGCTTCAGGGAAAGGAGAATTTAAAATGATAGCAAAATAAAATTGATTTTACATTTAATGAATAAGATGATTGTTGAGAGTTTTTTTTATTAAACTGATTGTTTTTGTATTTTTATTTTCAATTATTTATTGCATGCTTCAGGGAAAGGAGAATTTAAAATGGTAGCAAAATAAAATTGATTTTACATTTAATAAATAAGATGATTGTTGAGAGTTTTTTTTATTACACTGATTGTTTTTGTATTTTTATTTTCAATTATTTCAAATTAACGGATTGGGGGGGGGTTAAATTGTAATTGTCATTTTTTATTTATAATAAAAAATTTTCTGCACCAAAATTTGAGGGTTTTGGCAGTAATTGTCGAAACAAAAAGATAGTTTAATGTCAAAATAATTCACAAGATCAATTGATTCTCCTCACTTGCAATTTTATATGTTTATATGTAAATACTTATTTATAATAGCTAATAAATATCCTTACTCCAAAATTTCGGTTTTTGACGCCTGTCGAAAACTATTCCAATAAAGGTTTTTTTGACTGATAAAACCATGGTTAAAACCGGATAATACCGTCAATTGTCAAAACTTGCCTGTCCTGAATTTCTGAGGGTAGAGAAAAGCTGCTGGCTTTTTAAATGTTTAATGCTTAACATATAAAAAGCAAAATTGTGTTAGAATGTTAGTGTTTATCTACCAGAATCATTTAAAGCTATACTTTGAATAGATTGTTTGAAAAGAAATTTAAAATAAAGAAAATGATTTTTCATACATTTCCTCAATTAATTTATACTCAGACTACCTCTTAATACTGTTATTTCTTTGTCTTTAATGTTTGGTACCATTTAAATGTAGAATTCTAATCATTTTGAAAATTGTGAATTCAAATAAATTTTGTTTGTAAAAAATTTACTAATTTTTTGTATCAACTTATTTTATTTACTTGGTACTCAATTTTTGTAATATATATTTATTTGGTTTTTATAGTATATATTAATTTAACTTTTATCTTATAGAATTACATTAAATACCATGACATTAACCATTGAAAGTCCAAAAGTATATACTCAACAAGGAGTACCAATTTCAGTTACTGGAATTGCTCAAGTATGCACCACTTGAATTATTGATTTTAATTTGCTTATCAATGATATTGATACTTTTAAAATTAGATGTTAATCTTTATCTGTCTCAATATTTTTAATAGGTTAAAATACAGGGGCAAAATGTTGAGATGCTAAGAGCTGCTTGCGAACAATTTCTTGGAAAGAAAGATTCTGATGTAATGCATATAGCTAGAGAAACTTTGGAAGGACACCAAAGAGCCATAATGGGAACTATGTCTGTAGAGGTATGTGTATAATTAAAATTTCTTCCTCACTTTTTTTTATTTATCCTTAATATTTTTTGTGATAATTTAAATCTGATGAAATTATATCCTATTCATAATTATTTCATGAGGGTGTAAAAAGAAAGATAAGTAGTTTTTTTTTAAGCTTTAAAATTGTATATATATTTTTTATTCAAATCATTTATTAAATTTTCAGTATTGTATGGTCTTTCAATGTTATCAAATCTTTATTTTTTAAATGTGTATTTGTATCGAATTATTTGGCTACACAATTCAAGCAAAATTTTGTAGCCAAAGCAATTCAGAATTGCAAACTTTCCTCTAATTTCAAGCTTTTTCTGTTCCAATTCAATTCAAGATTTAAAAAAAATTTGACATTGAATTATAAGACATTAGATATGACCGAAAAATATCTAATTAACTTTTAAACATTAATAACTTTTAAAATTTGTCATTTTTGTATAGGAAAAATTGCAGCTTTTGTACAAATGTTTTTTGACCATAAATATTATTTCGAGATGAAGGCAAATAAAATGCTTTCCTCCAAAAAAACTTGAAAGTTTTTTTCTTCTTAATTATCAGTTTATGGTAATGTTATTTAAAAATTTTCAAACTATTATTATTATTCAGAAAAATTCTACGTTTGATTTTAATGTTCAAAATCTCCTTGAAAATATAATGAATTAGTTTAATTATTTCTTTTTTCTAAATGTTTTAAATAAAGTGATTTAAATGACTGATTTTAATAATTTCATTTGGGAAGCTTGTGGAAAATTGTTTAGGTTTTTATTTTTTTATAAGATTCTTGCAGATAGTTTCTGCTTTCATATTAGCAATAAAAATTAGAAAAAAGCAATCAAGCGTAATTTATAACTTCAAACTTAAGAAAAAAGGGGGGGGGGAATTGTTTTTTCTTAAGCACAATATTCTTGCAATTGTAAGTAATATTAATCAATAGAGTAGTAAATGAAGACTAAGCTTTAGTACTGAAAAGCTAAACTTTGAAAGCTGTCATGTAGAAGAGAGAAGGAAAAAAAAAAATTAATGAAAGAATAAAAATGGATGTAGTTAAATTTAAAGCTTAAAATGTGTCTGTTTAGAAATCAAAAATTCTTGTATATATAATTGCTACTAATTCTATATGATTTTGCCTTATTATTGTAATTGCATAAAACTTTGTGATGTATTATGCTATGTGTATTTTTTTAAAATTATTTTTGCACAACAAAAATAAGAATTTGATTTCATACAACATAAAATAAACCATTATTTTTTTTTCTAAATTAACAGCTCTACTGTATGCAACAAAAAGTTTCTATTAGCATTAAAAGTTAAAACTAAGTAATAAAGCATATTTTATGACATTAAGTTCAAAAAAGGGACAATAAGGAAGAAAAACAATGAAAAATATTACTATATTGTTATTAATTATGCTGGAAATTGAAAATAATAAGTGGAGGGATTTGATTTGTATTATCACAGACTATTAGATCCATCACAGTGATGACGTGCTATTTAGATACTGTTCATGATTGTCTCACTAAATAACTGTTTTTTGTGAATCCAGAATTTTGAGATTTACAGAGATTATTTACTGAATTGTTCATCATTGAAAAAGAAAGAAAACTTATGCAGTGGATATTAATGAACTAGAGAGTTCATGCAGCTGGCATCTAGTGTTTAAATCTCTTTTATGTTTAATGTTATGTTATTTTGTTTTCCAAATTTGATGTATTTATTGTTATGAGGTTAATTACTGTTTTGTGCTGAGGTTAATTACTGTTTTTATTGTGATGCTCTTATCTCGTACACCTTTGCAGAAAGGGCGATGCCGTTATAATCAAGTGCAAATGCGTTACTGGTGTATAATTAAGTTTACTTCATTTTTCATTGTAATTTGGGTGTGTAGATAGTCTACTTATATACATGAAAAATAGGGTATTCATTTTAGGCCATTCTATGCTAATGCATATTTTGATAAATTGATTTTACTTTAAGTTTATTTTTTTGCATTAGAAAAATGTATTTTTTTGGAAACTATATTTTTGCTGTTGTATGTTAAATTAATCTACAGTATGTGAGGACATAGTGCTGTTAGCTGGCAAGCTGCTTGGAAAAATAAGTAATGCTATGCAGAGTGTCTTAAAATATTATTTCTCTTTTTATTAAGTATCTTATATATATAATTCAGAACTAACTGACTATGTTTCAGATTTTTGAATTTTAGTTATTTATTATTTTTTTTATTTTAGCCCCATAAAGATCTATTTAGTCTGCCTTAGTTGCACTAAATATATTATAAATATATAAGTTTTTATTAAAAATTTTAATATTTTATTTTTTACACTACTCTTTTTTGCTTTGAATTTAGTTTAAGACACCTTCTGATATATATACTTGACCTGTAAGTTTGATTGAGTTTGTAACTGTTGTTTATCTTTTCAATGTGTCTGACGCAAGCTCATCTACCATAAAACTATATTTCCTCCACTTTAAGTTGTGACTTATTTTTCTGTTTATAATTGTTTTTATGTATACACATGTTTCAACAAATTTTTATAACTTATGTTCATATTTTCATCTTTAAGGAAATCTACAAAGACAGGAAGAAGTTCTCGAAACAAGTGTTTGAGGTTGCTTCATCTGATTTAGTCAATATGGGGATAACTGTTGTTTCTTATACAATAAAGGATATAAGTGATGATGAGGTAACTTTTCTTTGATAACCTATAATGAATTTTATTCATTAATTAATTTAAATCTTACATTTGTTTTATAGATTACAGATGTTAAATAAAAAGGAATTGGATTATAATTGTAGTATATGTGTATCAATTATCAAAAATTTAAGTGGGCTTATCAAGTAATAGTGTTTTCTGGTTTAGACGTCCACCCTTGGTTATGAACTTCAAAATGGTGTTATTTTTTGTGCTTTTGTAATATAAGTCAACCTCTAAATTTGCATTTGGTTCAAAAAACAAATTTTTAATGAGATATATAATTCTGTTATTCTAAGATGAGAACAAAATAATTTTTAAAAATTTAAATAATTAATCTAATTTTTTTCCCACTTTTAGTATAAAATTTAATTTGCAAATAAAATAAGATGAACTTTTCAGAATGCATGATGATTTCTGCTCTTTCACTTACAAATAAAGATGTTCTGTTATTATTTTAAAAAATTCTGGAAAATTGGTATAGTCTTGGACCAAATATAAAAACAAATATCTACTCAATTCTCAAAAAGTCTCAATCTGTGCCAATTTTTTCAAAAATTCATGAAATATGCCAAATTTTCATCTATAATATACAAATCCATTCTTTCAATCTATGGATTATATGGAACTCTTATGATGCTATGTAAAATGTTTATTTTTTTGTTATATAAAATTTTTACTTGTGCAACATTACTTTTATTATGTTTATAATTTACCCTAAAGATGCGGTTAATTTTTTATGAGTGAGACTTCAAAAAAGAATAAAATGAAAAATAGACTAAATGCGTAACAGCTGTATAATTAGCTGATCTTGAAGCTTTCCTTGCAATTTGGGAGTTTTAAAACTCAGATTATCTATTAGAAAGATAGGGTATTCTTTTTATGCCTTTATCTGGCTAATAAATTTTTTGATAAATCGGTTTTGTATTTAGTTTCTTTTAGTAATTTTCGATATATATTTTTTAAATTTTAGATTTATTGCATATCTGCCCAGCTTTTTTAGTTCAGTTGACTCTTCATGTTTAACATATATTCTTTAATTCTCTAAAAAATAGCCTAATCTTTTTATAATATAAGTTTTTTATTTAGTTTGACAATTTATTAAGTAGATTTTATTTTTACAATTATGTATGTTATTAAGAAAGCACTATGTTCAAATTATGTGCATGATAGGGCAATTCCACCATTAACTAATGTTGTATTTGTAAACTTACTCTTGGTATCATTTATACTCACTTTTAAAACTTTTATAAATTATTTTAAAAAAAACTAAGAACAGTCTGTTGCTGTAGAAATATTTTTTTCAACTTACGGAAGTTACTAAAAATTAGAGGGAATGTAAATGACACAAAGACTTATTTTCATAAATTATTAGAACTGCTCAGATTTTTTAAACTGAATTGTAATGCTTCTAAAGTTGCTAATATGATTTTCGTAAATGGTAAAATTGTCCAATAGCATTAAATAATTTTCTACAGGATTTATATTTGTCTTGTTTAATTTTTGGTTTTGTTGATTAAAACTCATTATTTGATTTTATATTAAATTTAAACTTCAGTTTAAATGCTTTTGTTTAAATTTGAAGATGCTATAATAATTTTTTAAATAACTTATTTTATGAGTGGGAAAGCTAAAATGTCTCAATTTAATAATTAGGTAGAAAACTGGTAATTGTCAGGGAAAACGAGATTCGAAAAAGGGTATTTGATACCCTATCAAATTGCTGTGTTTCACTTTTTCGTTTTCAACCATAATTTTTGCTTGTGCAATAGAGGATTTGAAAAAATCAGATTTTTTTTCAAAACTGATCATCATTAAGTGCATCCTCAAGATTTTTTTTATTCTTAAGTGTTTCTGGAATACTGTCAGAAACTTCTGCCTTGTTATTAACGTGTTATTTTTTTTTAATCGGCTTTTGTTTTTCAACTTTTTTATCTTTGATTTATTATAACAAATTGTTTTATAATTTCGGATCATGCATTAATTATTATGAACAAAATGCTTTTTATCGTCTACTATGCTTATTTATTTGATATCTATTGAAGAAACAATATTTTTTAATTGAATGAACTCTGATTGCCCAGTAGTGTGGTATCATTTGCAAGTTTTGGCTGATGTGGAATCACATCTGTTTTTAAAGATCGTCAGCTTTTATAAATAAAAACAGAAGATAGTTAATACATAAACATACAATTATTTATTGTTAAAAGCAGACTATTATTTTATGAAGCAGATTGCAGCTTTCTCTTTTTTCAAGTGATACATGTCTGATTTTACTACGTTTTAAGTTTTTAATCAATGCTAATATGTTGGGTTTTAAATGTTTATTGCACTTTTGTTTTAAAAAAATGTTCTTACGTTGGTTCAACTTCATTTATATACGGATTTTTAAAAAAAAATTATTTTTTTTATTAACTTGATAATAGTTTTTTTAAAAATGTTTCTGTCACATTTAAAATGTCATTCTGTCACGTTTATAGTTTTGGCAATCTGTATTATTTATAATCAGAGTTGACATTATTTAAATCATCTAATTTTTTTTAAATGAAAGTAATATATAATACTTTCTTGGAGTTGCATTTTCATTTATAATTTTAATTTATATTTTTATTAAATATAAATAAAAAAAACCCCGGCGTTTTTGTGAAAATGTACTTAGAAAAGACAGGGAAATTTTTTGCCCTTTCAAGTATGAATCCTGAATTATTTTTTGGAGTTAGAGTTGATTAATAAAATGAGGAAAAAAAATGATAATTTTAATGTGTGTTTGATTCTTAATTAAAATCTTTAGCAAAAAGTGCCTTTTACCTGAAATTAAATTAATTGATCACAATATTTTAGAATTCTGATCTCTGAAAAAAAAATGTTTATAATTCAGAATTTATTTCGTCATTTAGGGTTATTTAAAAGCTCTTGGAATGGCTAGAACTGCTGAGGTGAAGAGAGATGCCAGAATGGGGGAAGCAGAAGCTCGCCGAGATTCACAAATAAAGGTCGATAATGTTACATAATATATTCATAACATTTCATACTTTTAATTGTTACTAATATGCAAGTGGCATCACTTTTAAAGTTAATACAGTTATATGTATTATTTTTATATTGAATGTACTTCCTTAATATTTAAGTACTTTATTGATTTGTGTTTTGATCTGTATACTTTTTCATTTTTTGCTCCCAAAGAGTTTTAGCCAATTTAATTTACTCAATTATAGGTGCCAAATTTCTCCATTTTTCAGTTATCCTAATTTTTTCTTGCGACTCCTCCTAATTTCTGTTTATTTCTCCCTTTTTCTGTCTGAAAAATACCTTTTTAATAAAATTCTTTTTATTTACCAATTTTAAATTAAAATTAAGCTTAACAAACATTGTATTTTTTCTCATTTTATTAAAAAATAAGCAATAATAAAATCTTTTCATTTATTTTGTTTCAAATTATTAATGTTCATTTGGAAGAAACAATTTATTTAAAATGTTACTATTACCCTTTGAGTGCCTGTGCCCTTGGGCAAAAACATCAAGCAAATCTCTTTACTGATTCCTGCCTTTGTATAAACCTTGCTTCTTTTTAAAGAAAAAGGGAATTTTTCAAAAAAGAATCCCTATTTCATAATAAATATTATTTTTTACCTTTTCAATAACATTAACATAAAAATTATTTAATTTTTGTTTTGAAATATTAGCAGCTGTACCACATATAAATTTTAATTTCTGCTCATTTAGGTTAATTACTAAGTTATACATATGAATTTACATCTTTTATAATTTTTGTTTTCTAAAGCAGTTGAGTCTTAATTAATTGTTTCTCTATGAGTCATTCTTCATTTCATAGTAAAATAACATAAGGTATTTTCACTTGTGTGTAAAACTGTGGAAAATAATATTAATTTAAAGTGCAGATAATTTTAATCACTCATTAATATTGCTAACCATTGTACAATTATAATTTAAATTATAGAACAGATTCCTGATTAATTTATTCATTTAGTTTAAAAGAATGAAAATTATTGCTCTTTATGTGTTTTTTTCCTAAGATAAGAATAAATTTTCAATATTTGTAGTGTCCCTAATTTAATATCTTTTTAAAATACTATTTATCAAAATATTTTTTTATCAGTAATTAACAGTATTATGTTGGTTACCTTATGTTTTAGTCCACATACCTTTTTAAATGTTTCTTGTATTTTTTTAAAAATTAAAATTTTTTAAAAAAAATATACCCTAATTATGAAACTTGCATTTGAAAAATGTTTTTTTAAATTTTTATTTATGAAATTAGTCATTCTTTTTTTGTTGAGCTTTATTGTTGTATGAGTATGTTCTCTATAAAATTGAAATATTTAATTTTAAACCCTTTGAATTTTTTTTTGAATGAATTTTTTTAATGAATGAAATTAATGATTTTTTTTAACTCTGGTTCATTTTATTATATATCTTACAAGAAATCTTTTAGAATGTTATTTTAGCCAAGTTAGTGTGTATTCTTTATAAAAAATTATTTTATTGTTTAATATTTTTATCAATGAATCAAATGTAAGCATGTAAGATATTTTTTAGAATAAGTCAACAGGTAAAATTCAAGGTTCATTACACTTCAGCTAATATAGTAAAATCTGTATTTATGAAAGTACTAAGTTTTTTTTATCTCTGAAGAGTATTTTAGTTCCTCCTATAATTGCATATATTCTTAAAATTTATTTCATTCAATAGTTTTTTAAATGAAATTCACAATTACTGTACAAAATTTGTTAATAAGTTATATTTTATTTTTTTATGCATTTTTATATCTAGGCATGGAATTTATTTTATTATTTAATGTGAAAATAAAAAAGATAAAGAGCCTAGGGAAAAATAAGCATTTAAATGCAAAGAATTCATGTAAAAAATAATTTTTTAAGGAAATTTATGTATTTATTACTTATGGATAAGCAGTTCAGAAAAGCATTTAAAAAACATTCAAACATAAAGTTAATTACTATAAAGATAAAACCATTAATATACATATGAAAGATTTTGGTAAAAAAATTGTCTTTTTAATTAATAAAACAGTTTTTTTTTTTAAAAAATTATATAGTGGTTAATTCTTTAAATAAGCCATTTAGAAAGATTAACATTGCCTGTACCTGATCTCAATCTTTTTCAATCAATAGATTTCAAGTTGATTTTGATTGTATTTTTAGTACTATGTAAAATATATGTAAGAAAAGTTTTGACAGTGGAGTAATTTTTCAGTATCCTCAAAAATTTATTAGACAATATAAATCTTTAAAAAAGAAAAGAAGAAAAAAAAAGAAAAAATATTGAAAACTGAAAAATTGAGGGTTTGGAAAAAAAATTCATAACAGTCAGACAATATCAAAAATTGAGAAAGTTAACTTGTAATAGATAGAAATATGTATCTAATAATGATATAAAGCCCTTTTTAATGAGAAGGTATGTAATTGTACTTTCAGGAAGCTATTGCAGAAGAGGAAAGGATGGCAGCTAGATATCTCAATGACACAGAAATTGCTAAAGCACAGAGGGATTTTGAATTGAAGAAAGCTGCATATGATATGGAAGTTAACACCAAAGTAAATAGCTATAGTAATTCTTGAATACAGATTCTGTTTTTTTGGGAAAATTGCAAGTTTTAGATATATATGTTTTTTTAAATATTTTTATTTATAGAAAGCTGAATCAGATCTTGCTTATAATCTTCAAGCAGCAAAAACTCGCCAAAAAATTAAAGAAGAGCAGATGCAAGTAAAAGTTATTGAAAGAACTCAGGATATCCAAGTTCAAGAACAAGAAATTATGCGAAGGGAGAGGGAGTTAGAGGCCACTGTAAGACGCCCTGCTGAAGCTGAAAAGTATAAATTGGAAAAATTGGCAGAAGCCAACAGGTATTTTTAAAGGAATTCTTTTTACTCTTAATTTAGAATTATTCTATTTTATTTCTGGTATATTGAGCACAAATAATCATTATAAAATAGTTTTGTAGAAATAAGCATTGATTAAGCAGGGGTCTGTCCAGGCTGAATTTACTACCGTTTAGTGGTACCTTCACAAATTCAATTTTAGGTAAAACGGTAGTTTTACAAATTCAACTTTAGGAAAATCGGTAGTTTCACAAAATACTTTTTCTTAATATTTTATTTTTGTATCCCTTAAGAAACAATAACTCTATATTTTTACCATGTTTTTGTATTGATTTTTTTATATAATTTTTAATTTTTCACAAATTATATCAAAATTTTCACAAAATAGGTACCTTTCAGAAAAGCCTAAACAGACCCCTGTAAGTAAATACAGATCATTATTTTTTGTAAAGGAATTGTAAGTATTGTCGGCAAGTGTAACAGCAACAATGCCAGCACACAATCCTGCACCTATGACCCATGAAAGGCATCTGTCGGGAATGTGGTCGTGGCCAGAAAGACAAGTTACGCACAATATATTTTTTCTTCACTCGCCCTTCGCAGGACATCCATCCGTTTGCTATAACCCTAACAATGTTGGATGTACCTTGTAAAAAAAGAAAATCCAATTATCGTTTTTTTAAAAAAAAAGAACTATTACTTAAAACCTAAGAAAAAATAAAAAATAAATTATTAAATTAAAAAAAAATATTGTTACTTGAAACCTTATAAGAAATGCTATTACTTAAAAACTTATGACTGTAATTAAAATAATAGATGTCAGAAAATCACATAATTTAAATTGGTGTTTTGAGGGGTAATGTAAGTATTGAGGCACAACGTTGCTAGTGAATGATTGTATTTAAGTAAGAAGTGAAAAGGTTGGTGTGAAAAGGAGGGCAGAATAAGTTTAGGCTAACAGGAAGAATAACAATCAGCTTACTATATGTTTTTTTTCTGGGGTTTTAGTTTGATATTTCTTTCTTTCTTTTTGGTGTGGGCAAGTACATGTTTTCAACCTACCTACTTCATTTCCTGCAAAACAACTAATGTTGAATTGCAATTGAGAATCAAAATTTTAAGCCTTTTACTCCATCAATTTTGTTCACATAAAATTATTGGTTTTCTTAGCAGACAAACTGTATCACAAAGAAATTTTAAATTTAATTCATCACACTGATTCGCCTCTTGCAGGCAGATTCTGATTGAATATTGACAAGCTGGCTGGACATGTAAGGGTGAATAATAAATGTCTAATTAGAATTTTTACATGATCCAAGCTTGTTGTGCTACAAAAATTTCGCTTTTTTGTTATTAGCCTTGATCAATAAATCTTTAAAAGTAAATTCAAATTTGTGATATAATCTATTAACAACATTAAATGTGTTAAATTTTATTTTAGAAATCGTGTCATAATGGAGGCGGAAGCAGAAGCTGAAGCAATCAGGGTAAAATTATTTAATTTTTTATAAGCTAGAATAATTTTGTTCATTTTATTTGTAATACTTCAAAGAATTTTTTTTTTTATGTATGTAAATATGTGTATGTATTTGTCTTTCTTTTTAGTAAAAGAATATTCTATATTTTTTACTGATTTTTTTTTCTTTATATTTTTTAACTATTTCTTGAGAGAGCAGATACTGTTTGTCTTTAAATGATTTTTAAATTCTGAGAAGTTTAATAGTTAAAAATTTATTTAGTTCCTGCTTTTAAAATAATTTGGTAAACAATTTGAATTAAAGGATAGAAAAATTCCTGAATGAAACTCAATTTTAAAAATTTTAATTTCTTTTCTAAAATTCTTATGATTTATATTCTTCAGCTTAGAGGAGAAGCAGAGGCTTTTGCAGTGGAAGCCAAAGCGAAAGCTGAGGCAGAACAAATGGCTAAAAAAGCTGATGCATTTAGAGAATACAAAGATGCAGCAATGGTAGACATGTTTTTGGAAACTTTGCCCAAAGTAAGTGAACATGAAATAATTAATTCATATAAACTATATCATTGGTTTGTGAGCATATTTATTAATTTGATATGAATGGTTTTCCTCCACTATAAAGAATTCTTTGCTTTTTTTATGATGCTAATTTCGTAACATTTTTAGTAAATAGCCTGGGTAGCTTGTCAAGAATTTTGAAACTGAGTAGTGTTAGCTGTCTTTTGTAGAAATAGTTGTCTGCTTTTTACTGTCTATTTCACTTTAAAAGTATTATTATTTATATGAAACCTGTGGGAATATATAAAATATTAAAATATTTTTCCAAATTGTAGAATGATCGACAAATTATGAAAGAGTATATGTTGTAGAAAGCTAAAAAAATAAAAAAATAAATGTATAGTTAATTTTAAAGGTATATGCATCAGGTTGAAGTTGAAAGAAGCTTATATTAATTATATTCATGTAATGTAGCATGTAAATCTTCCTAAAATTTTTAGTTATGTTATTTTCAAGATTTATTCCTTCAAACTTAATATAAAATAAAAGTTCCTTGAAAATTTTGTACTATAAATAAACTTTTTTTTTTAACAAATGGGCAACTTGGTCTAATTTGCTTATGAATTTACTTACAGAGCTTTTTTTCCCTATAGATACCATAGAAAATTAGTGAATACTAAGAGTTGTGTATTGATGTGTATTCACAATGATTCTCTTCTTTCTTTTTTTTTCCTTTTTATTATTATTACTTGAACAGTATTGCTGATTTGCTTTTACTTATCCATTTTCCTAAACTTTATCTAGATTTGAAATCAATTATCTATTCAATTATACTTACATTTTTAAATCCATCTTTATTCTAATTAAATCTTTATTAAGAATATATAAGTCATAAAGTGTTTTACGTTCAACTTGCACTGTTACTAGCTTTCGACTTTATAAAAACCAATATGAAAAATTTAATTATTTATTTATTTATTTTAATGTATATATTTATTTGTAAGAAGTTTAACAAAGAAGAAATATTTTGGTCTCCTGTTATCACAAGATCCATATTGATAGCCTTAAAAGTTATGTTAAATTATTATTATATTTGCTCTAGGAAGAGAAATGGCCAATACATTAAACAGAATAGGCAAAAAACAGTGCAAACAACTACATACTATTGGTTGACTGGACAAATATATCTTTGACTATACAAAAATATATAAATATATCTATAAAAACTAACCCGTAGCTTCTAAATAAATAAAAATATAATTTTCTTTTATTTATTACAAACATTTATATAAATTGCGCAATGAATTAGTAGTTACTAGGATTACAAATACTAGAATTACATTATACAGTAATAACAGTAATAAAAGAAATACTAGGTTACTAATAGTAACCTAGTATCTCTTTTATGAAATAATTTCATTTCTTTTATGAAATAATTTAACACTATACTCTTGTAAGATAACAAAAATTGAAAGTGTATCACGAACATTAACGGGAAAATGGCTGACCGCGCGAGCGCCAGATTCGGGAAATTCGTTGTCCGTGGGAAATTTTTGACCGCCGAGGACAGGTGGTTTTTTGAGCCCTGATTCGGAGGGTTCCCCCTGAGTTCCGGGTTTTTCGTATTATTATTCTAAAAATTAAGAGTAGGCATATGGTTTTTCTGGTAATATTGAGAAATTCCGTGTTTTACAAAGTTATTTGTTCTCGGACTTTCGCTGATCAAAAACTTATAATCTGGCAAAATTTTCACGGAAATCTTCATTCTAATATCAAAATTTGAATTTTTCTCTTATTCCTGATAAGGAGACTCTTACATTCACATGATTCTTCCGCCAATTGATTATTTTCTTTTGGTGGGTTTTCGCTATTTTGAGTATTTGGAATTGCGTTGAAATCCGTTAGTATCGCAATTCCTATTCTCGCGTGTCGAATATTAAACACCGATTATTGTATTCACCTTTGTTTAAAAGTTACACATTACTGTTTGTATTAACATGGTTTAAAAATTCAATGTCGTGATTTATATTCACATGATTTTAAAATCCAATATCGTGATTCTTTTAAGTTTTTTTTTAAATTAGTTAATGTTAAGGTGTGATATTCTTCATTTTTATGTAATTTAATTAAAAATATTATTTAAAAAAATTATGTTAATTACAAAACATGTATGGTATATAAATTGATATCGATTTTTTGCACATTAATTCCAAAACAGATTATTTATTTTTTGAAAATTTCTGAAAACATCTACATAGCATGATATCTATGCATTTTCAACCGACTGAGTTTAAGGTTTTTGCATTTTGTGTAGATAAAATTGTGTGAAGTATGTAGTGTAAATGTTTAAAAAAATAAATTATTTGGATTATTTCATATTAAAGTATAAATATTGTAAGAATATGTTAGAATGAAATCATTTTAGGTCTGTTGTAACTATTTTGAGACTATTTTACATTTTTGAAGCAACTGAAGTTATTAATTTTGGAGTCTTACTCCAGTGGCAGCCTTGCCTTAAATAACAAAGGCATGTAATTTTTTTAGAAACTTTTATAACTTGTTTATATTCATACAAGTTCTCATTATTTATTAAAAAGAGTGCAGCTTGAAAAGAGACTTTTACGTGCAGTATCTTTAGAGTGTTAATGCTCTGATATGATTGCAATTTTAAAATTTAACTACTAATTTCTGAATTACTGACTTCCTTAGTGCAGTTTTTTCTTGAAACTTTATTTTTGTTTAGTCTGTAGTATCTATATGTATTTTATTTTAAAAATCTCAATATTTTTATTTAGGTTGCTGCTGAAGTTTCAGCTCCATTGTCTCAGTGCAGGAAGGTCACTATGGTTTCATCAGGTAAAGGTGACGTTGGGGCTAGTAAATTAACAGGTGAAGTTATGGATATAATTTCTAAAGTTCCACAAGTTGTAAGTCAGTTGACTGGGGTGAACATCACTCATGTAGGTATTTCAACTTTTACTTCCTCTTAACTACAGAATTATTTTCCTTCCCATTTAGCTTAACCAAATATAACTACTGATTTGAATAAATTAATTTTGTAATGAAAGTGCTTGGGAAAATGTAGTACTTAGCCATACTATTTCTTAAGGTGACATTTCCATATCTGTTACTTAGTACCTGATACAGAGAGGTTCTTACAAGTTTTATGAATTTTTTTTCTCCAAAAATTGGCACAATTCAGAGAAATATTTTGTTGTTTACATGGAATTTGTGGTATTTTTAACAAAACTGAACAATTCGAAAACGTGACTTCTCATTATATTGTCTCAAGCCCTTTAATTACATGAGAGACATAAATTATTTAATTTTATCATTTTAACAAATAATAAGCATTGTTATACGTATTGCCAAAATTGCTTTATTAGTTCATTTAGTTTTTAGTGGGATATTTACATATTTTATCAAAAAGATAAACTGGTAAAGATGAATTTATTATATACATTTGCAAATTTTTCACTTATACTTAAGTTATATTTTATAATATAATGTCTACAGATGTGACTAAAAATAGTTTCAAACAAAGATTACACTCTCCTTCATTGTTTTGTAGTTTTTAATGATGTAATTATAAATTGTTTAAATGAAATCATGAAGTCACATAATTTATTTGAAAAATTTATAATTACATCATTACAATAGTTGTAAGTTTGTAAAAACTATTTGGCAGTTTTAATACATAGTTATTAAAAAAAACTACTTTACTTGTTTTAAAAAAGTGGTATTTTAAACTTTATATAACTTCGGAGGTGGTGAAAAGGACAAAATATTTGCCTTTGCAAACATTTCATAAATAGTTCATTTTCTAGTATTGCTTTTAGGTGTGTAGTGGCAGGTGAATTAATGTCTAATATGTAAACATATTTTTGCTGTGTAACTGATTTTTTAACTTTAGAGACTGTGCAATAAATTTTCTTTCTTGTTTCCAAATGGCAGAAAACTAAAGGAACCAAAAACAAGGAATTAAAAACACGTAAAGCCAAGGAACTAAAAACACATTATCTAGAAATATAAATAATTATTATTATTTTTTTAACAAAGAATTTCATGTAGCTTCTTGTTATTTTGTAGAAAATAAACATGATGCAAAAAGACCCCTCATTTTCTCATCTTAACTCTTAAATACATCTATTTCATATATAACTCATTCACCATTGAACACTGTTAGCATCACCAACTTAACAGGTCACCATCACAATAACCTGTTCACACACATCCGTCTCTGTTTCATAATGGTTTTTCTAACCCCCTATTGCTTTTTAAAATTAAAATTTAAGCTATATTTATATGTAGTATAATTGTGAAACATTGTGAAAATAATAATAATGTACTACGATGCAGTAAATGTTAGTTCTGAAACATACTGTAAATGAAATGGGCAAACAATAGCTTGTGATAAAGTTTTAAACATCAAAAAAGAACATTTTCCTTTAAAAATGTATACTCCATTACTCAAATACTATGATAATGTATACAATGTGCAAGAATAGTATTGAAAACCATAATTCTTTAATTATCAGCTGCATTCTCTAGGATAAAAACAAAGTTTAAACATTCAATTTTGTAAAGATAATTATTGAATATCTATAACTTTGGTATCAGACTGCTTAAGAATTCTTTGTAGTTTTCAAATATATATATATATATTTACTATATTTCTGATTAACAAAAACTTATAAATATGGTTTGGGCTGAAAAAGATGAGAAATGATCGTTTGAGCTGAGAAAGATGCAAAATGATGAAGGGTTGCAGCATTAGAATGTTTAGAAAAAAATGCAGATTATGTGCTTATGCCCCACAAATAATTGAGTTTGCCCCTGAAATATGTAGCATAACATTTTTAAACTTTGTAGATTGAACTTTGCATACAGACAAAATGGATTGCATAGATTTTTGCCATATTAGATTTTTTGTCTTAATGGACTTATAAATGAATAATTTTAATATTGAAAAGACTTGCATTTATTTGACTAATAAAAATACTTAAAAATTTCTACTAATCCTTAAAATATATGTCAAATAATAATTATAAATTCCTAATATTCTTATGATTCCTAAATGTTTTTTAACACATTTGGTAAGTTTTTAAAAGAAATACTGTAATAAGTTTTTTGATTTCTTTAATTCATCTAAAAGTTTATAAAATATTTTTGCAATTTTTAACTTGTGGAAAATTTATTGTACGAAAAAGAAGGTACTCATAGCTTTTTAATATTTTTTAAATAAATTTGTTAAAAATATTTTTTTGTGTTATGAAATGAATTTTATAAAACTATCATTTTTGATTTTATCATTATATTAATTTAAAAATATAATAAATGTATGATCTAGATATGTGAAAACTTCCATTCTCTACATAAAAAAATTACGTATTGTTTTCTAAACTAGCAGTTACCAATCGCTCTCATCTATGGAGCCTTAAACAATCTACCTATTTTTAGCAGAACCCTGACTTAATAAATATAATTCAAATTATTTTGAAAATATGTAATGTTTTTAGAGATGTGGTTTTTACGTCAAACAATCTGGAGTGGTAATTAGTCTAGTTCTAAATTTACTTTTGGTGCATACATTAGCACATTATTATAAAGTTTAATTTTACTCTATCTTGAATTGTTATGTTCAAAGGGAAATTCTTTCTAAATGCATTTCATTATTTTTCAATATATAGTTATTAAAAATAAAGTACATTTCTGAATTTTGTAATCTTTTTGCTGGTATTTTACTTAAATGATCATGATCATAAAATATTATTTAAATTATAGATTTTTTAATGGATCTAAATATATTTGCAAATGTTAATAAGTCTGCCAGTAGTAAAGAGTTCTAGTTCTTGGTACCCTTCAGACTCTTCCACGAAATCCTAGTGTTCTGTGAAACATTTTCTATTGAACTACTGTTCTAAATTTATAGTAAAATACTACAAACTATTAACTAGTGATAGTGCTTAAATTTTGTTTCATTGAAATTGATTATGCATTCATTAAATTATGCATTCTAACAATAACAATTTGAAGTAAAAAAAATAAAAAATAAAAAAAATTAAAGGGTTATTCTGATATTACTTGGCTTACACACAAGTGATTATCATAGTAATTTTGTTTATTTTTAAGTAAATCATCAATTTATACAAATTAAAATTTTCAGCTTTTTCAATATATAAATCATAGTTTTTTGTTTCAAGGGGTTAAACCCCCCTAAAAGAAGCCCATTTTAGGGGGTTTAAAAGCTCGTTTAAGCCCATGTATAAAAAGTAATATAGTAAAGCTGTAATTGAAGAAATTTTTTTGGAAATTTTGAAAGATTATTTGAAACAAGGGATTTATTCCCTTCCAATGCCAGGATTATAAAGAATGTGACTGAATTTTTAAATTAAAACTAAGTTTCTCTACAAACATTAAAGTAGTTTTTATTTTATCTTACTTTAAAATATTTTTTTTGCATTTTGGCTTTATTACCCACTTTCAATCTAGTGTAAACTTAATTCCTATTTTTTTTATATATATATATATTAAAAATTTGAAAGAAACATTGTGCTATGATATTATGTTATTTTATTTATAATTATTATTTTTTATTTCTATGAGAAAAAAAATTAAATCTAGATATAATAGGTTTTATTTGTATAATTCCATATTTGATAATTATAATGATTATTATAAATTTTTATTCAGTTTTGGATTTAAATAGAAATGCAACTAAATATTTACAGATATTAGATAAAAATAAGATCTTAGAATATGCAGACTTTTTTTTTGTTGTATTTTAATTTTTGACCATCAAAATGTAGTTGTATTTGTAGCCAAAACATTTGCCACAATGTTAGTTCTTTGTAAATGAAGTTTGATTTTTGGTTATAGCTCTATATTTCAGAAAAGTAAATGTCTTTACTATTGTTCTTCCAATTTTCTGAAAAAGAACCTTCTTTTTTAGTCCATGAAGCTTGCTCAAGCGGCAATGTGAGTTTGTTTTCAAGCCCATTCTTCAGATATTACTCCACTGAAAAATCGCTTTAATTAATGTGTGAATTGATATTTGCGCTTTAAATTTTGTAAATATTCAAGTGATTGCAATTTTTGCTACTTTTGATCTTACAACTTTTATAAACGATTATTTGCTAATGCAATTTGACACTTTATATGTGTGTGATTTTTCAATATAAGAAATTTTTTCTGATTATAGTTTGTGCCTTTGTCATGTTGAATAAGTTCATAATTGCATGATGGCCCATTTTAGGATGGTCTAATTTTTTTCGCATTAATGAATTGTTTGATAAAATTGTATTATAAGAATTATTTTTACCACAACCAACTCATGCTTTTAATAAATGACCCAAAATATTTTTTTAAAATTATAATTAATTTTTTAAATTTTTTTTTAGGAAAAATAGTTTAAAATTTTAAATATTTTGTTTCCAAAACATTCTGGTTTTGTCAAATTAACGAAATTATTAAGATATGTTGATTTTACATCAGAGTTCTTATCAGACTGTACAGATGTATTTAATTAGAAGCATTACTTAAATATATATTTAGTTTTTATAAAAGTTGTTTCTTCTGATTTAAGTTAGCAGCATAATAAGAAAAAGACCAATCTCAGTGGGCTATTTTGTAACTTCATCACTCATGCTATATATTTTAACAATCCACATTTGTATATTTTAAAGTATCAACTTAACCAATGCAGCTTTTAAAATTTTATATAAATTTTGTACAGCTTAAACTTTATTTTGTTAATGACTTTTTATAATATATTTATAATTTATGGGCATTATTGCAAATACATTTATTTTGATTATGTTATGAATATTTAATGAAAATTTATTTTATACCATCTTGTTGAATCTCAAAGCAGAAATCATTTTATACGTCATCTAGTTGTTTTATTGTGCAAACTTTTCTTCATGTACTGAAAGCATATTACGAGGAAAAAATAAGCACAGTATATTGTATAATCTAATCATCATTCTTGATTTTATGTAGTGCCATTTTGTTTATTACTGTAATCTTATAATTTCGCTATTACATTTATTATGTGAGCTAACATTTTAAAGAAAAATTATATTTTTATAGTTCCTTTTTTCAGCTTTTATTTTTATGTGATAGTTTTTTTCCCACTCCATTCAGGAAAACAAGAAGTTGAGATTAAATACAGTTTATAGTGATGGTTATCACTTCATTTAGCTATGAAAATGAATTGAATGATGACAAATTTTTCTAATGCTTAAATTGAAAATTACTATTTAAAATTTATTAATTTTATTTAATGCTTTTTCATTATATATTTTGTTCAAAGTTTGCCATTTATGTATTCTATTTTATTCTTTCAGTATGTGTAAATTTTTGCATTGTGTTGAATTAATTATTCGAACAATAAGTTTATGTATAAAGGTTGGTATTGATGGCAGTTAACACTTCATTTAACCACAAAAATGAAGTGAATAATGCCGAATTATAATTGATAAATATATTTTTTAAAATTTTTTTTTTACACATAATGTAGTATCTTTATTAAATTTCACTGTCTAGTTTTCCTGAATGGATTATAGTCTATTCATATACTTATGTTTTTGAACTATTTGGTCAGTATTTGTCAAAATAATACGTTGTATTTTTTATTTTTGTTATATTTTATATATATATGTACTAGAATATTTTTTTCATTAGCCTGTAATTAAAATTTTCAAAAGAATTTTTAAAACATTTCTTCATTAAAACAACATTATTTAGTTATTCACAAACTTTATTAAACTTTCGTACAAACTTCATTATGTAAGATTATCTTTTTTTCTCTGTATCTGTTTAGTAACAAATTTTCTATGCCTGAGAATATTCTTAGTTGAATACTATACAATCAAATTTTGCTCAAAGATTATGACTTAACTTACAAACAAAAACTTACTGCACAGTTATAAATATTATTTTAAAAATATTTGTTAATTAAATTTGTTTAAAATGAATATATTAATTTTCTTGACCCCATATTTATTTAAAAAATTTTTCTTCAGGGTAAAGCTTTCAACAATAGTTTGTTGAAATTTGTTTTTGATCATATTTTGTAGACTATTTTGAACCTTTTTTGTTTTGCATTTGCCACATAATCCTGATTGAATTAGGCAACTAATTTTATTGATTTTGAGCATCTTTTATCTTCTAATTTTTTAAAATTGTTTTTAAGTCTGATGGATGTTTCTATTGTTTTATTGTTTAAGGTAAGTTAATGTTAGTTTGGCTTGATTCATGTTATTATTAAATTCCCCTTTTTTGTTTTATTGTAAATTATTTTAAAGATAAGATCTAGTTTTTCCTTTTAATAATTAAAATATCCTATGTGTTGATACTTTTTTTATTTTTATTTTCTTGCTTTTGTAAATAAACAAGAATATTATTTTTGCACTCAATGTAGCTTTAGAATTTCTCGCAGCTCAAAGTGTGCTATAACCAATATTTCAATGGTTACCAAAGAAATTCTATTATACAACCATTTACAAACTTTATAAATGTGTTATTGTTATATTTTATAGGTAATTTTGAGTGAAAAAAAAAGTGTATTTTAGCAATAGAAATTGTATAGCTAACAAATTCAGTATACCTTATAGTTGCCCTCTGTAGATTATCTTGATTATTTGCATATTACTGAATGTAGTGTTAATAAAGTGTTTTATCTCTTCAAATGCATTCATTTTATGGAGCTGCTAAGTAATTTTTGCTGAACTTTTGTCAAAATTTTTGTATTTTTTTATATTTAGAAGTCCCTAGACATTTGTGGTAATTTGGAATCAGTATTATGTCTTATAAGGTTATTATTTATTAAGTTTGAGTTATGAAACAATTGAGTGTAATGGAGCAGTGAACATAGTATATAAAATTAAAGTACTGTACGCCTGCAACAGCCGATCGTTGGTCAGAGGGTACATAGAGGTTGAGGCTCCACAATTTCGAATAGTCATGCCATTATAGGCCCTGAAATATTTTCTAGTTTTTGAATTTCCATTATTTTATAACATTTATATTCATATTTTATCATTATTCCTGATCCACTTTTAATTAAATAAAACAGTTACTTAATTTTTCATTCATTTTTATAAGGAGCAGAAGCAAATATTTAAATTTTTTCACATTTCTCAATAGGTTGTTTAAAAATGTAATTGCAATGCAATTATGTTTATTTAATTGAATCGATTAATGAATTATTCTTATCTAAGTATCAAAATCTATTTTCAATCTTTCTTTATTTCAGTTGCAATCTTTCTTTATTCAGTTGAAATCCCTTCCCCAAGCTTTGGGTTGGGGACTTCATGCTTGTTTGAATTTGGTACCTACAGCACATGGTGTGCCGTTGACCCTCAGTCAAATCATTGAAAATAAAACTTTTCAACCTTTTAAAATATGAGCAGTTTAAATCATGGCTTCTTAATCTTTATCTAATTCTCTCTCTTTTGGAAATCTTTCTTTTGAATTAATCTTTATCCAAATATCTCTTTTGATAGTGCTAGGAGTAATATATGAAAAGCAAATTAGCTAGATATACAGAGTTAATTAAGGTTGGAACAATTTCCCATTGGGATTAAGGGAGTTTGACCAAACAAGTACAATCAGTTAAATAAGAGAAAGGCTTTATTGATGATGATATTGGGCACAAACGCTACTGTTCTTAACCTAATGTTTTTTAACTTTTACTTCCTTGCAACTTTTCAGTGACTCTACTTATGTCTTGTCCCTCTTTCTCTCTTCACTGGTCAATTTGTTTTCATACTAGACTCAAATAATTCTGTAGTATTTCTGTTCCTCCCCTCCCCCGCTTTATTTTATGCGCTGTAGCTTACGTCTCCCTCTCTTCTTTGTCAGATTTTGTTTTATCGTATAGATTCGAATGATTCGGTAGCTTTTCTTTTCTCTTTTTTCGCTAGCTTCATTTTATGTCATGGAGCTTATTATTGTATGCTCTTATTATCTGGTCCTAATTTCCCTCTTCATTGGTTAATTTTGTTTTTCATACTAAATTCAAATGACTTTGTAGTATTTTTTTTTCTTTCTTCATTTTGTGTTCTGGAGCTGTCTGGTCTTGCTTTTTCCCTTAACTAGTTAATCTTTTGTTTTTTTAAATACTAATTTCAAATGATTGTGTTGTACTATAGTTTCTTTTCCTGCTTCATTTTATGTTCTGGAGCTTGTTGGAGTTATTTGTGCTGTTATTGTACTAAAATCGGTATTATCGTTGTTTTACTTTTAAAATGTTGCGCAAGGTTTCACAGGCGGATGTCCCTTTTTTAACTGGATATGTTTGCTCTATAAATTGTTCTCTACATCATTATACAGAAACACCAAAAATAGCCCTTCTGTAGTGAAATAATTATTAAAAAATCTGGAGTAATAGTCAAAATAAAAAAATCATTGTCAATGGTTAATTAAATAAAACCAGGTAAAAGGCAACAGACACTTCATAATTACTACAATATTAAACGATATTGATAAATTTTACGTCTTAAATTAAGAATTGGTAATATTTTAGGTAAAATGTGTAAAAAAAATTTTTTTTCACAAGTCACTGAAAAGGAGTTTACCACTTAGATGTCGCATTTTTGCCATCACATCCTCAGAAAAAGGTAAGCAAAGGTGGAGTAAGTGTGTTTTCAAATGTAGGTATACGTAATTTATGAATTTACTATTTAAGAAT
Organism: Parasteatoda tepidariorum; assembly: GCF_043381705.1. Lineage (NCBI taxonomy): Eukaryota > Metazoa > Arthropoda > Arachnida > Araneae > Theridiidae > Parasteatoda > Parasteatoda tepidariorum. The sequence continues at coordinate 33,051,734 of NC_092211.1, forward strand.
TTATGAATGTTCTCATGTTTTCTTTTTAGAGTTGTACTGACAAATCTCAAGTTTGTCAGTGCTCAAACATGAGATCTCATGTTTGTCAGTGCTTATTCTTAAAGAGAATTTCTATTACTAAAAACTTCTTTTTTACATACTTTTGTTTTTTATCAGTGGGAAAAAATGCAAGAAAGAAAAGAAGAAAAGTTTGTGGTATGTTTGTATGGCATTTACTTTTATAAATATTTTCTTTAGTGCCCCATGTATAAGGTTTCTCGCTTTTCAACTTCGATGCAAAACTTGATATAGGCATACTAATTATTACAGATTTTTGTATTATTTCAATGGGGCTTTTCATTTCTACGGAATGATGGGGAAAAAAACTCATTTTTTGATTTTTCAGTTATTTTTATTTTTAGTTCTTTCTTTTTGTATTAAGTTTGCGGCATCTCATCCATTGCCATGTTTTTGCAATTTGGAGACAATATTTTATTTTTTGGGTTAGCGTTTTAACTGTTATACTTGCTATCTTATTGTGATAGTGGTATTAAAAAATACTTTTTGTTAGGTCTAATATTTTCATTACATACTTGTTTGTATTAAATTAAATGAATTAAAGTTTTTTTTCCCGATTCATATAAGCAAAGATTTGTGAAAAGAATTTTGAGTTTAAAGGACCTTTTAATTTTTTTTTAATTGAATGCTTTTGCAAAGTCTAGTGAGAAAGTTGGAATTTAATTTGGGAATTAAATTCTGATAACTTCATGGGAATTAAGTTCAATTTTCTATCAGTAGCAAATCTTAATAATTTTATATATATTTATAATTTACTGAAATAAGTTAAAAACATTGATTTTGCTGTGTTTCAAACTTGATTACGAAATTGCTGGGCAATAGCTTTTTGTTGGGGATTCGAATTCGTTGCAATAAAATCTACTTGAATCATCATATAGAATTGAAGGGCTTTGAGCAATAAATCAATCACATTGTTTTCGCAATTTTTATCAGATATAAGCGCAATACATAGACACATTTTATTAGTGCAAGAACACTGTGTTATTTTTCACTGAAAATACCCAGAACAATATGGAAATGTGGCTTATCATTATACTGCACTAAGGATACTCCAAAGAATTTTTTCGATTCTAATTGACAACATACAATCAACAGAGGCTCTTAACATTTCCAATGTTTCAATATTGTTGATTATGTTGTGTTACCTAATGAGTTATGCTTGAGGAAGGATATATGAGCCACATGCACTAATGTGTAGAGAAAATCTTTTTGATGCTTAATAAGAGAGAGGCGAATATTTATGTTTTGGCTATAAGGTCAGTAAGCAGTCAACACAAAATGAAAAAAAAAAAATCAAGCATTGTTAGAGATTTTTACTTATTGTATTGAAAGGTAAAATGTTTTAGGAGTAGTACAAAAATTATGTTAGTATATTTTGGTAATTCAGAACCCTCCATTCTCGTCTGGAAAAATCAGCAGATCACAATCATTAAGCTTACATAGAACTTTTATCTCCAATTTACAATGTATTTTAATATACTTTCTTTCGAATACAGGAGACAAGGTCTTGCTTAAACATCGCTCATAGCTCTTCTTGGCAGATCGCAAACCCTTTACTTTTTGTTTTCTTTAATATTTGAAGGACCTTTCTTTTTTTTATTTTTATGATCCGTGGTTATTTTGCGTGGTAAGACAAATGGCTACCTGCATTTCAAGAAGATCACAAATACCCACACATGTGACCTATGACGTCAGCACCAGCTGATCGTTTATAAGCAAAATAGCGTGTTAAAATTGAACTAATTTTCTCCACATTACTTAGAATGTTAATTAGCGTGAAATTAATTAAATTCAGAGCCGTATCGCACATCAAATTAATTTAAATTTATTATTTATTTATGTCTTTTGTTGTAACCGTGATATAATTTTGCTTTGTGTAACTGGCAACTTCGATACATAATTAGTTTGTTTATATTCTACATGGCTTCGTGCCTGTCTTTGTGTTAAGAAATATATAGTGAAAGAATTGAAGTCTTTGTGAAAATAATATCTAGTGAGTTTCGTAAGAGAATTAGTACTTTCCGGTTTGGCTTACTCGAAACTGAATTGAAAGAATAGTTGCTAACTTAAACAAATGCCACGTTTTAACAACCAATCAAGATCGAGATACCCACACTACGCCACTTGCGGGTGTCCCATTGTCGATTCGGGTAGTAAAAACTTGCAGATTTATGCTATGAAAAAAAAGTAAAATGTAAATACTTTTCAATATAATGCTATGTTGTTTTTTGTTTAAATAGGTTTGCACTGTTATTCTATCAAATACATATGCCACCTGATGGAGCCTTCTCAATGAGTTCACCAAGGTTTGAATCACAGCTGTTGCTGGTTGATTCGAATTCTGCTTCCGGTTCGCACCGACCACAGTGCTGACGTAAAATACCCTCAGTGATAGACGATTCATGGGGTAGAATTCCCATTATCGCCGGGTTAACCGTGGGAGGTCTTTGTGGTTTCCTTCTCCATATAACGCAAATGCGAGTTAGTTCCATCAAATGGTCCTCCAGAGAGGCTAATATGTCCCAGTGCTTGACTCAGGAGCTCCCTTGTCTTCTGGGTTGGATTCTAAATTGCAAGGCTATGCAGTTGAATATTGCTAGTCGCAAACTCAGAAACTTATCGGCTGCTCAGAGCTGGTTATAAAATAATATAAAATATGCCTACTGATGACTAATAAATGTATGTTGCGCATAATTCGTTTTGTGTAGCAATAACAAATAATTGAAAGCAGCAAATATAACGCCAAGGAAGTGTTGTAAATATATGTTGAGCATTTAGGATTTTTTTCCTCGCCTTTTTGTACAAACAAATATTAAATAAAATACCCTGTATTTCTGTCCAAACTGCTTTTATTGCTCACCTTGCTAGTTTCGGATTGCTGAGCTTTAAGTTCGTTTTGATGTTGAAATCTTCATATTTCAACATCAAAATCAATTTAAGTTATTAATTGATAATATCGTTAAATACTTCATATTGAGATGTAGAGTGTTTAAAAATAAATTTATTTTTTTATCGAAAATCAATAAGTTGAATATTTAAATGTTTTCGTAATGAGATCGAATTCAAAATAAGCCCTTTTTGAGAATTTTTTTTTCATTTAAAAGAGAGCGTGGAAAATCTCCAGTTTGAAATGAGATATCATTCTATTCTTTTATTTGATTTCAATTAACGAGTTCTGCATTTGACATGATTAATTGAATCTTTCTCAAAATTATTTTTAAATTGAATTGAAATAAAAATGGAACGTAACTTTAAAAAAAATTATTTCTCTTTTCTCCCATGCGTTTTAAAATTGTCACATTCCACGCGTATGTTTTAAGAATGGTAAGTTAAGACACCCGGGGTAATTATGTTTGGTGTTAATTTGAAACGTTCTTATTTTTTAATTAAACTTCTGAATGCGGGTCAGTTTTGAGTTCAATCGCTTCGATTATCCTGCAATCACTAGAAATTGGCTAGATTTTTCAGACAAATTTTTAAACAGCTACAAATAGTTTCTCTTTATCCTTTTTAAATTAAGTTGGTGACAATTATTTTGCTATTTGTGGGAGGGGGAGAAAAGCTGCTTACTTTTGAACCTCTGGTGAAATTCAGTTAAAATTACGAGCAGCTAGGGCTTACAGCACCCATTGCCTAACTCTGTTTTTGCGCACCTTTAAGTGATCGCAGATTTAAGGATGCTTTTTAGGACCATTTTAAGATTATTCAGATTGTGATAAAATTGAAATCCTTTACACTTGACATTAGATTATTAAATTTTACATTGAATAAGATATTGAAATTTTAAATAATGTTTTTTTTAAAACAGAGTAACTCGATATAACTTAATAAATTTTCATCAAATTGCTTTTTAAATTTAATAGTGAATGATATTAATATAGTTTCTATTATACTTAAATATTATGTATCGCGTTTATTTTTTATTGTTTAATTGATAAGCATTTATAAATAAGGACTCGTTTCATTCATTATGTTGACAAATTGTCAAAAGTAACATTAGGAAGAATAAAACCTACGTGCACAGCAAACTACAATAATAATAAGAGACATGCTGTTCACTTTTTAGGTAAATCGGATAAAAATTTAGAGAAGTTATAAGGCTCTTTATTAGTAAATGAATCTAGGGTTATTTTATTTTATAACCGTTGTTGAACAGCCGACCCAATCCTATGGGTTTACGACTACCAATGTTCAACTCCGTAGCCTTGTAATTTTGAACCCAATTCAGAAGACAAGGGAATTCCTGGATCGAGTATTGGGAGAAATTTGCCTTCGGGGAGGACTCTTTGATGGAGCTAACCCGCATTTGCGTTACATGGAGAGGAAAACCACGAGAACCTACCACGGTTACTCTGACAGCAAGGGGACTCTAACCCATGATCCGTCTACTACTGAGGATATTTCACGTCAGCACTGTGGCTGGCGCACGCCGGATGCGGAATTCGCATCGACTGAGATTCGAACCCGGTTCGCCTCATTGGAAGGCGAACGCTCTATCCCCTGAGCCATCGCGGCTCAATCTAGGGTTATTGAAAAGAGAAAAACATTTTATTACGTGGAATTTATTTTTTATGAATTTTCTTAGCTTCCTCCAGGGACAGATGCCCCTTTTTTACGCCACAGAAAACTTTGTGGCTGAATTGAGGGCCATTTCGATTTTTTTTAAATCATATTCATTCTTGTTATTGTTACTCAATTTCCGTAGAAAATGTCAAAATGTATGTAACACTTCTCTTTAGATATACTTGAGCGAGTTTTACATAATTTGGCTATTAATGTTTCCTGCATAAGCTTGTCGAACGTGTTATTTCATGCTCAATAATTGTCACCTTATGTTTACAATTAGTATATTTCAGGTAATTTAATTTAAATGCACGTTTCATGTAATAATATAGTACTCATAAAAAGAAAAAAATATTGTAAATTGTGTAAAATATGTGTTTTGTTGGAAATGAAATAAGTTGTAATAATGAGCATTATTATTGTGTAACAGTGGGTAATTTAACTAGCTGGAGTAAGTGTGACAGTTATTTAAAACAAAAGTTTTAACACCGCAGCAGATTCTTGAATGGAAACAGAGCACTGTTTGCCCCATAATTAGATGGCCAATTGTATTATCTTAAATAGGAAATTTTTCGAGCCATTTATATAAGCATGTAAATAGTTTGTGTGGGCCGGGATAGCCAGGTCGGTAGGGCGCTGGGCCCATGTCCTAGAGTTCGTGGGTTCGAACCTCGCAGGCCGAAGACTCCCCGTGTAGTAAAGTTACTGATGCACGTTAAATCTGTCGAGTCACAGAAGTCCGCCATGTTCTCATAACAAATCAATACCTCTAGGGGTACTGGATTGGAGATCGATCGTTCTCTGATTCAGGTCGAAATCACGATCTGTGGATGTATGAATGACGAGAGCGACGTATGGTGTGGTAGAAGTCGAATTCTTGACCGTAGATGGTGCCTCTGGAAAACAGGAACAATCTGCCTGAACTGGCATACATCCACAACGACAACAATAGTTTGTGTATAGCTTACTTCAGAATCCAAGGTGACAAAATTTTGATTGAGTATACAATGTGATATAATTCATGTTGCAAACAGGTAATATGTTGCAAAGAACAATTGTCACAGGAAATTCTTTATCAATAAATCTATCCAAGAATTTCANCAAAAACTGCGATTCTTTTGTAGCATAATCAACTATACGATTTTTCTATCGAGCTCACATAATTCGAAGTAAATCAATTTAGCTGTTCGTGTAAGATAATGATTTAAGCCAAATTCTGAAAAAATAATTATAATAAAAAACCTTATTTTGAACTATAAAAGAAAAAGCCGTTCAAGAGAAATATACACCAAAACAAAAAAATAACATTAAGTTGAACTCTCAAAATAACAGCATATGTAACGACTCTTACATTTTTTTTTCTAATATAAAGAGGTAGGCGCAAATTAACTTAGTTTTTTCGTCAAGAAGGGGGTTGATCTTTTAAGCATTTGTGGAATATATAAGATCAAAATTCATTTAAGTTAGGTTTAAACTGTTTTTAAACATTAGCATAAAAATAATTGCATTAAATGTAAGTATGATTAAATTAGATAACGTCAGTACTGGTACCTTCTTTAAACTTAAAAGTGAGCCATATATTATTATCTACAGGCGATCTTAGGTCTTTAAATTTATTATTTTCTTTTATAAATCTAAGTCTGAGTGCATTATTTCAGTCATAAGTTTTTCTATATAAGTAATATCAATGTTGAGCCATGTGTAAGTTAATAATTTACTTCCACCTCGCCTTTCTTTAAATTTTAGATTCTTTTAAGTCCAATACCCTCTACTATGCCATCACTATCAGAAGATGCATTACCATCGGTTACATCTGCAAGAGTTGGAAGTAGCACCAGTTATATCCAGAAAAATGAAGCCACATCGACGACTGGTACACGAGAAAACGAACTGGTGCCTCAAACGCTCACTAAATCTCAAGCAGTAGCTAAGAGTGGTGTTGGAAACCAAAAGATGACCAAAAAATCCACCAGTAAAGGACAAGCACCTGAAACGCCCGCAAAATCTGTAACAGTAGCTAAGAGTAGTGCTGGAAACCGAACGATGGCCAAAAAATCCAGCAGTTCGAAAGCGACGTCTGTTCAGAACATAGGTGGTCGAGAACTATCTGAAGGCTCGTCTGATGCAGATATATCGTCCAATGAGGATACACCGGTATATAAAAAACGTTGGAAAAGTGTTGGAACTGGTACTCAAACCCCAATATCGCTTAAACACCCCGCCAAGCGCTTGTCATTCAGTAGAAAGTCGAGTCCGTTTTAGTTGGGAGGTAGGCAGGTATGAAGAAGATAATGTAAAAGAATTAATTTAAAATTTTCAGTTATATCATTGACTCTAAAGAGCTGAATAAATACGTATACTTTCTTGCGTTTTCGAACTTAAAAATGAAAATTGCCTTACTTATATTGCCTACAGAAAGTTCACGAACATGCTTTTTTAGAAGGGTCAATTTCAATAGGTTTCAAATTTGCTTTTGTAAGCCAATATTTTATGTAATAAAAATAAAATGCATTTCAAGCTATGATCTGAAATCATTTTCCAAAAAATATTGTAAATTAATTATTGTCTGGACACAGCTCCAAACGCGTATTTATGGAAATGGACAACGCTCAAAAAGTCTGCTTGAAAAAGGACACAGCTCGTAATGCGTTTTGACGAAAGTGGACACTGCTCGAAGTTCGTGTTTATGAAAATGGACATAGCAAAAATGTGTTTTTTCAGTTTTTAGCACAAATTTAACAACTTAGTGAGGAATTGCGTGCTGACTTATTAAAACAGTAAAGCGTAATCATTTCGATGCAAAGTTTCGGGGTTCGAGATGGCTAGGTATATTACTGATGTGACTTTTCAGGCGATGTCTTCATATTTAGAACTCTAAACGATAAATAGAGTTTTAAAACTCTTTTAATTCCTTACGTCGTAAATTTATTACTAGCATTATAACTTTAATAGTAATAATAGTAATTAGTAATAACTGTGGCAATTTTGTGAAAACAACTGTTGACTTAGTGATGTAAGCATATGGACGATATCGCATTACAAATTTATTTGGATTAATAGGACTTTTCTTCGAAAAAAAAGAACTATGCTCATAAAAGAAGTTTGAAAAACGGAATCACATTCTATGTCTATTTCCTTAAACACGCATTTTGAGCTGTGTCCATTTTCGCAAACACGCTATTATTGAGTGGAATTCTAGCTTTCTATTTTGGGTTTTTAATTCTGATTTGCAATTTTTTTTTTGTCAAATTATTTAAAGAAATTTAATTTGAAATTTGTTTATTTGGATTTATTATTATTATTCCAAAAACACTGACTTTTCATATGCTTTCCTTTACAATTTTATTAGATATTTTTGAAACGCATTTTAAGATAAACTTTTTATAAAATAAACATAATACCTGGAAAATTAGCCAAGATTGCATAAACTCGATTTTTATAAGTTATACGCAATGTTTTATTTATTACCATTTTCTGCAGACCCATAGAACAGTTGTTGTTTTTTTTAAAAAAAACTTTTATTTCGTACTTTTTTGTCTTAGAATTCGTTATGCCTTTGAAAAAAATGAGCTCTATTCCCCCCCCCCCCAGAAACACATTTTAAAAGCAGAATTATAAACAAAATAATCACGTGGTTTATAGAAATGCTAATTTGGAGATGTAGCTACATGCTCTTCACTCTGATGACTGGACTTGTAAAAAATAATTAAACATTAAAGAATGCTTAGTAAAATTTTAAGCAGTATTGTTTGCAGTATTATTTGTAACAATTGCTAATGCAAACAATTTATTTTTCAAACATTTCCCCGGAGTAAATTACTTTTTTAAAAAGAAAGATTTTTCGGATCGAAAACTGAAATTGCTCCTCGAAGTCGATATTCAAACTTCAGAACCCTAACGCTTACTGCTCCTGAAGTTAAAAAAGATTCCAAATAGCGTTCCGCGACAAGGCTAGTTAAACACTAAAAAGCACGAAAGCTTAAATATATATATATANAGGACCACTCCGGAAAATTGAATAAAAGTTACCAAATCGGATACAAGTACAATTTCAAAAATATAAAATATATCTATTATTTGGAATGAAAAAAAAATGAACTCAATTTGTCAGAAGAACGGACGAAAGTTTTAAGTTTTTTAATGTTATTTTTGGAGTTTTCGTTGCGTCTTTGGCACGAACAGCACGAAACACAATTTATAAGACCCGCTTAGCCAAAAATATTATCAAGCAAATAAATAAATAAAAATAACAATTTTCAATATATATTCTCATTAATGATCATTTTTTTGTTGTTGTAAGGTATAAAGTTTTAAGAACTTCTATAAAACCTGCTCTTAGAAGATAAAAATTGTAATATATTAAATAGGTTGAATAACCTTTGAGAAATAAAAACTCCAATGTACAACTTAGTTTAATTTTTATTTCCCAGGAACTATTCAACTGTTTTTGTACTTATGTTGTTCGCATAGTCTAAAATGGGAATTTAAATTTTTTCCTTATTCTTTTATGCTGAAAACAAATTAAAATTTTTTATCTTCTATTATGTATTAGAGAATTTTAAATTCGACAAATTCAGCAGTGTTTTTATTAAAATATGCTTTATGTTACGTTTTTTATGGCATTAAAAATTATTATTCATTCAATATTTCAGCTTATATAAAAAAGAATTCGTATTTTTGGCTTTCATTTAAAAACATTTATTCAAGCAGGCTTAATCTGCTTAAACTTGTTTTTCACTGAACTTTCTGTGACAAACAGGCTTATTTGCTTAATTTGTTTTTATCCATTTGTTCAAAATATTTAAATTTTTTCTACTAACTGTGGATTATTTTATGGCATATTTTATCGCATTATATTTGCTGGCCTTTTTTTATTTTATTTATTTACTTATTTTTTTGGAATGCGTTTTAATCTAAATTGATCATACAAATCAATTTAAATAAAAACGAATAATGAATAAGGTAAAAATAAATACTTAAAAAAAAAGGTGAGTTATAGTTCTTTTTGAAAGTTTTTTTTTTATTTCAGCAAAACTATATATTTTGCATGGTTTTAAAACGGTGCTTTAGAGATTCAGCAGTTATCTAGTGCATTATTTATTTTCATATTCATCAATAAATACTTCATACTCATTCATAAATAATACTTTCATATTCATAAATAAATACTTAAAAGAAAGGTGATAAAAATAAATACTTAAAAAAAGGTGAGTTATAGTTCTTTTTTAAAGTTTTTTTTTACTTCAGCAAAACTATATATTTTACATGGTTTTAAAACGGTGCTTTAAAGATTCAGCAGTTATCTAGTGCAATATTTATTTTCATATTCAGTTAGAGCTTCACGAGTTTGTAAAAATAATTAAAAAGTAAACTGTTTCACCGAAATTCTTTTCTAAGTATTCACGCCAGGGAAGACAACTAAATATACTAGATATATACGACAAAATACTAAAAAAGAGATCTATCGACAAAGACTACTCACTTCTGCCTAGCTGCTGATAGGGTGAATTTCGGAAGAGATCACATTTGGTGAGAATGCTCTCTTTGGTTATTTCAGTTTCCGTTTTTAAAAGCGCTATATGTTGAGCCACCTCAGNGACGTCATGAGGAGGAAAATCGTAGCTTCAGCTCTAAGAGCGGAGTGAACTAGCCCTTGTATTCTCTTTAGCCCTGACTCACTTCTGCCTAGCTTAATAGTATGAGATTGTCGCCGCCGATAGGGTGAATTTCGGAAGAGATCACATTTGGTGAGAATGCTCATGCTCTCTTTGGTTATTTTAGTTTCTGTTTTTAAAAGCGCTATATGTTGAGCCACTTCAGCTGGATTTGGCATGTGAAATTTTTAGCGGCAATCATTGGTCGATTTTCTAGCGTTGCCATTCGGGGAGTTGTAATGAGGCTTTTTTGTCGCCGTGTAAGAGAAATATATATATAGATAAGCGTGCCCTAATAGCAGATGTATTAAAGTATTTATAATATAATATAGTGAATGTTCATTAGGATTATTTCAATAGCAGTAATAGTCTATTTTTTTGTAAAAGGACCACTTGATAATTCATATGAATGATCTTACTCTTCTAGCGGCTAATTTCAAAGTTCATGTTCACATTTTATTAACATCTTATCTACTTGAGGGAGGTTTGATCAAAAAGAATTGAAATAGTTATTAGAAACTAAGGCAGCTATAATTTACAATTACTCAATGTTACTTACTTTTGTGTCAGACAAATAAACAGTGCTATTATGGAACAAAATATGATGTTATGGAAATAAGTACTAAAAGGGCTTTGATTTTGAAGAGGAAGTCTCAGTCCGATCCAGTTGTGGACATAGTGCCAATGGAATTTTTTTATCCCAATACTTCGGGAAACCCATCTGTCAAAAATTGGCCTTGGAGAAAAAGATAAATGCTGCATAGTTCGAAATTGAAATACCTAATACCTACCTCTGTTGTACTGGAGTTTTTAAAGCTATGCGTAGTATGTCTGTCTAAAAGAAAATTTCCAAAAAAAAAAGAATCGTTGTTTATCTAACTATATCTAGCGTCTTCAATTATCGTGATCAAGTCGATTTAATTGACTTGCAGTTGACACCTGACGAAAATTATAAATGGCTACAACACTATCAGGACCACGCTACAAAATTCAGTTTTCAGCGACCGTTAACTTCGAAAAAAGTTGCTGAAGTCACAATGGAGTTATTAAAAATATTTTTGGAAGTGGATTGTTCTCTTATACTACAATTCGAGAACGACTGTGAGTTTACGGTTGATGTCATAAGAGAATTAATAAGCCTGTGGCCAACTTTCAAAATTCTAAATGGTAAGCCTAGACATTCAGCAAGTCAAGGATCTGTTAAGTGATCAAATCAAGATGTTGAAGCTATGTTACGTGCTTGGTTGATTGTCAATGACGAACTATAGGTTGTTACTTTTTTCAATTCCAATGAATCATTTTCCTCTTCTAATCGAACCATTGAGTAATCACCTTAAAAAGTTTTGTTTACAACAGAACCAAGTACAGCTTTCCAATCTAGTCGTATTTCGAAAGAGTATCTCAAAAAATTGTTACTGAAGAATACTTGGATGTACTTCTTAAACAGCAGGGTCCTGATATTATTTTGATACCAGAAAGCTTACCAGCAGTTTCCTCGGGGAACAACGACATCGTTACAACTTCAAAAGATCTACCAGCAATTTTATTAGTTGATTACAGTGCTTCAACTACAAATGATCTATCAATATTAAAAAATCATCCAAAAATAACACTTCAATGTCGCAACCAACGGCTGCTTTACTCGCAGAAAAGACTTTAAATTTGGAGGATTCACCAGAAATTAAATCAATTCCTTTAACGACGACAAGACAACTAGAGCCAGTAAACAACTCTACTTCAATTAAAAAGCACTGTAGTGTTACTTGCATCAGAAAGGGAAGCGGCTGTCAGTGACAATAAGCATGCTGTGTTGTGTGTGGAATGGGATCCTCCAGAACTCAATCATGCGATATTTGTAAAAATTTGGTGCACGAAATATGTGGGAATACAGTAGGAGAAGATGGATATGTATCGAAAGCTCTATGCTGTAACTCCTGAAAAGATCAGTTGAAAAAAATGAAATTTCTTTGAAGAAATTTAAAGGCGCGATGGTGGATTCCACAGTTTTGGTTGATGTACATACCTAAGATAGATAGAGGCTTATTAGATGAAAATGAGTCCCTTGAACTGAAATATATTGGCATTGTTTCATATTCATCTGCTCTCTGAATTCAGGAATTAATTTTTAGTAAATTTTGAACTGAACTATTTTCTTGGGATTGGTGCCTAAATAACAACTTTGACACTTACTATTTCTCCCGTGAAGGGGCTAGTGGATATATAGATATTATTTTAAATGTGGACTTGATTAAGAAAAAAAAGCTTCTATAAGAATGTTTAAGTATTTTAAATTGATATATGGAATTATTTTTTTAATTGGTATGATTGTTTGAAGCGTTCAGAATGGTTTTTAAATGAGTAATCCTTATAACAATTGAATTTTAAATGATACAATTCTCAAATAACTATGTTTTATAAATTTGAAACCTAAATTTATACTCTGTCAAAAATTTCCGTATATCTGGACATCAAAAATGGTGGCAACCACTCTACACCAAAGTAATGTGTTCCACTACACCAAAATCAAGGATAGTTCCTGGTGTACTGAAACAGCTTTTAGTGTTACTAAATAACTAGCATGGTGTAAAGTAGCTGTCATCATGCTTGTTATTTAGTAACACTAAAATTTATTATTACGGTAAGATAAGGTACCCTTAAGAACATAAGAGTCAGTAAAGTTATTTTTGCGTTTAAATTACAATGTTGGTTAGGAAGTTAGATTTAATTTAGAATGTTAGTTAGGTTTAACCTAGAATGTTAGTTAGGTTTAATTTAGAATGTTCTGGGTGCTTGGTGAAAAGTAGCTGTCACCATGCTTGTTATTACAGAAAAAGGAATTAAATTTTACAAATGCATATAAAAGTAATTTTTCACCATAGCGAAGTTCCTATTGACTCAAAGAATAAAAATATTGAGAAAAAATAACAATATTACTGTTTATTTTTTAATTATTTAATAAATAATAAAGAATGTGCATTATATAGAATTTCTTTCCATTTTGTATAAGTTAGTTTTTTATTATTGTTCTTTAGCTTTAGTGAAACAAAAACTTCTAGCTTAATGATATTCGCTGAAATTTTGTGGATAAATGAGTTAATTAGATGTGGATAAATGAGAAATTAAGGGAAATTTTAAGTATAACTTGATTATGGTGATGAGGATGGTCAGATATATTTCAATGGACTTCTTGAAAGAGTTGATACGTTTTCGGCTATACCGAATGTTTAACCTGAGATTTTTTCAACTATTTTAATTAAATTTTTTAAGATTAAAAATGTATAATGTATTAATTTTACTATTTTAGAATTCTTCATTGCAGGGTTGCAGGTTGCTTTAATCAATGACAAATAGTTTGCAAAAGTAAGGAGAGAAATGTACAATAACCATACTTTCTTAATACTATATTGCAGAAAAAGGAATTAAAATTCATAAATTTAAAAATAAAAATAATTTCTAACTGTAACGAAATTCCTATTTACCCAAGGAATAATAAATATAAGCGTTAATGTGTATTTAAGTACTTAATACATAGTAAAACGAAAAAATCACATAAACTGCGTTAGTAAATATTTACTTAAAAAGAAAATCCTCCAACTCTAGTTATAAATAAATAAAAGAAGCAACATTAAATTTCATTATTTGAATTCTTGAACATTAGCACATAGATTGTAACTATGATGAACTGATATTTTTCAATGGACTAAATTTATGAAAATACTGATTTATTTTAATGCAATAACGAATTATAAAATCATCAATTCTATATGTACACTATATCTGTCCAATCTGCGACTTATTCTAATTAAGTAATTAGGCTGTAATGAAGCATTATTTTAATTTAAAAAGAAGGGGAATAAAATAGTATTTTCTATGAACTTTAACACCACTGATTTCTGCCGATAAGAAATGTTGATTCGCTGTAAAGAGTTGTATAATCATTTCTTCAGATATTTTAGAGATAAATAACAACGTTTGAAGTTTTAAAATCTTTCTTTCATTTTGCACACACTCTCAAAAACGTAAATTTAATTCACAAAATTTTTACTAATAATTTACAAAGAATTTTCATACGATATACCTGATATCAAAACTAAAAGAGCATTGAAATAGCCACGTTTCCATTCAGCACAAGTGACGTCATAACCAATCAGGGATCGTTTTTGATTCACGATCGCAACGCTTGAGAACGCCCTCTAGCGTTCTCTCTAGCGTCCCTGTAAATATCAGACATTAATTTATCACGTTTTCATTCAGTTCCATCAGAATCACTGGCAGAGTCGGACGCCATTTTCTTTGCACGAAATAAGAAGCAAAATTTCCCTAAGCAAAAGCCGAAAAACTTGAAAAAACTCTACAGAACATTGTTAAATCTTTCAGAAACAGAACACGCCAAACATTTGAAGAAAATTCCTCAATAATTTTCAACTTCTATTATCAACAAACTTGCAACTGATAACTTCCGATTTCGCTATCGCATACTGTTACAGATGTGTGTATTAAGGTAAAATGCATTTCTTCTGTCTTCAATTCATTACAAATTAAACTGAAGACAACATTGCTTCCGTCATTCCAATAAATAAATATGAATTCAGAACGTCAAAAACAGCAATTGTTATAGAATATTCCTCTTTGTTATAGAACGGTATTAATTTCTGTATCTATATAATTCGGAAAACAACGATAAAGAATCATCCAAATTACTTGAAATAGTGTCATTTGTGCTGATGATTAATAAATTTTTTATCGTTTTCTTGGTAAGTATTTCTTAGTTTTGAAAGAATAGATAATTTCAACTAGAATTCAGCTGTTCTGTTTTTAAGCTACATATTCAAATTCATATCGAGATCTTACAATTATAAAATTTTGATGTGTGGTATGTTATCTAAAAGTAATAAAGGGATAATCTATGCACATATTATTTGAAAATAAAACTTTCAAACGAAGAACATTTCATTTGGAACTCTACGGATTTATAAAGAAGGTAAGTGTTATGATTTTTATAATAAAAAATTAGCTTGTAAAACTTTTTTTTCTTATTTGATGATAGTTCTCTACAGAATGGTTTCTTACGTCTGATTAAGAACTATAAGAAAAGAAACTATATGAAAGTTTTTATTTCAATGTAAAGAATTCTTAAAATCGTTTTTTATCCTAAGAATTCTTTATTTTCCGTTTTATAGTTTATAATTTTTTGATAAAAATTGTTGTCAAAATACTTTTTTTGAAAACATAAATGGTATAACATTATGTGTTTATGTATACTTCTTGCATATTCTAATGTTTCAAGTAATATGATTCAGAAAAGTATGAATAAAAATTCGGTACTTATGTATTAACGCCACAGCAGCTACAGATTTGGCGGTTTTTAAGTGCCGCCAATCTACACCTAAAATTTTTGTGACAAATCATAAAATGAAACACTTTATTTAAAATCAAAGTAGTTTATCGGATTTCGGTGGACAATGGGCAAAATATTTCGCTCCTGAAAAAATAAAATTGCATCTTGTTCTATTTTTGGCAAATCCCAAAGACGCATTTTCGTAGCACTAAAAAATGGTAACAAAAATCGAAGAACAAATCATTTTGGAATTCTTCCGATTTATAAAGCAGGTAAGTGTTAATTTTTATAAAATAAAAAACTTTACTTTTAAGTATTTTTTTTCTTATTTGATGATAGTTTTCTATAGAATGGTTTTCTGCGTCCGATTATGAATCAAATAAGAAAAAACATGAAAGTTGTTTATTTTAATGTGAGGAATTTTTAGAATTGGGTTTTTCGTTTTTGCTTTGTATCGTTATTTTACGTTTTTTAGTTTCTAAATAATGATTTTTATTGAAACTTGAAATATTTTAATAAAAATTGTTGTCAAAAAACCTTTTTTACTAAATTAAATTTCTTAAAATTATGAGGCTTATGTATACTTTTTGTTCATTTTAATTGTTGAACTAATATGATTCTATTTTTGGAATGTAAAGTTTAAATAGGCCTTTCATGTTAGTATATCATTAAATTTAGTAAAACTATTTTTCGGGCATTAGGTTTTAACTCTTGCAAGAATATACATATTTTTTTCTGTTTATGTGCAAATATTTTTCCGATGTGTTTTGGATGTTCCTTCTCTAAAAAAAAAAGAGATACCATTTTGTTTTTGTTTGCATAAGAAAGGATATTAAACATTTTTCTTTTTTAAATTTAATTAGCCACGATAAAAAAGGAATGTTGCAATGCTACACGCTACATTAAAGACGTCTCTAGAGTAAATGAATGACTGTTCATATAGAAATCGCAGGTATTAGTCTCATACAACAACGCCCCCTATAGTTCGTTGAGATCGCGAATTGCAGCACTTACGGAGGCCTTTTGGGACAATTTAAATGTTTAATAACTGAATAAATTGACATTTGCCGAAAAAAACAATAAGATTTTCGGTTTCAAGAGAGAATTTCCAATAAGTTAGGTACGAAAATAAAAAAAAATTATGATATGCTGTAATTATCCATTATTCGACTTCAGACTTCTAGTCGCGATCCAAAAGTATTTGTTATACGTTTAAAACATGCTCTGCCATCATTTCACACAATTTAGCTAAACAGTTTCAATTTTCACTAATTATTCACCAAATTTACGGGGCTCTGTAAAACACATATTTTAAGTGCTTTTTTTGCAAATATTTTTTTAATTATTTTTGTTTGACGTTAAAGTTTTTTTGCTGCTCTAAATCCATAAGTCTTAGAAAATGAAAATAATAAGGTGCTGTTGAAAGACTCTAGCAGAAAGTGAAATATTCTGTCGTTTTCTGCTAAAAACTACCACCTAACTAAAATAAAATTATTCTGACTCCATTTTCACAACAAACAAGAAACATAACACTTTTATTTTAGCACAAAAACTTGCTCCATAATATCACCATAGCAACCGATGATACAAACACAAACTTACAGCTTACATATACTCAAATAACAAATAAATTAAAATCCAGCTTACAACTTACATATACTCTAATAGCAAATAAATAAAATCTAGTACTTTTAACAGGTGTGTAGAAAATAATACAAGGAAATCGATGGAATAAAAAAAAACACCACTTGATTATTAGTTTGAGAATTAACTGTTATATTATTTCTTTTTCTTTTTCGAACGTTATTGCACATTTAAGAAGTTTTTTTTTCATTTTTTCTTCTATTAGTAATTATTTATCCATTGCTGTAGAAAAATTTATTCCTCTTGCCATTTTTATTTCATGAACTCGCGCTTACTTGATGTCAAGAAAAAAAGAAAAGAAGGAAGGAAAAGAACGAATAAATAAAAACAAGAAATATAAAAAAAAATTAATTAAAAGTCAATTCCTACTTAGGTCAAGAAATTTTTATTTTATTTCAGTTACTTTTTATTAAATAATCACAATTAATATAAATATGTATATACATATGACAGCCTCGCCACTGACAGTATTTATTCTTCAATTTATATCCTGCTAAATATCTTATAGAAGAGAAATTTTTTCCCCCCAAAAATAAAATTAATTAAGTAAATTTAATTAATGAATTAATATTTGGAAAAACTGTATTAACATCAAGTGTCATCCTCTACAAGTTTAAAAAAATGTATTTGATCTTGAGTGGATGAACAAAAAGTATTTTATTAACTTTTGAAAATAGAAGGAATTGATATCCTAATAGAAGGAATTGAAAAAGAAAGAGGTCAGATTTTGCTAGTTATAAACTTTAACATTTATATCCAAAATTTTTGAAGAGAGATATAAATTGTTTCATAATTCGAATTGTTCTTTGTTATGATATTATTTGTTATGAAAATATTTTATTATTTAGAAATTAATGCTTATATAAAATATTGTATAAAGAAGTAATAATAGATAATGATAAAGAAGTAATAGATAAAGAAGTAATAATAAATAAAAAAAAAGATTACGGATTTAGTTTTTTTCATATGTAAGTTTTTGCGTCACAAAATAATGCACTTATAACTATTTCAAGTTATGAGCTTTTCAGAGATTTTCTGCCATTTTGAACCTTTTACAAACATTTTATGAAGGTTTTTAAATTTCTTACTGATTATAAATTAAGAAACTCTTAAGACTCGGAGAATTAAAATATCTAATTGGTTTATATTTTATATAACTTATTAGTTATTTTAGTATTTAACTTTTTTGCATAATCTAGGTATGTTTTTCATTATACTAAGTTTAAAATATTTTAGTTGAAGTTCTTACCGAGAAACTAGCTGTCTAAGCATATTGGTTAGACTTTTGGTAGAATTCCGAAAAAAGGCTCGAACTGTTTCTTGTCAATGGCAATAGCAATGTCTTGATTCCATTATTGCAACCATACACAAACGAATAAAATGATACTAATATCTATACTCATAAAATATAGTGAGTTGTTATTCTGCATTTTAATAATGCTTTCGAATTACTCTTTAAATTAACATCGTTTAGTCAATGCAGATTATACTTTAATGAACTGTATATTTCTTGGGTCAATTTTGAATACAACTGAAATAAAAGTTACTGAGCATTAAGTTTTGCATTGACAGAAACAATAAATAAAAGCACTGCAGCATATTTTTATTTTACTTTAAAACCGTCGTTGAACCAATTTTTGGATTTAAGACTACTAATGTTCAACTCCGTAGCCTTTTAATTTCGAACCCAATCCGGAAGACAATGGAAATCCTAGATCAAGTATTGAGAGAAATTTTGCCTTCGTGGAGGATTTTTTGATGGAACTAACCCGCATTTGCGTTGCAAGGAGAGGAAGACCACGAGAACCTCCCACGGTTAGACTGACCACAAGGGACTATAATCCGTCTGCCACTGAGGGTATTTCACGTCAGCACTGTGATCGATGCAAGCTGGATGCAGATTCTTATTGACCAGCCACAGCCGGATTCGAACCCGGTTCACATTATCAGGGGAATGCTCTATCCCCTGAGCCATTGCAGCTCACCATACTTTTATTTTTAATTTTCTTAGAATTTTGATTTTAAACAACGTAAGCTAACGTTAATTTCAAATAATATCATGCTGATGCTAACAAACAATTCGCCAGACGGATGTTGATCATCAATAATGAAATTCATTTTTTAAGGGATTGACCTCAAAATATGCAAGATGAAGAAATTAAACGAAAATAAACTTCTAACATTTGGAAAGAACTGGGTACTGCAAAAGTTATTAGTTAAATTAATAGAGCAGTGGTGGCTCAGAGGATAGAGAGCTCGTCTCCCAATGAGGCGCCCAGGTTCGAATCCCAGCGATGGCTGGTGAATACGAATTCCGCACCCGACTCACGCCAACTACATTAATGATGTAAAATATTTTCAGTGGTAGACGGATCATGGGTCAGAGCCCTCTGGCAGTCAGATTAACCATGGGAGGCTCTCGTGATTTTTCTTTCCATGTAACGCAAATGCGAGTTAATTCCACCAAAAAAGTCCTCCACAAAGGCTAACTTCTCCCAATACTTGATCCAAGATTCCCCTTGAACTATGGTAATCCTTGAACTATGGTAGTTGAACTATGGTAGTCATAAACTCAATATTGGGTCGGCAGTTCAACGACGGTTATAAAATCCAATTATTGCAATATTTTATGATATGAAGTGTTTCTCAAAAATCTAAGTCAGTGGTAAACTGCTTTTCCCTTTTCATTCTGTTTCTTGACCTTGAAGAAGGTTATCCATTAAGAACTTTTGTTTGTGTTCCATAATTGATATTCTCTTCACGTTGTTTCGTTTCGTTCATATTCAGTACAAAAATAATCATTTTCCACTAAGAGTTGCAGTGTTCTTTTCACGTTGTTTTGTTTCGTTCATATTCAGTGCAAAAATAATCATTTTCCACTGAGAGTTGCAGTGCTCTTTTCACGTTGTTTTGCTTCGTTCATATTCAGTACAAAGATAATCATTTTCCACTGAGAGTTGCAGTGTTATTTTCACGTTGTTTTGTTTCGTTCATATTCAGTACAAAAATAATTATTTTCCATTAAGAGTTGCAGTGTTCTTTTCACGTTGTTTTGTTTCGTTCATATTCAGTGCAAAGATAATCTTTTTCCACTAAGAGTTGCAGTGTTCGAGAGAATGAAAGACGCGTGATAGGAGAAACCTCTTAGCTGTTACATTTTTCTTGTAAATATTTGTCTCCACTTTTGTTGATATTCGATGCTAGGAAAAAAGTTCAACTGTTACTGTTACGTAATGAGTTCTACCTATTACTTTGTGTGATAGGGACAAGCACACTTTTAAACTGGTATTTAGATTTGGAGCAAAGTTGCAACAAGTTGTTTTGGCTATAAGCTTGGTTAACAGTTAACTACGCTATGTTGCAAAATAAAAATATGACAATTTGTCCATTAGAAATATTTAGCAAATAAATAAAATAACAAATATTTAACAGTTACACCTTAATTTACATAACCTTAAATTTATAAAAAATAAATCAATATTAATTTTATTCGAATCCGAATTTAAAATTTCCGAGATGACGAAATGAAAATGAAATGATATAAGCGAATTTTATTACGAATATCTTATGGTAATAAGTTAAAACGTGACATATTTTTTAAGTAGATACACATTTTTCATTTTGATTCGAAAATTTGTTGATTTTCTATGTATAAAATGAATCTGAAGAGAGTTTCGTATTTTTTTCGTGAACTTTACTCTGTGTTTGCGAATTCCTATTTTACCATTGAATTTTGCTGTTTATTAGCTTATTTATTCAGAACTCCCCATCAAACTATAACCTGAAGCTTTACGATCGACACTACTTTAAAACAAAACAAAATCAAATATTTTACAATTCTTTTCTTCAAATTCATATAGCATATTTACTTCATTGTCATCATAAAATATTTATTTTGTATAGTTTGTGTTGACTTCATTTGTTTATAATTTCAGCATGTTGTTCAACTTTTAGTTAATTAACTTTAAAGGGAGAAATGTTTTCCCTTTTTTGAGCAAATAACATTTTTCCACATCAAACACAATCTCAAAATTACTTCCCTCTTCATGTAACTTTAATTAGATAAAATTAAAACTCTCATGTAACGGTACAAAACTCAAATCTTTCCTCAATATTTCCCTTCTACGGGAAAAGGTAGTCTTAAAAAATGTTTCAGACTCTATTCAATTAGGCGATGTGGATAGCTTTGATTTTTCGCCTTTCGAATAAATTAGGCAATTTTTAACAAAAAATGTAATTTCAAATTCCATACGTGGCTCGCTTTTGATGTTCCGAGATTCGGCTTGCAATGTAATTTTTAAATAATTACTTCTTTTTTATCAGCAAAGATGAAAGGATTTTTCCACTATTTTTTTAAAAATTTTATAGTTATATTCTAATTAAGTATTTTTGTCATTCACTCTGCAGTATTTTTAAAAATAGATTAAAAAATATATTTTATAAATTTTGAAGAATTATAATTTAGATTTAATTAATAAGGGTAAATGTTATCTAAGCGAAGAATGTAACATAATCCAATAATAATGAAATACTTTTATTCAAGGAATTGATTAGATTTGATAAAAATAATATGTTTTTAAATTAGCGGTAGTGTTTTCTTTAATATATAAATCAAATAATGCCGCACTGTAAATTGATTTATATCATTTTGGCAATCATTTCTATCATCCAAAACATAAAAAAAAGTCAAAGTTTAACGCTGTGGCAAACAGCTGTTGAGTATCCTCTTCTTTATAAGTGGCCAAACGTTCGACTGCTTAGCAAGTCGAGTTTTGACGCAAAAGGGTAGATTATAGGGAGGAAAATTTAAATATTATTGTTTAGACAAATGATGTATAGTTTGTCTAAAATAAGAACTCCCCCAGTCATTCGTCTGGACCTGTGGCGGTGACTATGGTAACGAGGTATGACTATTTCAAGTAGGGGTGCGGGCTTTCTACTCGGGTCGGCGAGAGAAAGGGAATCTCTTTCTTCAGTCTATTGTGTTTCCTAGGGTAAAGCTACCCTCCCTAAAATGCGCCATTCTTGTTTCCATAGCACCAGACAGCCTCAGACTTTGTGGCGGGAGGAGTTCTTAGCTTAGACAAACTCTATTGTTTTTCAGGCTAATAGTCAAGAAGTTGCGAGATTGCCAAGAACAAAAAATACTTGTATTTATACTTGTTAACGTTTCTAAGATAACGTTTATTACGCCAATGAGGTATAGTTTCTTATGTACTTTTTTTTTATGTTGAATCGATTCAGATCAGAGATAATTCAATGGAATTTTCAATTTTGAAGTTGCAACTTATTTTACGTATCGGAAGTACTTTTTTTACTTGTTAAAAGTTGCTATCATTGCTGTCTAACTATAATTTTAACAGTTTGTTGTATCATTGCTATCTGCTTTACAGACATTACTATCTAATAATTATCTAGGTCAGTTAGGCCTTTTTTCTGAACTGAATGGGATAAGACTCGAGCTGATTGGATAAATAGCTTAAAAGTTAGAATGGTAATATCCACGCAATAAGTTCTAATCAGAAATAGTACTTTTTATAGAGAAGAAACAAAACGATTCCAAATTCTCAATTGCTAGTTCTAAAATACAACCAATGCTCCATTTTTTTATCAATACTCCATTTTTTCAAAACCCAATAATGGCTGGTCAATATGAATTCTACACCTGGCACGCAAAGATCACAGTGATGACGTAAAATATCCTCAGTGGTAGATGGATCATGGATGAGGCCCCCTTGCAGTCAAGATAACCACGGAATGTTTTCGTGGTTTTTCGTGCCATGTAACACAAATGTGGTTTGGATATATCAAAAAGCTCTCCACGATGGCTAGTTTTTATCGGTGGTTGATACAGTAGTTCCCTTGTCTGCCGGATTGGGTTCAAATTCACAAAGCTGCGGAGTTGAATATTAATTACATTGTTTGGTAGTCGTAATTTCAAAATTAGGTCACCTGGTTATAAAACAAAATAAGCGAAAACTGTACTAATACACTAAATAATTCTCAACTGAGAATAAAAAATTAGTTTTTCTTTATATCTAAATTTTTTTATACCATTTAACGCGAATATCTAAAAAAATTAGATTTTCCTACTTAACTGCGACAGAATTTTCTACAAATCATAACCTAATATTTTTAAGTTTATGTCAGATCTGATAGATTTTTATAAAAATATTTTAAAATAGGGTTACACGTGAATTGAGAATGGTAACCCATGTAGTATTGAATTCCATACGTTATAGATTTGGAAATATTTGGAAATCTTATAACGAATATAGAATAACCCTACGGACGAAAATATTTCCCTTCTATGATAGAATATTTTGATGGAAATACTGGCAACAACTGTAAGCAGTCTTGAGTGCTACAACTCTCTGGAGAATAATGTTTTATCGAAATAGCGTGGAAGCCAACATGATTGTTTTAGCTTTAGGCTGTGTCGTTTTTCTTCATAAATGCACGATAAATCGTTATGCACTGTTCACTTATTTTGACTGATCAATTTTAATCAGATGGACCGTTTCTGAGTCATCTATTGATTTCTTATCGTTTGGAAGATGAAATGCAAATACCAGTTTTTGAATTGTCTTTCCGTTTTAAAGGTGACTTAGTTTATTTCTTTCTTATAAACGGGCACTCTTGATTTGAATGATTCACCAAATATTGCTTTTGTATTAATTTCTTAAAATATATTTACGTAAAGTCTATGGTTTATTATATTACCTAGAAACACGTTTTAATGTAAAGAAGCAAAATAATTAATTAAGGCCGGGATAGCCTGGTCGGTAGGGCGCTGCTCCCATGTCCGAGAGTTCGTGGGTTCGAACCCCACCGGCCGAAGACTCCCCCGTGTAGTAAAGTGACTGATGCACGTTAAATCTGACGAGTCGCAAAAGTCCTCCATGTCCCCATAACAAATCAATACCTCTGGGGGTACTGGATTGGAGATCGATCGTTCTCTGATTCAGGTCAAAATTACGATGTGTGGTTGAATGAATGAATGTATGAATGGGTCCGCCCTATAAACGGGTGCAACGTATGGTGTGGCAGAAGTCGAATTCTCGGACATAGATGGCGCCACTGAAAAGCAAGAAACGCACACTCTGCCTTAAATTTTCTCGGTGTCACCAAGCAGGCTTGCCCGTGGGGCAAGTAGCAGTAGAAGCAACAACAACAACAACAATTAATTATATTTCTTGTCCTTTTAGAGTAATTATGAATTTTTGTCATGAAATTAGTGTTTTATTTTTGTAGAAAAGTTATTTATCTTTATGAGTGTATAGTTTAAAATTTAGAGTGTTAAAAGGTTATATATATATATTGCTCTTATAATGGGTAAAAATAGTAAAGTATGAAATTTACATTAAGAATGGTTTTAGTTCTTGTACTTTTTAAAAGAAAGCTCTAAATGATAAGGTATTTTCTATAGAGTTCTTTTTGTTTAATAACACATTATAATAACCTTACATTAATGGTGTGCACAGTGAGAAAAAAAACCAGACCATCCTGCATAACTTTTGATCTATAAATCGGATCTTCACTTTCTAGGACTCAAACTTAATGGTTCGAATGAGGATATCAACTGTATAAATTAATAAGTGCAGACGATATTTTAAGTTACGAAATCAGACTCAAAAACGTACTTTCTGAGTATAAACGTACCTTTTTTCAGCGGCTACCGATATTTGACCCCCAAAATATAGGGAGTAACCGTAATATGGGATATATGGTCCCTATAGTTAGATCAGGAGAGCGATCCGAAGTTTGGATCCCTTAATGTAAATTTTTTTTTTTGCGTATTTCATCATGTCTCGAGAACTTTTTAAGCGAATTGAAAAAATTTTGGAAAACAATTATAAAATTCGTTTATACAAAGATAATTCTCCGCAAAAAATAAATTTTAGTAAATATTTATTTTTTTTTATTATTTTATTTACTAATAGTCGAAACAAAATTTGAATTGTAAGGTATGCAACTTTTTACATCATTTCAATGTATTTAATCTTACATGACAAAATACAAAATTTGAGCAAAATCGATTGAATAGTTTTTGGGAAATATAATTTTAAAATAGTCGTATGTGAAAAATTCAATTTCTCAGAAACTATTCAATCAATTTTTCTCAGATTTTGAAATTTGCCGTATAAAATCAAAAAAAAAAAAAAAAATTATGCCTTACAATTTAATTTTTTTTGCTATTCTTAAATAAAATAGTAAAAAATTATCTATATTTACAAAGATTTCTTTTTGCGTGGAATTATTTTTGGAGAAAACGTATTTTATAGCTGTGCGTAAAAAATTTTCATTTCGGTTCAAAGGTTCTCGAGCTATGGCGAAATACTTAGAAAATAAAATTAACATTGGCACCCTGTGCATCAAAATGTGATGGTATAAAGGAAAAAAGTACGTGAAAGAAAACATACTTTTATGGGGATTATTCTCTGTAAGATGATCCTACCCCCCTGAATGCTGGTGTCATTTTTATTAAATTTTGTTTAATAGTACAAAATGATATTTGTGGAAAACTTTCTTTAACAAGTATCAGATTTTTTTTTAAAGAAAAAATAATAAAAATACTAAATAGAAAAATTCTTGAAAGTTATTAAACTTTCAAGATGTTCAAATCGGGCTTTTTTCATTAGTTACTAAATAAATTTTACTACAAAATTATGAAAAATATTTTTAAACGTTTTCCGCACATGAAAGAATTATTTTTAATGTTCATATCTTGCACAATTTTCAATGAATATTTTTCAATATTTCTTATTAATTAAAAATTGCTTCAAAAATTTTGCTTAATTCTATCCAATAATTTTAATGTTATGCAAAAAGACATCACAAAATAAATAGTTTTTCATAAAAATGTCCACATCTCCATAAACATTTAAGCTAAGTTTATGAATTTTTTTCAAGTATTGCAAATAACAACCAAAATACAAAATAAATAATACCTAATAATCTATACAAGATACAAGTTTATTACTACATTTTCTGGTATAAATTGTTCACAAATTTCGTGATTTTGTTTGTAATTTATTTCCAGTCCTTTAAACCTTTGAAAACTTTAAAATTTATTGATAAGCATGAGAAAAATAGCATTCCCTGAAATAATATTAAATTTGAAAATTCTTTTTAAATTCAAGATTTAATCAAGAATCAATCAAGAAATAATAAAGTGAAAATTATTTCTTGAAATAATATCGAATTAAAATAATATTTCTTGAAAAATTAAAAAAAAAAAAGGCAAAAACTGTAAGTGTCTCTTCCATTATTGTAGGATAGTGTATATTGTTTTCAGTTTCTTGTGTGAAATGTTTGTAAGATTTGTTATTCTACTCTTACAAGGGAGGTAGGAATTTTGAAAATTGTACGTGAATCAAAGTAAGTTTAAAATAAAGATCATGGTCGGTAACATAAGATCACGTGGGCTTTTAGTCTGAGTGGAATAATGGTTCTCAAAGGGTGTTCCGTGGAACCTTAGGGTTCCGTGGAAATGTTACAGGAGTTCTGAGAGTTAGTAACTTTTTCTTAACTGGTAATGCTTTTCGATATCTGTAATTAAATTTATGATGATTTTTTTTCTTCAAATTAATGATAGGTTATTTATTCAATATTTCCGTTATTTTTATGAAATTATTTAGTTGAAATGCTTGTGAAGAAAGAAATTTTAACAAAATTTTTTTTTGTAATGAAAATGTAATAAATAAATTCTGAAAATGATATTCACTTATGAAAATTTTAATTAGTATTTCAAATTTAATAAAACTATTGAAATTCAACAAAGAAGAAGAATATTTCTCTGATAATTATTCTCAACATTTATTTTCTTCTTTTTCGCTTTTATGTTAGTGTAAACCATATTTCAGCTCTTCACTTTCAGTTTATGCATGCATTAAAATCGAATTTAGAACTTGACTAGATTCCGCTTTTCAGACCTGTGAATTCAACTGTCTGACATATAAAATAAATTTTATGTCTATATAATTGAATGACGAAATTAATAAACTATATAATGAAAAAATTTCTTTCTCCACTCATTCACTAAATATTTTCAAAATAATTATTAGTCCATTCATTAATAAATTCACAATTGCTGATAAAATTTATCCATTAAGTCTCAGGGTTCCGCCAAAAAAAGCTCGATCTTTTCGGGTTCCACAATAAAAAAAAAAAAAAAAAAAAAAAAAAAAAAAAAAAAAAAAAAAAAAAAAAAAAAAANATACTTGTATACTGACATAGATATATAGGGTTATTCACAATTCCCTCCGGGGTTTCGAAGTGTTATAGTAAAAAAACGAAGACGAATATGGCAAAAAAGAACAAATGAAATTATTCCGAAAGTATTCAAGTTTTAATTTAAGCAGTTGCCGGTAGATGGCAGTAACATGTACCACTGAAGCCAGTTGTAGTAAAGAAAAATGGCGTTTACATGCGGAAGGAATTATGAATAGCCCTTTATAATCATACTTAGAGAATTTTCACATACTTACTTTATTATAGGAAAAAAAAATTAAAATTTTTGTTAAATTCATTTTGTTGGTCCTAGCAACATATGAAAAAAATATTTTTGCTTAATCTTTGACCAAAGTATGAACTACAACAGATGTTTCTAAACACCATTTAGCAGTTATGGAATTTGTAGTACTGGACTTTGACCCTCGTAACAAGTAAAAAAAAATTCAATTACATCTATGAATGTTTGAAATATTTGAATAAACATTATTTGGTTTAACGTTTATGTTTCTCTTTATTTGTTTAGCTAATAAAGACTGTTTAAAAATTTCATTAAAAAAAACTAGTTTTAATTGCATGAATATTCAACTTTAACCAACTTTCAAGTCAAGAAAACAGGAACATGAATGCTATCCAGGGTTTACCCTGGTACAATATTTCTTACTTAATAAAAAAAAACCCTGATGTGTATGACAAAAATTGTTTACAAATTAACACTTAACAGGCAGTTCAAATCAGCGTTGTCTTTCTCGGATCTCGGGCATTTATTAGGTTATGTTTAAACTTAGCTTCTACTTGTGCATTACAGGCCGGGATAGCCTGGTCTATAGGGAGCTGGGCCAATGTCCGAGAGCTCGTGGGTTCGAACCCCACCGGTCGAAGACTCCATGTGAAGTGACTGATGCACGTTAAATCTGTCGAGTCACAAAAGTCCTCCGTTGTTCCCATAACAAATCAAAACCTCTGGGGGTACTGGATTGGAGATCGATCGTTCTCTGATTCAGGTAAAAATTACGATTTGTGGATGAATGAACGGATGTATGAATGGGTCCGCCCTATAGCCAGGTGTGACGTATGATGTGCCAGAAGTTGAATTCTTGGCCATAGATGGCGCCATTGAAAAACAAGAATCGCACACTCTGCCTTAAATTTGCTCGGTTTCACCCAGCAGGCTTGCTCGTGTGGCAAGTGGCATTAGAACCAACCAACCAACCAACTTGTGCATTACAAATACAATATTAAATGGTTTTGCCCCAATATATGCTTCTTTTAAAATGAAAATGCTTTTGGTAGTTACGACAGTTCTTAGCTATCTTTCTTTTCCTAATTTATGTTCCAAATTAAAAAATGTTTGTAATCATTGTAACTTTGATAATACTATTACTAACCACACCAAGAAAAATTAGCATTATGTTTCTTTTGAAATGAAAATGTTTTTGGTAGTTATGACAGTTTTTTACTATCTTTCTTTTTCTAATTTGTGTACCAAATTTAAAAATGTTTGTAATCATTGTAACTTTGATAATACTATTGCTAACGGCACCAAGAAAAATCAGCATAAAATGAAAAACTAACTCAGCGTACATAAAATTCACACAAATATGCAAATCAACGAGAACCGCCATAGGAAGTGACAATGGGAATACGTAAATCTATTTGGATCGTCATAGGAAGTGATAAGAAAAAAACGTAAATTGACGTGATCCGCCATTGGAAGTTACAATAAGAATATGTAAATCTCTGTGACCGTCTTTAGGAGTGACCATGAAAGAAAACGTAAATTTACTTGACACGATCGTTAAGTGATAAAACGCAAATGCGTAATGTATTTCTCACAAAATGTTATAGTTATTGTGTAAATGAATACCAGAGTTATTGTGTAAATGAAAAGTAAAAATTTGTCCAAGGTAAGGACGACTCTTGTTGATAAAATCAATTTGAAAGTAAATGATGCAAATCGAGAGAATATTCAACTAGATGAAGTTTATTTCTCACTTTTTTTTTGGAAAACACACATAGATATATCTCAAATGTTTGCTTTAATGAAGATGTATTTACAACTGATCACAAATTAGTTCATTATTTACATTACTACATTTCTCAGGGACCACCTTTATTCAAGTTATACATATCCTCTGTCCATCGTATTGCT
The DNA here is from genome assembly GCF_043381705.1 of Parasteatoda tepidariorum. Classification (NCBI taxonomy): domain Eukaryota; kingdom Metazoa; phylum Arthropoda; class Arachnida; order Araneae; family Theridiidae; genus Parasteatoda; species Parasteatoda tepidariorum. The sequence continues at coordinate 33,081,375 of NC_092211.1, forward strand.
CAAATATTTGAAATTTTTCATCTGAAAAGACACAAGCATTACTTATCATGAAATTAGTGCGTCGGCAGTTTAGAATGTAAATAAAGGAAGCCAATCGATAGTAACTATGTTTACTTTTTTCACAAAACTCGTGTAAGTCTCTGTCGCACTCGGCTTCTGACATTTCATGAGTATCAAGATAAGAAGCTGGCAACTCCCTGTTGAATATGTAAGTGGTTTCATTTTCACTCTCGTCTCCTGAATGGCTGCAAAAAAAAAAAAAAAAAAACGAATAAATCAACGTTGATATTTTATTGTAAATTTGTAACTATATTCATTTTATAAATTTCCATTCAAGTCTTTTATTAACAAGAAATATAATTTTAAAAAAAAGTTCAATTCCTACTTAGGTTAACAAAGAAAAATTTCATTTTAGTTACTTTTTATTAAAAAATTTAAATTTTCTCTCTCACATAAAACTAAAATTAATTAATTAAATTTAATTAATGAATTAATATTTGAAAAAAATATATTAGCTTCATGTGTCATCCACTACAAGTTTAAAACAATGTACAGGATGTTTATAAAGTCCCTGACCCATTTTGATGCTTAATAACTCATAAAATAATAAAGATAGATTAAAATTAAAAACATAAATGGCTAGATAGACTCAAAAAGTTTCATGACCCTTGTCAATGCACTTCCACGTGTGCCCCCTTCGTCGCACGGAGAATATCAAGTCGATAGTCAATTTCACGCCAGGTAGCGGCAAGCATGTCTCAGCAATCGTATATTTAGACATGTTGGAAAACTTCGTATTTCCACAACTAGAAGAGCTTCAGCCACATGTCTTTTTGCAACAAGATGGTGGACCACCTCATTGGGGTATCATCATTGGTAGTTCTTTGAATGACCATTTTCCAGGAAGATGGATTGGGCGAGGAGGTCCAATTCCTTGGCCACCCAGATCACCTGATATAACGCCGCTGGACATTTTCTTTGGGGATTTATAAAGGACAATGTTTACAGGAGGATCGTGTCGAACATTGATGACCTAAAAGTCAGAATTACAACCGCAATAGTCTCTGTGGATGCCGACATGCTTGCCGCTACCTGGCGTGAAATTGACTATCGACTTGATATTCTCCGTGCGACGAAGGGGGCACACGTGGAAGTTCATTGACAAGGGTCATGAAACTTTTTGAGTCTATCTAACCATTTATGTTATTAATTTTATCTATCTTTATTATTTTATGAGTTATTAAACATCAAAATGGGTCCGGGACTTTATAAACACCCTGTATTTGAACTTGAGTGGATGAAAAAAAAGTATTTTATTAACGATTGAAAATTTGAATAAGATATAGGGAAAGTGTGAATTAATAGTTGGAATTGAGAAATAATAAACATTTAGTAATTTCAATATAATATCGTAATGTTATTTAGAGCAGTGGTTCTTAAATGGTGTTCTGCGTAACCTTAGGGTTTGGAAATTTAGGTTATTTTTTTAACCAATTAAGGTTTTCAAAATTTGGTATTAAATTTACGTTTCCCGATTTTTGAGTTTAATTATTTAATTTATTTCGTTTTTTGTAAATCGGTGATCAAAAATACTCTTCAGTTTATTGATTTTCTGATATATCCTTATTAAAATTTATGTATCTTCTCTTTTAAATAAAATTATTAGTAATTTTAAAAAAATGAATGTCGATAATTTTAATCATATTATTAGAAACGCAAACTGATACTTTATGGTCTAAAGTTGAATCATGCATTGAGAAAAAAAGTACTGTTAAAACTACCAAAATATGATAAAAGTGTTTCTGGCTCTGTAGAAATGCCGAAAGCTCGGTAATTTTTACTGAAATTCTTTGGTAAAAATTTTGCTAAAATTAACTATAAAATATGGTTTAATAATAAATGAAAAAAAATGGTAAATATAGTCAAATTTGGTATCATTATAACTTAGAGCATGACATAAAAATAATTTATTCGGTTTAATTTACTTTTCAGTTTCGCATTTTTTGTAGTAATAAGAACTATAATTTTGAAAACTAGAATTTCCGGTAAACCGTTAACGTATGAACGGAAAAATTAATAAACGAATGGTTAAAATACTATATATTTTCGTTTTATTAACCAGAATAATTGTTCTTCTTTTCTAAAATTTTTTATCCAGTTTGATCTTTGAGAAACACAATTATTCCGTGCATATTAAATTTAGCAAATCAAACTTTTATTAATTAAAGTAAAAATTTACTGCAATTTATTTAAACGTACACATCGTTAGATCACAATAATTAAATTTTTTTTCGTTAATCTTTAATACAAAGCTTAACCGAACAATATTTGGAGAGACCTGTTTTAATGGAAAACAAAAGATGTTTTTAAAATAAATACATTGGCGTTCCTTTAATTTATTTTTCCTGTTGGAGGAACTTCTATTTAACGAAAATAAAGTTATTCATCTAAATTCTTAAGTTAACTTTGTTCTCTAATCTTTTTTATTTGAGAGAGCAACTTTTCTTTAAAGAAAAATATGAGTTTTTACTTTCTTTTTCGTAGCAAGCTAGCTTTAATCAAAAATTAATCCATGTAAGACATTGTTGTCAAAAGTTTTAAAAATAGAACACAGGTTATTTTAATTACATTTGACAGCATAAGTCCTCGCCATACAGAAATCTATTGAATGTTTGAAACCTTAATAACCATGCATCAAAATTATGAACAATACATTTTTTTTCTCTCCATAAAGCTCGGAAAATAGAGAACCAAAATTAAAAACTGTTGTTCTTATTTTTGTTTTCATCTTCATTAGAAACTTGTAAGAATTATATGTAACATTCTTCATTTCTTGTTGTGTACAGTAATTTTCTAAAATATGCATTTTAATGGTTTAAATATGCTAAATAAAACAATGATAATGATTTTTTTAAAGTTTGATTCACAGTGATCTCACACAATTATGATTTAAAAAATGCTTTATTATAAATATTACTTTAATTTCTTTTTCAGTATGATAGCTGAAATTAAATTTTTGAAAATATTTTTTTCTGGATGATTTTTTCTGGCATTCTATAGAATGCCTAGGCACTGTGAGAAATGTGTTACCGATTCATATACTGCCTTTCAGTTTTCGGTATACTATGAAATGAATGGAGTATGAATGAATACACAATTTAAATTGCGGTTAAAAGCACAGGGTACTGGTACTTCTTATCGTAAAATCCATATTTTCCGGAACATGTTACGGAACAAAACAACTGATATGGATTAATTTTTACAATTATAATAACGGCAAAATCACAGAATCACTCTAATAAAATAAATGTTACTGTAAAAATTACGCTAGAATATTTTACGGGAAAATGGATTTTACGGCTGATGCTTTATACTGTGATTTGAGCTGGAGTTTTTTACAGTGTTTAACACATTTAGTTCATGTGGGGATACCACAACAGCGCCACCACCTCTAACAGCAGAATTATTTTAGAGCTCAGACGGAGCTGTCATTTGAAAAATCTTCTCAAATTTGTTAATTTTTATAATTAAATTAATTTTTTTCACTATATGTGCTCTTAATTAAGGCTCAATATACCAGTGGCCAACCTCTCTGAACTGTTTTACCACTCAGACGGAGCATTCATTCTAATATTCTTCCCAAATTTGCTAATTTTTATTATTAAATTTATTGTTTTCACAATGTGTATGTATGTATAAATCCCCCATGACCAGCCTAATCAAAAGTCAAATGAAAAAGTGATTGAATTGTTCCCAACAGACAGCTAGTAGCATGGGAAGAGATCAATGGTTGGCAATTTATCGAAAGATAATATAGCCAAAAATAAAGCCAACACCCCATAATCAATATTAAATTTGAAAATAATTTGGCGAAAGGGAATCGCCAAAAAGACTGTGCGAATTAGTATAACCATGTAACTGAAACATTTTTGTCGCGAGAAATAAAGGATAAAGAGTTATAAATTGATTTTTGCTTTCGATTTAGTCACGACAGTGTAATCAGTCATACATTAGTAGTAAAATAAAAAAAGTTAGCAGTTACATTGATTGCTTAGAAAAGAATAAAATATTTTATATTCGCTTTTCATAAAATGTAATAAAAATTAAATGATTGGTTTAATCAAATTAAACATCGATTAAGAATGATTTAAAAAATAAGTTTTAAGAAATTAAGGAAATTTTAAGAGCTAGGAAATATGTAATGCCCATTGTGGCATCACAGCGCATGTATAAGAATTAAAAGTGAAAAAAAGTTTGACGTAGATTTTTCTCTTTAAACGTATGTAAACCGCGTTTATTTTCTAGTGCGATAAAATAATGAAATACATTTACTATATTAAATAAATAATCCCAATAAATTGAACTTGAACGATATTACCTGTTTAAAAAACTTTATTCGCGTCCAAAACATGTTAATTGGAGATGACCGTCGATTCGTTTAAAACTTTCAAAAATAGGTGTCCGTTTTCTAGACCTGCCAGATTGGAATGAGAAGAAATAAAAGTGATTTAAATATAAAACGTAAAGTTGCCAATGAAAATTTTAAAAAATAAAGGGGAGAAACAAAACTAGAAAAACCATAGTAGCCGTGAGAAAAAAAAAGATTAAAAACAGTGCAAGAAAACCCACAGTAGTCCAGAAGGGCAAATCAGGGTAAAATGCATTGCCGGCATTATGGAGAGGTGGTCAAGAGCTAATGTCATTGACAAAGGAATGAGAATTCATACGAATAAAAAAGATTCCAGAGCATCAAGATAAGATGAGAGGGGTGGAAAAATAATTTTGGCATTGTTGAAATAGAATTTATTCGACAATTATACTTATTCCAGAATTTCGACAATGATAAAATATTTTCCACCCCAGTCACACTAGCTCCTCTTGATAACTTGGAATCTTGTTTTATTCAAATGAATACTTATCCCCTTTTTTAACGACATTAGTTCCTCATCACATCTTCATAGCACGTGGAAATGTATTTTACACTTATTTGCCCCTCTCGGCCACTTCGTGTCTTTCATTTTTTTCCTCTCTGGGTACCGTGGTTTTTCTAGTTTTGTTTCTCCCCTTTATTTTTCCATTTTTCGTTGGCAACTTTACTTTTATCATTTCAAACCACTCTTGTTTCTTCTCATTCTATAACGGAGTCATATGTTTACAGTTTTTAAACTGGTTACAAAAATGAAAGAAGTGTCGAAAAATTATCTTACCCTTCTGAAGCCATATTGGACATTTTGTAACTTAAACGGTGAGAATTTCTGCTTTTGCTTGACCTTCTTTCTCTATGGGAAGGTGTGCTTGCACGCACAGCGTGCACTGGTATAACACCTGCACAAAATAATCAAGCTATTATAGATTCTTGAAAAGTTTGCACTTGGATACAAAATCTGTACATAGATAGTCTGTGAATTGACATATTAAAATGATTGAGAATATTTCTGTAATATATTTAAAATGAATTATATCTAAAATATTTCGTTGGACAGTGAACTACATTTTAATTTATTGAGAATGGAAAGTAAGAAATGTGAAATTTTTTCAGTGCCACTTACATTTAAATTGGACCTAACCAATAAAATATTGCTTCAGTTATGCACATTTCAAGAAAATGTTATTAGTAACGTAAGAAAATCGTTGATCAATTGGAATAAAAATTAAAGTTTTAATTTTCTACGTAATTTCCTTATTTTAAACCAAATTATTTATTTGTTTCGTTTTGCTTGCATCTCGTTTATTTTCAAGTCCACCAAATTATGTCGGCCGACTGGTAATATTATGGTCAGAGAGCTGACCTCATCTCTCGGAGGTCTCAGGTTCAATTCACAGTCGCGATTTTCAAATCCAGTGGCATTTGATGACTCGATCCTATGTTTACCATTTTTTTAAATAAAAAACTTGATTCTTGTTATTTTTTTAGTCCAGGTAACAAATTGAAAAGGAAAGAAAAGCTTGTATTCTAACTGGGACTGACTATAGCGAAGAGGAAAATCTCCTAAAAAGAAAGCGACTCGTCAAAGGACGTTGGATTGTAAATTAGCATCTCGGTCAGAGGCATGGATGTTCTTTCCTTCTTTTCTTACATCTTCGTCCTTCTATTTGTGGGTGCAACGTTGGAACGCATATTATGGTACCCCATGAAATATTGGTCAACATATCTTCTCGTTTGATATCCGATGTTGTTCAAGCTGTTAAACTTTTATATCTAAATTTTTCTCCAACATAGATATTGATTCCGATGTTACTGAACATAAGAACGATTGAGACCTCAAGACGTATATACTCATTCTTTTTTATTTTTTTCCCACTTCCCCAAAAACGCTCCGTCATGGCGTTAAAGTTCACATCAAATGCAAGATTAGTTTTGCGATCTCTCACTTTCAATTGGATTTGTGAATCTCAATTATTCTTGTTAATCAACAGGAATAAAAACTGCTTAGTTATTGAGAATGAATGGTTGTTTCTAACTAAGCATATCACCGTCCATTCATGGATTTGAAAAAAAAAACTGTTAACAATTTGTAGTTTCTTAGACTGTACTTAAATATCTTTGTTAAAATCGGTTTTGCAGTATAATATGACATTAATTGCTCATATAATGCTGTCATTAGGTGTTTTTGAAGGAATTATCTGATGCAATATCTATATAGTTATTTATTTTTGCTGTTTCACAAAATTGTTACAAAAATATTACCTGAATGCGGATTATTGTTTTTTATACATTTGAAACAGTTCTTTATTTGTGAAATTGGTCCTTTTTAATTGGTCATCGCGAACAAAAACCGATGAGAGAAAAACTGCAAGATGACTGGTTTAAGTATCATTTGAAAGAATCTTACGCAGAAAATATATAATTTTAGGTACGTTGGAAAAAATATGGTCAAAACTACCAGAGTATGGTAAAATTTACCATGTTTCTGATTCTATAAGAACAAAAAAGGAACACGGTAAATTTTTACCGGAGAACTTTTGCAATGATTTTGGTAAAATTAACAACAAAGTAAGCTTTCATACTTATGATAAAAATTTGGTAAATAACGTAAAAGTTGGTAATTTTATCATGATACATTAGAACATGGTATAAAAATCATTTATGAGTTTAAATTTACTTTTCATACATGTATTTTTTATTAAATTTGTAGTAATAAGAACTATAATTTTGAAAACCAGAATATCTGGTAAACCCTGACCATATGTACGCAAAAACTACCAAATGAAAGGTTTACATTTTATATGAATAATTATTATTAACCAGAATTATGTTTTGCTTTTACCAAACATCCCATTCATATACAAACAATTTTGCAAAAATTATTTTCTTTGAGTAGAAAACTTATTATGAGATCTAAACTCTTTCCCACGAAATATCGCAGAACTGAATCTCACCTGGTTAAATTATCGCAAAGAAGATCCTCACCCGTAAAAAAAATAGCATAAGACAGAATCTCTTATGATTGAAATGCTGATAAAATTTGTTCTACCGTAGTTTGCCCTAGAATCAGTTTGATGATAACTTGCAAAGCAAATAAACCCTAAAAGAATGATCTGACAATGGATCATTGGAAGTTTACTATCTTTGTCACACTATTTATTTTATTCACTATCTAATTCTTTTAAATTATAGTTTGAAGTGTTTTACTAGTATTATTATTCTCATTACCCTAGGGAACAAAATTTTTTTTCCATGAGATTTTTGTAACAGGTCTTAGTTACTCATTTCAAATCTGCAATCGATTTCTCCCCCTAATCTACAGTTTTTTTCCAAATAACATTTTTAGTCTATTTTTTGTTGAAATGTGCAAGTTTAAAAACGTTATACTTAACGTTCTTATAAATCTTTCGGCAAACTTTTTGTGCAGTTAAGGCACATCAACTGGATTAAAACTGCATGAGAACCCATGTCCGTAAACGTCACCATACTCAGCTAGAGACGCTCCTCTATTATGAACTATTTCTTCGTGTGCTTTTTAAGTAGGTCGCATAATAGAGAACCGCTCCTTGCTGTCCACGAAAACATTTCCGGGCATGGGTTTCTATGGTGATGATGTGTCCTAACTCCCCTTGAAGGTTTTTGCTTCATTTACACGACCCACTGCTTTATACACCGTTTTCAAACTTATACATTTTGACAAAAAATAGACTAAAACGTCATTAAAGGAAAGAAAATCTGCAGCTTTAGGACCAAAACTAATTTCAAATTTGAAAATCTGAATTAGGAAAGATCCAGTATTTGTATAAATACAACAGAAATGTTTGTTCCCCAGTGTTATTTTCACAATGCACTTTGGAAGTTCATTTAGATTTTCACTCAGAAGGATATAGATTAATGACAAAATATGACTTACGAGGTGTTTGATATAAATTATTGCTTGGATGGATTGCTATGTTTGTGTTTTCCATTATATGAGAATAAGTCTCTTGCTCTCGCTGTAATAAAAAGAAACAAGCTTTGAATAAATTGGTTATACTATACATACTTTATCACGTTTTAAGTTTATAGTACATACTTTAACATGCTTATGTATATGCTTTAAGTAACTTAAAATATTCTAATCATGATTTTGCCATAAATTATTTATCAAAATGGTGCTATTTAGCAGATAAATTAATATTTATTTTTGATACATATAAAATGAATGCAATTCATTATTTTTCAAACACAACCAATGCACTGTGGGCCAGAAAACTATGATCTTTGGTCAAAAGTAAAAAATTAATTTTTCAACTAAAATATGTGTAGGCAGTTTTAATATATCCCAAATTAAGTATTCATAATCATTTCAAACATTATAATTTACTTTTTAGACCGACGAAAGTACAATTTAATAAAAAATATGTAATATGTTAAGAAAATTGTTTTAAATGTAGCCTTTAAATTTTTATTTCAGAAATATATGTAGGAATTTCACCTTACTGTTACATTTTTATCAGAGTAATTAGTGTTAAATTATAGTAAAATTTTTCAATTTGTTGAATTAGTTAATACTCTTGACAAACTTATAGTTCGAAAATTAGTTCCAAAAAGTTCCACGAGGTAAATAGCTAAACGTTTTTCGTTGTTTTCTTTGATGTTTCTTCTTTCGAAAAAACTTGCCCCATTTTGCCCGTATTGCAAAGGTGGACTAAATATATCGAAAAAAAAAAATTATGTTTTTTTTTCAAGTTTTCGTGTTATTTTGTAATTAATTCGCGATCCTTTGTAATATTATTTTGGAAATATAATTTGCTTTTACTTTTTTAATATAAAATTACGAAAATTATTATTTTTTCATAGCTATATTTAATTATTTAAACGTACTTTATTATTTTTTTATTTTTGCTCGCCATATTTCAGCCGCCATTTTCTTTTGGGTATTTTTAGTGTATTTCAAAATTTTAACAATGAATTCAATTTACCTGCACATGAAAACCCGTAAATACAAATTTTATCGAAATACTAATTTTGACCACGAAATCTTGGATGCTGGCCCACAGTGCAATGTAAGATACAGAAGACAAATACTTAACAGTATAGTGTGACAAATGCTTATAGACATTAATAGTTTTAAATTTTCTAAATATTTAATGAAATAATTAGGTACTTATTAATTAGGTAATAGGGTAATACTTAGGCAGTAACACAACTCGAGAAGAAGTGATTATGCCTAATAACCATGTGATTTAAATGAGATTTAATCGAATATCGTAAGCGACATCACGCGTGCGTGTCGAATCTGATTAGATCCTGAATCTACGAATGAAACGATTTACCTACGATGACGTCACTTTAGGTATACAATTAAGACATAAAAGTCATTTTATTATGTTACAACTGGTGAGTTTTGAAAATATTAATTCTCTGTGTGAAGTTTAATTCACTTTTACATTTCCTTATTTTTATCCTATGTACTGATCTATTTGTTAAAAACTTCCTATTTCGTTATGAGTACAAAGTTTTCAAAGAAAAGTTATTTTCAAAAATAGTTGCAAGGGATTATGACTTGTCGTGAAATATTAGTAGTGTTTGATATTAGTTGGATATTTGTTGGAACACAATAAAAGATAATAAATTAAAAAGTAAGCTGAAGTTTTTTCATTTTGTTTGTGTAAGGTTTCAATTTTAATCTTTAATTAATTGAAATACTAGGGGGCTCCGCCCCCTGCTCGCTACGCTCGCCAACCCCCAGAACTGCTTCGCAGTTCCATTGCATATTGCTTCGCAATCTTATAAAAACATTTTAACAAATTTAAATTTTAAAATAAAAATGCCAGATATTGAAATCAATTACTTAATGAAATTTATACACTTCTCTGCCCCCTTCACAATTTGATTATCTTTTCTTCATGTAGCTGAGAAATTTGGAGCTGTAGCAGAGAATATATCTCAATAAGAAATGCTTTCCCGTTTAGAATTCCGCCATTCATTTCTCTGACGTCTGCCAGAGATATTTCGACGCCTGATAGCAGGCATTTTATTTAGGCAGCAGGCACTAAATAAATAAAAATAGAACTAAATAACTAAGATATCGTTTTAAATCTCAAATCAAAATAATTGTTTGTAGAAAGTTTGTTTTGGTTTGAATATTCGCACGTTTGTTTTGGTTTGAATATTCGCACGATGCCATTGCCATTCTATTGTAACGAAACAAAAAATTTATCATGAAACTAAAAATTTATCAAAGGAACTAAAGATATTGAATTCTTTTTTTAAGAAATTCAGTTCCGTTTTTTTTTATCCACTCTTATTTTTGTTTATCAATCTATTAATTCAGAAATGCTTTAAATCAAACGATGCTTACGGAAACAATGCTTATGCGAACCACCCGAAAAATGATTTGCTGAATTCTCATTGGTTGAAACTAAATTATTAATTTTATTAATTAATTAAAGGAAATTTTCATAATTTAAGACCTTATTGCACATCTACATAACAATACCTTTAAAACGACACCTTATTTGTTTAATTCTGTTGCGTAGTTTGGGAGTTTTTAGCGAGACAAAATATTGCTAGCCTATTAATATATAGATNTGCTTCAACTGCTGCATCTAAACTTCTTACACGCCACCAGTGTACCATTCGTTTCTATTTATAAGACTGATTTTATTTCGGAAAGATCAAAGAAGCCTCATTTATAGGCAGAACGAAGTAGATTCTTTAGAAGAGTTTGCTCACTTAAGGGGGCCTCTTCCCACGCCATCTTGGATTGCATTTTTTGATTTCTTTTTTTTTTCATGCTAAATAAGTTTTTCATGATAGAGAGATGTCCCAGGTAGCCTAGAAGTAAATCTGCTGAACTGTCTTTATAAATCCAAATACGCCTGCGACCTCAACGTAGTCCGGTAGAGATTAGCGTTCTAGAAGTTCAGATAGATTTTAAATCATGTATTTTGTTTTATAGCTGTCGTTGAACTGCTGACCCAATTTTTTTTGGGGGGGGGGGGTTTGCGAATATTAATGTTCAACTCCTTAGCCTTGTTATTTTGAACCCAATACGGAAGACAAGGGAACTCCTGGATCAAGTATTGGGAGAAATTTGTCTTCGTGGAGGATTTTTTAAGGAAACTAAACCGCATTTGCGTTACATGGATAGGAAAACCACGAGAACCTCCTACGGTTAGCCTGACGGCAAGGGGAGTCCAACTACTATGATCCGCCTACTACTGAGGATATTTCACGTTAACACTGTGGTCGGTGCAAGCCGGATGCGGAATTCGTATCGAGCAGCCATCGTTGGGATTCGAACCCGGTTCACCTCATTGGAAGGAGGACGCGCTCTATACCCTGAGCCATCGCCGCTCCCTTCGTTACTAGACCTAATTTTAGTTAGATATGCTAAATTTAATTAAATTTGAGACACCTCTCCCGCAAAAGAAAATTTATTTAAATATGTATCACAGCTATGCAAAAGAACTGCATACGTGCTGATGTTATACAAGCAGGTAAGTTCAATGTTCAGTAGTTAAGTTCAATAGCACAGAGTACAGATCGTAAAAGTTCAGAAGCACAGTCTACTCTTTCCCATCTTTTTGTAAAAAATAGATTATAAATTACTTTTAGAGCATTCAAAACCAGTAATCTAGTATTTGGAGTAAACATCATTGTTAAAAATGAATTAATCACTGCTTTAGTCTCTATGGTCTAATTGTATTTGGTTTAATTTTATATGGTCTAGTTAGGTGGAATTATATTCAGAGCATGCTTTACTTATGATAAATTTAATATTTTGTTTATCAGCAATAATAACTTTAATTATATTACATCTATAGAATTACTTGGCTACAATTTAACTACTAAATATGAAAACTCATTAGCAATTAATAATAGGTATTACCAAGAAATTAAGTAGCTTATCTGATGAAGAATAGTTAACTGAATTGTCATTCATTCTTGCATCAAACATTACTAAAGTTTTTGTAATTATAGTCAACTTAATTAACCATCTGAACTAACTTCAACTAAAAGTATTCCAGTTGGCACTGAATTGTGTTTAATCCTGTTCCGTTTTGAATTATTGAATCATAATAGAATGAATTTGGTACAAGCAAATCAAATTTTCCCAATATGAGCACTTAAACTGCTTGCATTCATGTAATTTATTATATTAATATTTTTTGAAGTAAACACAACTGTAATAAAAGAATAATAATTCCCTACTTGAGTAGCTAGGATCTAAAGATTATGGTTACATGGAAATACATAGAACATAGAATACTACATAGAATACATAGAACATATAAATACATAGAATACTTTATTTCTTCATTTATGTTTGAAAATTCATTTTGCCGTGCGTTACTATTGTTTTGACATGCTTTCCGATTATTTTACTATTAATTTATAAAGCAAAATCTGAATGCATTAAAGTTATCAAGCAAAATTTTCCGACGAACTGAAATAGCAAATTAATCAAGAAACTACGTAACTCGGGAGTAGTTTACTGAAATAACATTTATTCTCTAACCTTCGCATTATTAAAGCCTTCGTCATAATATTCATCTCAATTTACCGACTGAGCTAACTTCAACTAAAACTGTTCCATTAGTTGCTTAATTGCATTTAATCCAGTTCTGTTTTGAATTATGGAGAGAATTATTGAATCATAATCGAATGCGTTTGATACATATGCATGGCATCTTACCAATAGAAGCACTTAAATCACTTCCTTTCATGCTATCTATCATACTCACCCACTTCGGAGGGTAAGGAACGTCATAAATGTGTTCATGTCTGCCGAAATCTCTTCTAAGGCTTTGACTGCAATCTGATTCAGGCGAGCCCTGCTTTTGGAACATGGGAATGTGGCTCATGGCATATGGTGAAGGGTAGTAAAGCTGGTCTTTAATGGGACTTCCGCTTCCGGCACTGCCCTGCTGCTTCCGTTCCATCACGGCCATGCTCATTCCTTCTCCTGATTTGTCGTCTCGGAACCGGGAATCTGATTAAGGTAACAGGAAATTAGGCTCTTTGAGTAAAGGAGACGGTATTTAATTGCGAGAAGACTAAGATTGTCTAATCACGCTTGCTCTAATGAAATTCAAAAGTTACCCCCTTTCGTTCTTTTAGATAAAAATAGCATAGATTGGCATTCCTTTTCAGCAAAGTTAATGGTTGATGATTTCTATTAAAAGAGTAATTAATTTAGTAACAGAGTAAAACTGAACTATCATTGGTAGGTTATGAATGGAATGATGGAAAATACCATAAAAATGTTATCTTTTTCTTTGCAGCGTTTAATTTTTTTAGTACATTTTTATGGTTTGACATCAAAATCGTTCAATTTGGATAAAAAAAAATATACGCACTCAATAGTATTTTCAAAGAAGGTATCATGTTATCTTTGTGTTGGAGTATATAATGACGGAGAAAACATAAAAAGGACAAATTATAGAACAATTATTGAAATAAAAGACAGACTACTTTAAACAGTGAAGAAAAATAATTAAAAAGTCATTCTATGTAATTTTATCTATGCTGTATTTCCTCACATGTTACGTATTTACGACTATTACTCAGGACAATCTTTGAGTTTCAAGAGATGCCTAGAGAGAAGCATTGCCTCGACTTTGCATACATTGGCACCCCTTTACAAACATATCTTTTTCTCCAATACATCCTGATGTCCCAACAATCCTTATTACTATGTTTTCTTCGATGAAACTCTTTTAAAAAAAATCTCAATAAACTTCTATTGGAGAATGATATCAGGTTTCTCTCCAACATACCCTTCTGCAAAACATCCCATCACTGGCTACGGTCAGTGTGCGGGTGGGTGACCACTTGGATCAGCCTGCGTAGGGACCGAGAGTGTGCGGTATTGGTCCTCGTTAAACTGTTCTACCGTAAAGTGCTCGACTTCGCCTGCAGGTCGTCTGGCTACCGAGGCGGGGGTGCCATCCCCTCTGCAGAGGATCAAAATTGTGATGGCATGTCTTCGGATCATCCTCAGGAATGTTTCCCAGACCGTCGCCAATAGCCCATTGCAGCTCTAGTGCGACGTAAATGAACAACATCAACAGCAGTAGCAAAACATCAATCTCTTCGTTTTCTTTTGATGAAACTATTTTAAAAAAACAACACAAAAAACTTTTCTTGGAGAATGGTATTAGGTGTCTCTCCAACACACTCTGCTGCCATAACAATCCTTCTTACTACGTTTTCTTTTGATGTAACTCTTAAAATAATCTCAAAAAAGTTGGATTGGTGACAACTCTGATAATATCAGTAGCCCTGATACTTGCTCTTAAGTTTTCATTGAAACACTTTCTGAAGGGCCCGGAAGGAATTTGCGAAGTCATGTCCCATGACACTTTTTCTTCTTTTTGCATGCTTGATTTCCCTTTTATTTTCATTACATTATTTTGAAGATAACCGTACAATAATGAAGAAAAATAGAAGGGACCTATTAAAAGAATTTCAAGAGACAGAGAATCTTTCGACGAAGAAGTAGTATCATAAATGCTGTGACACTAAACTTAAAATATATTTGAGGCAATTCTCAAAATACTTGAATTTGCATATTTAGTCAGTTTACCTTAGTTTAAAGTTCTTTTTTTTAAAAATTAAATCTTACTTAACAGTTAAATATATATTTTTGAATAATATGAAACCTTACAAACAATAAATGCTTCTTATTTTTGCTAACTTGCTGTTTTAAAACTATTACTTAAGTAAAATTGATGATTCACCTATTTTGTATTTCTTTAAGAAATAAAAACAATTAAAAAAATTGAGCAATAAAAACAAAACTTGTTACTAGTCTTCTAAAAATTAATGATCGTTACTTTTATTAATAATCACTTATTATTTTAACGCATAAAACGCAAAATAAGCAATTCTTGAGATAAGTAACGAGCTTTGATAATTAGAAATATGGAAATTGGCGTTCCTATTTTTTTCTATCTAAATTTCTCATTATTCGTTTTTCCGCTTCACGTGATTTATGGCGTCTTGAAAAAATGGCGCAAAAAGGTAATCAAATGTTATTTGGGGTGATAAATTTTATGAAGACGTCAGCCAAGTTGAGAGTTCTATTATATGCAAGAATTTCGGACCATAAATTTCATAACTGCTCTTTTTCTGGTTTATGTCCCTTCCATTATTTCTAAAGAGGAGCCAAACTGAAAGAACTAAAACTTGTTATATTTTCTGAAAATTTATTTTAAAGCATCTTTAATATTTAAATGATTATCAAGAACTTAATTATGTACTAAATTATATTTACCATCAGTTTAAAGGTTTGTTTATTCAAGCGGATAATGAATTATGCTTTTAAATTATTTGGAAATAAATCTGGGGATATTTATTACCAACTGACTTATGGGTGAAAATGTATTGGTTATATTATGATACATAAGTATATTTATTTAGGCATTTTTTTAAATTAAAAATTAGAACCTGTCGGTTTTAATGCTTACTATATTATGTATTTCTGACAGATTTAGAATATATTATGCTAGGCTTGTAATTTGTTTTTAGTTTAGAAAAGTTGCATATAGTGATCTTAGAACAAAAATTTTTGTGTCAAAAATATTATAAATATTTTATTCCGATATTTTTAATATGATGTCATTGCGATGCGTGAATTTGAAATTTGAGTAATTATTTCTTGATGCACTCAATTCGCGATGAATCCGTTAATTTTTCGATCGTTTTTTGGGAGTTGTTAACACTAGATTGCCTAAGGAAGTCATTTTGACTGCTTTTAATTTCAATTAGAAAAACAATGATGTATACAATGACACAATTTCTTAGAAATTTGTGACTTTTTGAACAAAATAAAAAATTCTTCATTGTTAATATTTACAAATAAATTGTTACATAACTGTAAATAATGTAAAAAATTTTAAAAATTAATTTTAAACGAATTTATTGACGCATTCACAATCTAGTCATTTTGACCGCTTTTCGGCAATATAGGTATATACTAATTTTTCGTCTTTCTAGTGTTAATAAATTTTTTTTACCGTTTCAGCATAGTATTTAATATGATATGATATTTCAACATCAGAATTTCCGATTTGAATAATCATTTTTTGATGTGCTTTATTCAAGACAATTCCATCTTTAATCCACATAAATTTCCCACCATTTTCTCGTCAGTTATTTTTTCGTTTTTACGGTATTTTTACGTGGTTTTTCAAATTGCGATATTTTTAATATGATGTAATTACGACACTCGAATTGCAAATCAGACAAATAATTTCTTGACGCTCTCAATTCACGACTATGCAGTCGTAAAACGACATCATTTTCGAATCGGTTTTCTCGCCAATTGTCACAATAGTTGTCTTACTTTCAGCTTAGCGATTTCCACATCTTTTTTAAAATCCGGTATTTTAAATACGATATTATAACTACCGACGTATTCAGTTATGAGAACTTAAACCTTCATATTTTGAGTACTTTTACTTTACATTTGAGCACTTAAACTTTTATAGAGTATAAATATTTAATATTTACCATTCAGTGATCCCTTTATTGCAATACGTCGCACAATAACGATTATGTTGAGTTTTTTGCATCGCAAAATACATTGTCAATAAAAATACAAGAAATGTTAGTATGAACCCTGATTTTTCTAGTAGTATTTTTTACCACTAACAAACCTTACCACTAACTTATATTTGTATATTTGAAAATAAAAACCAAGCAAAAGAAATATTCAGAAGCAAATTTATTTTTTAATTCTACATATGTATTGTTTTCAGTTTGATTAAAAACTTATTTTTTTATTTTATTTCCAATGAGATGTACAAGTGAGCACACACACAAGAGCAGATCTAGTGCGTTCATCAGAAGTGGTATCCACTCTTTCAGGACCACCACAAAGGGTGAGATACCGTTGGTCATGTTAATTTGAACGTCTAGCTTCTGCCACACTAGATGGAAGCACCGAGACTCTTATTTGTATGCTAAAGTGCATTAGGAATTTAATTTTGCCGGAAATGCCAAGAGCCAATAAGGCACTCCAGAGATCTTTTACTTAAACGCTTATAATACTTTACAATTAGATTCAGAATACCTTTTTCATAGTAACTTGCCGCCTGTTCCGATAACTAAGAGGTCACGACAGTTTTTACGTCTTCGTCATCGTTGTACTGGTTGGTGACAAAATAATTTTTGAAACATCCAAAAAAAGAAAAATCACTTAGCTCAAGGTCTGGGCTGTATTGAGGGATGGTCCAAAACTACCCAGCCAAAAGAATCCAATAAAGCTCAGTACTGATCCCTGGAGAGAGTCATTGACATAGAATAGCAACAATATTCTGTCTGCATGCAAGTGGGAAGCTTCGATAATTTCACAACTCTGCCGTTAATGTATGCTGCAGGCAGGTTCTTTCCCGACTGAAAACACATCACTGACCTTACCTCATACACGGAGAGAGATTTTTTAAACTTGAACATTTTAAAGACACAGAACTGATGGTACAGTTTACCTACACAGCTGTACGCACGCGTCATTTAGTAGTGTACGTAACAAAACGGATTTTATTTAATAAACAGCTCTCGTCTCCCTCTTTCTCTCTCATTATATATATATATATATACTAATAAATTAGTAG
This sequence comes from Parasteatoda tepidariorum, assembly GCF_043381705.1. Lineage (NCBI taxonomy): Eukaryota > Metazoa > Arthropoda > Arachnida > Araneae > Theridiidae > Parasteatoda > Parasteatoda tepidariorum. The sequence goes on from NC_092211.1 coordinate 33,099,411, forward strand.
GAAGGGATATCTGTGGAAANATGGGCATGCCATACCATAGTTCATTTGTGTTATATTTATATATATATATATATATGTATCCAAAGACGATAGGAGAATAACATGGAAAAACCAAAAGGCCGATAAAAATTTTTATAAATTTTTTTATACGGTTCTCGACTATTTTACCTAAACGGACTTGTAACTATTTTTGCAGATACATACCTCGGCGATTTGGATTATCAACTTGTCTTCTTCTTCTTACAACGACACAAGCTACGATTAAAATGACCACTAGGACAACAGCTGCGCACACAGTTGGAACTAAAATACTGAGACTTCTATATATCATCGGTCTGCGTTCATCGATGCTTAGCGGTGGAGGGACTGTAGCTAAAATTAAAACGTTTTCTTCAGTTCCAATGATATTGTTAGAAAAAGGGACATTTCATTATTTTTGAAATTCATTACCTGTTTACATTATAAAAAGGTCTCAGTTAGTATTATTGCGTTTTTGATCTTTATTTAAGTTATAACTTAATGTGCAGATCTCTTATTACAATATAAAGTAATCACATGATATTACTTTATATTGCAACATTTTATGATCAGGATAATTACTTTTGTTTTGAAACTGCACTCAGAAAAAAGTATAGAAAAAACTACCAAGATATGGTAAAACTAAACGTGTTTTCTGGCTCTACGGGAACACCAAAAATGTGTTAATTTTTGCTGTAGTGCTTTAGTGGAATCTTTTGGTAAAATTAACAATAAATATGGTTTTATTACCATGCTATGTGGTAAAAAAATGAGGTAAGATTTAGTAATTTCCCCCCAAAAGTATTGGACTTGGGATTTCATTGGTTGCTTGTCTATGTAAGCTATAAAGAGCCGATGCTCAGGTGATAGGGCACTGGCATTCAAATGAAGGGACCCAAGTTCGAATCCCAGCAATGGTTGGTAGCAAACGGCTTGCGTCGTCTACAATGCTGACGTAAAATATCTTCAGTGGTAGACTGATCATGGGTTAGAGTCACCTTGCCATCAGAATAACCAGGTGAGGTTTTCGGGTTTTTTCTTTCCCTGTAATGCGAATAAGGTTAATTCCATCTAAAAGTCCTCCAAGAAGGCAAATTTCCCCCAATACTTGATCCAAGAGTTCCCTTGTCTTCTGGATTAGGTTCAAATTAAAATAAGGCTACTGAGTTTAACATTTGTAGTTCTAAACTGACAAATTGGGTCTGCTGCTCAACGATGGCTATAAAATCTAAAATATGTAAGCTAGAAGCTAATATCTACCAACCTTTTAAACTATAACACTGTGTATTTGCAAATTTGTAAACAGATAAAAGCCTGGACAAAGCTAAATTAAATCAGCAGTTTAACTGTTACGCGTCAGGGCTCTTCTAACATCCAAGAGTGTAAGGATAGAGATAGCGGGTTTGAATTCCACCACAACCTGTAAACATCTATCATACTTATTTATTTATTATATATATTCAGTCTTGTGTGCTCAAAGTTGAGCTTATAAGTCCTTATCAAGTCAAGGTACAGATAGTGCGATATAGAGGAAGAATTAATTACCATTTATCTAGTGATGCAGGAGATTTGAACCTTATATATAAATACTTTGAATGCTAATTTTGAATTTTTTTTAGTCACTCTCTTCAGAAAGGCCAAGCAGATTTGCCATTTCGCCAAAGCCTATGTAAAAAGAAGTTAGCAGGTTCGAATTCCAGCACTACTCTGGATGCGTAACAATAAATGAATAAATTTGATATATATATATAGGCTTGTGCGCTTAGTCCAAAGAATCGATTGTCTCTTATCAATTGATAGAACAAAAATGACAAGATTAAAAATGAGTTCAAACGCATTAAAAAAAAAAAAAAAAAAAAAAAAAAAAAAAAAAAAAAAAACAGGAAAGCACCTCTAGCTGCGTATGATTATATTTAAATAATTCTGTTCTGCCAAAAGTTTTTGGCAATACTTGCGCGACCGGATGTTAGATATAATGTTTTAAAACTTGTATATTTTGTAAAAAAAATAGAGTAAAAATGCTATTAAAAAATAGCATAAAAATAAAATTAGGAGCTACTTCAGATCCTCTAGCCTTTAACTTTCTTTTTCGACGATTTCTTATTATGGTGATTGCAAATCTAATATTTTAATTTGATATATTAGGCTGCACTGTAATCATTACTTAAAATGCAAATCTTTAAACATATCAATAGTCAACTAAATTAGACACTGAAAAGCTTTGATGGTTAAGTTTTTATAATCTGTGCAACAGATATCTTATTTAAGTTATTTTAACTTCATAAATTCATGAATTTTAATTTTTTCTGTGTTTACTTAAATATATATAGACCATAATATATTGCAATATCGCATAAATAATAATCAGATCTACTTCTATTTTGTAATTATGAAATATTTGCCTCCTTCCCTTAAAATGTAAAATATTTAATACATTTGTTTTAATAATGAACAGGAACTGTTTATTGGTAAAAAAATTCGTGAAACTGTATACCTATAATTTATTATTTTATATTGTTCTCATTTAGATAGATTGAAAATTACTTAACTAAAACTTATNGTAATTTGTTTGTCAAAACTTTATCATCTTGTGCACCAAAAAATTTCTTAAAATGGAGCTACCACGTTAACAGATCAGACCCATTATGTACTAAGAGTTCCAAAATAAACTAAGTGTAACTGAATGACACAAGAAAAAGTGTGAAAGTTTAGGTTTCAATACTGTTTCTTATGAGGATACAGTAAAAGTTTGGTTTCGAAAGTTTAATACTGGGAATTTCAACATTGAGGATGAACCACGTTCTGGCCGCCCTATTGAAATTGATTGTGACCAGTTAAAGCAAATTATTGTTCAAGACAGAAAGTTTCAACACGAACTATTGCGTTAGAGCTTGACATTTGCCAAAAAACAATAGCAAATACTCTCAAATGCATAAATCTAACAGTTAAGTTTAACCGTTGAGTGACTCGCGAATTGAGTGCTGAAGACAAGAGCAAGAGAAAAGCGGCCTGTTTGGTTCTGCTCAGAGATCAAAGAAAAGAGGACGTTCTGGACAGGATTGTGACCTGTGATGAAAAATGGGTATACTACAACAATACTAGCCGTAGAGGAGGGTGGTCAGCATCCGGGGAATCCGCAAGTTCGGTTGCAAGATGAACGCTAACTAACAGGAAGGTCCTTCTCCGTATCTGGTGGGATTGTCGTGGAATTATCTACAAGGAGTACCTTAAAAGCGGGTAGGCTATCAACAGTACAATATACAGCAATATGCTAATCAAAGTTAGCGATGCGATTCGCGAAAAACGAGAAAACAAGCTCAGAAGGAAGGTGATTCTCTTTCATTAAGATAACGCTTGGCCACATGTTAGTGCAATGACCGGCATGACGCTCCACACGTTAGAGTGGGATTTGATGCAACATCCACCATACAGAACAGCCATGGCGCCTTCGGATTACTATCTGTTTTCAAATCTGCAGCTGCATCTTGATGGCACAATCTTCCGTTCAAATGACGAGGTCATAAATGAGGTCGATTGCTTTCTCTACTCGCGCACCCCCCAGTTCTTCGCAGAAGGGAATGAAAAGTTGCCAAAACGTTGGCAGACTATTGTTGATTTGAATGGAGATAACTATTCTCATTAGCTTTGCTGATTTTGTATGTGTTTGTCATTTTTCAGGATTTTTTTTTTCGGCGGAAAACTTTTTACTCAACCCGATATTTAATATATTTGTTTTAATAATGAGCAGGAACTGCTTATTGGTAAAAAAATTCGTGAAACTGTATACCTATAATTTATTATTTTATATTGTTCTCATTTAGATAGATTGAAAATTACTTAACTAAAACTTATAATAAATATGCACATTGATAATTAAATTTCTTTCCATGCATTTAAAATAGTGCTAGTTACTTTGAAGCATTATACTTTCAAAGTGTTCTTTCATAAATGGAATATATATATATTCGAAGGAAGAAAATTATCTATGCTCTCTACCACAATGAATTTTAATTAAAAAAAATCTTTTATGTATCGCCTCTTTAAATAAAAATAGAAAAATGTATGTAGACATAAAAATTAAACTAAAACAACCAAGCTAAAAAAAGTTTTCATATAAAAATCTCTTATCAAAGTGCATCCTATCAATATTTCTTACTTATTTTGTAAATGGAAAAGAGTATTTCGGAAAAAAAGGCATAATAACATTTTTTTGAAAAAAAGTGTAATGCATTGAATTTTATGAATAGTTTTAGTAAAATGCTTTTTAAATATTTATACCGTAAAAGAGATCTACTATATTTTAAAAGTGGTAATAGATGTTATTTTTTTCCTTTAAGGAATGAAATATTTGCATTTATTGGTTTATTTACCTTTTTTTTTATAAAAATACAATTAGATAAATGATAATTTGCATGGGATATGGAAAAATGATAAAATTAATTTTTCTCTTAAAGCGAAATTAATATTTTAGAGCACAATTTTTTATTTGCATAAAAATTAGCTCTTATTTAGTGTTTTCTGGGAGTTTGAACAATTTTAACATGATTGAATAAAAATATATTAATTCAGAAACGTTTCATGCTAACTGCAAAAGTATACTGAACATATAAAAAAAGGTGAGTGTTCTTATCTTACTGAATAAAAAAAATAAAAAACTTATTATGTTGTATTCAGAATTTAGTATCTGTTGTTGTTGTTTTTAATGCTAATTGCCAAGTCTGCTTGGTGAAACTAAGTGAATTTTAGGCTGATGGTGCATTTCTTGTTTTTCAGTGGCGCCATCTATGGCTAAGAATAAGACTTTTGCCACACACATGTATCACAGCCCGTTTATAGGGTGGATCCCTTCATACATCCATTTATTCATCCACAAAAAAAATCAAAAACTTATTATGTTGCATTCAGAATTTAGTATCTGTTGTTGTTTTTTTAAATACCAATTGCCAAATACCAGCAAGTCTGCTTGGTGAAACTAAGTGAATTTTAGGCTGAGGGTGCAGTTCTTGCTTTTCAGTGGCGCCATTTACGGCCAAGAATAGGACTTTAGCCACACACATATATCACAGCCCGTTTATAGGGTGGATCCCTTCATACATCCATTTATTCGTCCACAAATCGTAATTTAATTCGAACCAGAGAACGTCCAATCTCCAATTCAATGCCTCCACTTAAATAGTCTCTCTTTATTGATTCGTTATGGGAGCATGTAGGACTTTATGAACCGACAGATTTAACGTGCACTGGTCCCCATTTACAAAGTGGAGAGTTTTCGGCCAGCGGGAATCGAACTCAGGACCACTTGGACATGGGCCCAACGCCTTACCAACCAAGCTTTACTGGCCCCATCTTAGTATCTTGAATTCATAAAGAAAAGGTAAAAGAGAAAAGTTTAAAACTTTATAATTAAATGAATATTAAGAAATTTCAGTGAAAAGTAAAGCATTGATCATTAATTTACTTGGCTTATTATTTTCCTTAAAAAAATCCTAGTGTCCGTAAATGCAGTAAACTTTAGCAAACTTAGTAGACGGGATATTAATTTATACGGTCAGTTCTCTTCTTTGGTACAGTAAAAATCCAATGCCCAAGATTGTAATGAACTTTAGCAAAAGTAGTTTATGGTTGAGCGTTAATTTGTACGGCTCCTGCCTTCTCTGAGAAAGAAAGCCAGGAGAAATGAAGATTCCTAAAACACCCTTGTCGGGGAGTACACAGTTTACAATGGTGATTACAGCATGTGGCTACAGTCTTTAACGTCTCATGTTCAATTCCAACAAACCAAAAGAACACCTTTTAAATAAATCTCACTGCATGCGATACGCGTACTTGATTGTTTGGCAATGCAATTTGTTCATGCGTGAGCAAGGCAATCACATACAGCGTAAATACTCCTTGTCTCTCCCTCAATCCACATTAGTGACCACAGACAATAAACGCGCAAATCTCTCGTTACTCGATAGATGGCAGCACTACTCCATTTCGCCTCGTTCTACAATTTGCCTTGAATAACAAAACAAATTGCTTAAGTCTTAGACAACGTCTTGAAAAGAATACAACTTTTACCAGTATTGTGTTATTTAATAGTTAGAGGCCTTGTATTAAAAAAAAATACAGGTAGACCTGTTTTTATATGGTCATAAACATAATTTTATTATTGCGGTCAGTGCCTGGAACACTTTTTTCCTGAGACAGATTGTAAGAAAATCGAGAAATTTTTAAAGTGTGTAATTGTGAAATAACCTAATTACAATATTACATATTAGATTAATCGATTTTCCCTTTTGGTGATATAGTAAAAATGATGAATGGATTATAAGCAAATTAATAAACTTAAAATAAAAAAGGCCAAGTGACTTATTTTAAAACTTCATAAAAATATGTGTTAAATTATAAATGTTATCGGTAAAAAAAAACCCATTTTAGGCAATTTTCTTTAAAACTAAGATTTATAGGACATGTCATATTTATTTCGTGTCATGTGACATTGATGTAATAAAGACAACAATTAATAGGATAAAAGACAGTAAATATAAACAATAAACATTTTATAAATATTATGTTACAGAACCTATTTTTCAAATATTATTTTGACTTATAACTTTTTATAACTTCTTTTTATTTCATTAAATCTAATTTTTATTTTCTCGAAAATGTTGATGCAAAAAAGAAATTAAACTTGAACTTTAAGATTTGTCTTAGTGATACTGGGATAGAATTAATTTTCTACTTTCTAATAAAAATAGAAAATGAAAACAATAAATAATTAATAAATACGTTATAATGAATTTTACTTTTTCGTTTAATAGAATCAAATATGTTTCACGTTCGGTTCACATATAAAAATTGGAGCAGACATTAATGTCGTACGCATTCATGTACACAATGATATAATATTGGCAATAATTGATAATAAGCAGTAAAATTTAAATAAAAAGCAATATGCATTGTATGAAACCATTTTTATGTTCCAAAGAGTCAAATTATGTTTATATTTCCATGCGAAAATACACAGTTAATTGAAAAAAAAAATAAATGGGCAAAACTGATATTTATGTCACAAGCAATGTGGATAATAGTTATGCATTGTTATTGTAAAAAATGTCGTAAATAGATTAATAAATAAAAATTAAACATAATAATCATAATTTGATAACTATGGCTTAATGAAATCAATTTTTATACTTAATAGAATCAAACTTTCTATTTTTGTTTCTAAGCTCTTAGTAAGCAGTGAAAACTAAAACTGACATTTACGTCGTATGTATTTATGTAAAAAATGAGAAAAAAAGACAATAAATTGGAAACAATAAGCATTTTATAAGTATGGTATAATGAAAATTTTCTTTACACTGTAAAAAAGTCACTTAACTCCCCTGAAGTTCAGCCCTGTAAAAAATTTTGGATCAATTTACAGTATAAAGTACCGGCACTTGGGTGCATCATCAATAAGATTCATTTCAGTGTGAAATCCATTTCAAGCGTAAAATATTTTACCGTAATTTTTACAGAAATATTTATTTAATAAAATAATTCAGTGGTTTTACCGTAATTATTAATGTAAAAATTACGGTACATCAAAAATTTTGTTCCGCAACATGTTCCGGTAAAAATGGATATAATGGTAAAAAGTACCGGTACGTACGGTAAAAAGTACCTGTGTGTCGGTACTTTTTTTTAAATCGTAATTTGATCCGTAATATTTCAACAATCATACAATCAAATTATATATTTTCGTTCAAAAACGCTTAGTTTATGGATAAAAATGGTATCAACATTTATGTGGTCTGCATTTATGTTTATTTGTCTCTCGATACGATAAAGATAAAAATAAATAATAAATAAAAAATATTAAAAAATAAAAATTTTCTTCAAAAAAAGCGAAAAAAACGCCTAGTTAATAGGAAATAAAAGAAAAAACTACTGAAAATATTTAAATCTATTTTTCTTCTAATAACTCTATCATGAACCTGCCGTAATAAAGAAGAAAAATGCATGTTTTGCATTATGCTGAGCTAATTTTGCTTTTACCTATATTTGACTTTCGCATCATTGAAAAGAAGACAAAATTAGATGAGCTTAAATTGCATAGTTTCACGACATTAATATTCAAACTCAATTTCTCTAAAAACAGAGGGAATTACTTAATTTAAAGGTATTTCAGAAACTCGGAGTAAGCATATAAATTACCAGACTCTATTCAATTTTACTTTCACGCATGAATTCATTTTCATGCATATCAGTCTTTTAGTCTTTCACTTATTGACTGGTGAATCAATCATTCATACTTCATTCATATTCTGTTCATGGAAGACAGTTTTACAATGGAAGAGAAAATATTTCACTTAAATCGAGCACAAAAGATTTGCCTTTTGTGACTTTGCTTTTAACAGATTAAACGAAATTGAGTTTTAGGGAGGTTATTCTAATGGGAAATATTGATAAAATGCTATTGAATCTGAAATTTAGACTTCAAATATTTTAATTCGTTAAAAGAATTTTTGAAATATTATGTATGGTAATTGTGTTATTTAAAACAATAAAAGTCGTGCAGACATATAACAAAAACTAGTTTCAGATAGAGATATAAATATTTATCTAATATTATAGCAATTTTATGTACATAATAGCAATTTTAATGAACTTTTAATTAATAAAGTGTCTTTGTACACTGAGAAATTTTTTTATGGTCATAACTATCAGAATATGGTATAATTCCCCATGTTTTTGGCTCTATTGGAATACTGAAAAGTTCGGAAATGTTTACCGATGCTGTTTGACAAGGACTTTGGTAAAATTAACAGCAAAATTTTAAATATATGCGATAAAATTTGGTAAATGTGGAAACACTTGGTAATTTTATCATGATACCTGAGAGCATATTATCAAAACTATTTTTTCGGTTTAATTAACTTTCTAGTTTTGTATTTTTTACTAAATATGTGGTAACATGTATAAGTAATAAGAATGTGATCTAAAAATATCTGGTTCAAATATCGTATATTTTGATTTTATTTACCAGAATTATGGTTTAATTATGGTTCCAATTATGGGTGTGACAAAAGTCAAATTCTTGATCATGGATGGAATGGATGCCACTGGAAAACAAGAACAATCTCCCCCCCTCTGCCTTAATGGCAGACGATAACAACTACAACATGTTTTTTAACCATAAATGTCATTACCATTCAGCTAGGTAATTTTACCAGAATTTTCTTCTCCATTTGATTACCACAGAATTTGGTATTTTTCTAATTGGCGTGAATTTGAATCCCGCCGGCGAAATTAATGTTAATTTCCATTTCCTTTTGAATAAATCAGTATGGGATGTAGCTAAAGTGGGTTTCATAGATTAACTATATGATTCAGGTTTACTAGTGCACTCATGTTACCAAGGATAAAAAAATATGCCTCTTTTTTTAAAAAAAATATATACCTTGAAGTTTTATATTGAATATTAAGCTTAACTTAGTAATAATTTATTCATTTAAAATTTAATTATTAAAAGCCAGTCTAGCTGAAAACCAGTACATCAGTAAACGTTTTCTTTGAAATTTAACTAACTTCAAAATAGTATAATATGGACACTTTACTTACCACCATATGCTGTTAATGTAGCAAACACATATTCTGCTTCCGTTGGCCCTGCTTCACTATGTGCGGTCATCAAAATTGTATACCAGGTGGCTGGTGTTAGATCCGTTATGGTTGATGTTTTCTGTTCTGGAACAATATTATTAGAGACCAATATCCATTCTCTTTGTGTATTGGCTTTGTATTGTACTATAAAAAAGTTCACTGGACAAGCTCCTCCAAGCCATGTATTTAGATGGAGTGTTACAGCTGTTGAATTGATGCTGAGCAGAGCATCCCTTTTTGGCGGATTTGGAGCTGAAAGTTAAATATGTGTATGTCAGTTCTTATTTTATTACGTTAACGATTAATTTAATTTAACGTTTAATTAAAATATATATTTTAAAAACTAATTTAATTTTATTTCATAACCAGTGTTGAAAAGCTGACCTAATTATGAGCTTACTACTATCAATGTTCAACTTCATGGCCCTGCTATTTTGAACCCAATACAAAAGACAAGATAACTCTTGGAACAAGCATTGGGACAAATTAGCCTTCTTGGAAAACTTTTTGATGGAACTAACCTGTATTTGCGTTACGGAAAACCACGAAAACTTCCCATGGGTAGCCCGAAAGAAAGGGGACTCTAACCCATAATCCGTCTATCACTGAGAATATTTTACGTTAGCACTGCAGTTGATGCGAGCCAGGATCAGAATTCATATCAACCAGTCATTTCTGGGATTTGAACCTGGTTTACATCATTGAGAGGCCAACGCATACTACGCCTCAGCGGCTCTATTAAAATTAATTGTCAAGCTTTATATTTTGATATTGGTGTTGAACAGCTGATATTAATCAGATCTGTTTTTTATCAGATCTGTTAACTAGTATTCAGCGCCATAGCTTCATATTTTTTAAACTCAATCTAGTAGGCAAGTGAACTCCTGGATCTTAAATTGGAATAAAATCCTTTTCTTTGAGGAATTATTGTGTGAAACTGGCAAAATTCATCTTTCCTAATTGAGTGCATTTCTTAACCGAAATTAAAAATTCATATTTTTACAATCTTTATCAGAAATTAAATAAAAATATATACATTTTAGGATTGAAAAAGTATTTTAGAATGTTTTACAACAAAATAGTGTAGTATAATACGTTTTAGAACAAAAATATTATGGAATATGTTGCGAAACAAAAATATTATAGTAAATATCGTGATTATTAAAAAATATGGAAAATGGCTTTAATTTGCCAAAAAGTTCATAATAAAATTAATTTAAACGTCCCTACTTTTAGTACGGGACCTTACAATCGGGACCATTAATATTCAGGTAAAAAATGCTGCCATTTTGTGGCACATTATTGCTGATGAAGCCAAAGTTAACAACACCAAGACTTCTTTGACTACGGGTGGAAATTAAGAGAAAGTAAATGTTTCAAGTTTCATTTCTGTAATTATATAAATTTTGATGCTATTAGTTCTGCCTTTCTCAGTACAGTAAATAATAGCCATTGTATAACTTCTAAATATTTCCCGCAAAAAATAGACTTATAGTTAATATTTACCACAATAGGAAACACATAAAATTATGACATGACAAGTTAAGACTATTTTAGGAGGTTGAGCTTACAGATTTGACGACAATTTTTCCTTACCTGTGCCAGAAGTTTTACCCGCTATCACTTCACTAGGTTTGCCTTTTCCAACGGCATTGTAAGCCACAATGTAAAATTGATAGTGGGAACCGCAATACAAATCCTGAAAAGTGTAACTTGTTTGATGGCCAGGAACTTGCCTCTCCTCCCAAGTTTCATACTCTTTCTTGAAAAATATATAATACCCTAAATAAAGCAAAGTGAAATTTATATCTTTGCAGGGCAAGCAAAATTTATCATGACAATCATGAGTATTAAAGCTTTTGTTTTAAGAGTCCACTGCAAAAAATTCCGGATCAAAATACGGTATAGAGTACCGGCATTTAGGCTGCATCATCCGTAAATATCCATTTTTTAATCGTAAAATACTGTACCGTAATTTTTATAGTAATATTTATTTAATTAGAGTGATTCAGCGCTGAACGGACTGTGTAGTGATCAGGAAGCTGACCTCCCATCAGAAAGGTCCTGAGTTCGAATCCCGGACAAGGCAAGGATGTTCCTTTATTTTCTGTACTATTTGTCCTTACTGTGGGAACAACGTTGGCCCACCTAATATGGTGCCTCTGAAAGAGTGGCCCGCAAATCTGCTGTATACTGATACCTGAATGACGAGTGTCAATCAGATAGGATTAGAAAGAAAAGATGCTGACCAGGTGGCCGAGTGGTTAGCGTGCCTAACTGCGGAGCCGATGGGCGCGGGTGCTAATCCTGCTCAGGGCTTAGATGTTTCTTTCTCTCTGTGTTCTATGTCCTTTCTCCCTTGTGTGTGAATGTGACCCACCCTATAAACGGGTTTGTGGTTGTGTGACGTGGGCGACGCTGCTCCACCGCCGTGGCCTCGCCACAGGTGCCCACTGGGTAACGAGAAGAGAGTAGCAGTTCTGGCATTTNCTTTTCTGTACTATTTGTCCTTACTGTGGGAACAACGTTGGCCCACCTAATATGGTGCCTCTGAAAGAGTGGCCCGCAAATCTGCTGTATACTGATACCTGAATGACGAATGTCAATCAGATAGGATTTGAAAGAAAAGATGCTGACCAGGTGGCCGAGTGGTTAGCGTGCCTGACTGCGGAGCCGATGGGCGCGGGTTCTAATCCTGCTCAGGGCTTAGATGTTTCTTTCTCTCCGTGTTCTATGTCCTTTCTCCTTTGTGTGTGAATGTGACCCACCCTCTAAACAGGTTTGTGGTTGTGTGACGTGGGCGACGCTGCTCCACCGCCGTGGCCTCGCCACAGGTGCCCACTAGGTAACGAGAAGAGAGTAGCAGTTCTGACATTTTCTGAGGCCAATGGGTCTTCGTCCCAAGTGCCCGCCATTAAAAAAAAGAAAAGATTGATTCAGTGATTTAACAGTAACTATTACTGGGGTAATCACAGTATAGTAGATGTTTGGTTCCGTAACATTTTCCGGTAAAAATTAATTTTACGGTCGAAAGCACCGCAACCCTGATAACCGGTATTTTTTACCGTAAATTGATCCGGAATTTGCTATTAGTTCGAAAATTTAGGGATTTGTTTTGTTATATGAAAAAAATAATTCTATTTGTTCCTTGTGAAATAAGGAAAATTATATTTAAAGATGAGTAAAAACGTGTGTCACGATTTAGCTTTATTCTTTTCCTCCAATTGATTTTCAAGTGATATTGAAAGCTTTAAATGCAATTTTATTTCGGCCAATTGTTTTCAACTTCTTAAAGTTATAATCCAAAACTCAAACTAATTTGGAATATGCATACTTTGGATATTTTACTTTCTGTAAGAAATATAAAATTTTGTATTTAATTTTAATATACAAAGTTTGTAATAAATAATACTAAAATAAATATGTGACTTGAAATTCGGGAACTATTTTTAAATGCTACAAGGAAAAGCTTATAATTACAAATTAATGTACGAATAATTTTATTGGAATAAAATCAAGCATTGTTAGACTTAGCAGAATACTTCTTAAGTTGAATTAAATTATGTCAAAAGTCAAAGACACAAATTTTTTAAACTTTTATAAATTTTAAAATTTTTTTAAATGTTTGTGAAAAGGAATTGTAAGAAAGGTTTGTATCTTTAATAGACAGTAAAACTGCTTAAAATTCACAAGAATATAAAATTATTAAAAGTGTTTCTCAAACCGTAGCCACCGAGAAATAAGACAGTTGAGATCACCGAGGTCTATTAGTGAAAGAAAACTTTTCTTACAATTCATTTTCTGTTATGAAATGCAAATAATATTTATTCATAAAAACATCAAGTAGTCCTGCATGCTCATTTTATTGAGTTATAATGTGATAAATAGTATTTATTTATTCTAATAAAATATTAACTTTCGACACTTAAAAGTATTTAAGTGACTACAGGAAAAGAAAATTTATTTCACTTCACTCAAAAAAGATATTTACTATTTATTATAGTTTTATCTTCATATAAATCTGAGCTACCACGTTCCCTAGCACTTACGTGGGTGACGTCACAAACTTATTGAGAGGCCTTCAATTTCGGAGTTTATACTCAAATTCCGTTTAAATCAATCATTAAACTTTCAATATCTTACCAGTTATAGGACTATTTTCGTTCTCTATGGAAGACCATTTAAGTTGAACTGTTGAAGTGGTGGCTGATGTTATTGTTAACTGTTATTTATTACAGTTTTCTCTTCATATAAATCTGAGCTATTTTGTTCCTTAGAACTTATGTGGGTGACGTCACAAACTTACTGAGAGGCCTTAAATCTCGGAGTTAATACTCAAATTCCGTTTAAATCAATCATAAAACTTTCAATATCTTACCAGTTATAGGACTATTTTCGTTCTCTATGGAAGACCATTTAAGTTGAACTGTTGAAGTGGTAGCTGATGTTATTGTTAAGTTTGGTGATACAGGTGGATCTGAAATATAGAATTAAATTTCTATTTCAAAAATTTTTTTTCTTAAATACAACTAAGCATTGTACTGAACGAAAAATATCAATTGTATATAATGATAACGCGAAAAATAGTTATTATATTCAGTAGCCCAACTTTGCTGAGTTTCTGTACGTATTATTTATTTTATTATGTATTATTTATTCTGTACGTATTATTACTATTACTAATTAGTATGAGACAATTTTTATAAAAGAACCTCATTATTTTTTTAAACATCAAACTTTTTTCAAAGACTAGAACTGTTTTAAAAATAAAAGCAAGTAATTGAATTTGAAATTCTTCTTATAATAAAATAAATTATTAAAAAAACAATTTAAAATATAGGTTGAGTTCTCTTACATTTATTTAAAATATTTCTTAATGTAAAATTATAAATATCTTCTTTTTTGGAATAATTGTAATACTATTGAATCGATAATTTTATTTATTTATTTTATTTCAGTTTAGAGTAAATTCAAGTATTCTAGTTTAATAAGTCATTCGAGAAGCAATTGAAATTCGTTGATTACTTCTATTTATGAAAAAAAGTAAGAAAACTAAAATAAATTATCTTAAAAAGGCAGTAATTGCCTATGGGTGTAATAGTTATCGTTGTAATAAAATATTTTGAAATTATAATTTCTTTCTATTCTTATGAATTTCTATTTTTTCTGATAACAAAATAATTTGCTAGATTAATTATTCTGCTTAACTTTTGCTGAGATTAAAATCTTTAAACTAATTTAGGACACAAAATTCTTATAATAGGAGCAATCGAACTAATTCAGTATAACTTAAAATAGTTTAAAATTAAATTTAAATTTAGTAAGAAAATATACTCTATTATAGTAAGTTAATTTTGATTGAAAGGGTAAGCATTAAATCATAAATAGACAAAAAGATTTTAACTTAATGTTTTGAACTTTTATACTGAATAATAATTAAACCGTAAATAATTTTCATTCGATATAAGCTAAACAAAATGATGAAAATAATAGAAATTTAATACGGAACTTGAGTTATTGAAAAAGGAAAAAAATATAGAATAAAAATATAGCATATTTGATCTTAAAATTTTACATTATAATAAGTTTAATTTTCATAATAAATTAAATTTTTAGATTATAATAAATTTAATTTTAATTATTATATCATTAACGCGAATATTTGTGAAACACCAGCCTTACAAAACTAACTATCTCAAAAACTTAATTACATAATATTATATAATAGCATTTTAAAACGTTACTAAAACTATTTTATTTACCTTCTTAAACATAGAAATGTCCACCGTTTGACTATCATTATAAAAATATTTTATATATGGGTTTTCTTAAAAATTTATAAAACATTTGAAATAATTTAAAATTCCGTGAAGTAGCTATTACACTGCTATATAAGCTTGTGCTGTTTTTAAATGTAAAACGTATCTATTACTGTACAGCACAAAAATATATTTAAAAACACGAAGTCTATTTTTCTCTTTAAAATATCCCGCTTATACATTCCTGAAAATTGAGTACCTTTATAAATATTTCTGTTTCTCATAATTTCTTTAGCCCTTTTGTTTTATTAATATTTAGAGTTTAAAAAAATGTTCCAGTTAATTTTAAGAATAAATTTATATTTCGACTTCATTTTAATCTACATGTGTTAGTATAGTTTACTTTTTTACAGCATTTCAAACCAAAATAAGCTTTTTTTAAGTCAAAAAAAATATTTAGAGAGCAAGTCAGAGCTTCAAATAAAATCAACGTATTATATTTATCAAAGAAATCTTATGCATCATGCTGTGGTTTTAAGCTTCTCTAGTTGTTTGCCAGAAAATCGTTCTAGTTATTTTGAATTCAATTATCTATTACCACATTTAAAAAATTTCTTTATATTGCATTGAAAAAGGCACTTATAGTTGGTTTGAATGTGAAAACAATAAGTTTCTTCTAAGAAATTAGCAAATAAAATTTTTTTGAGTTCTTTTGAAATTAATTAACTATTACAACCTTTGATAATTTTCTTATTAATTATTTAAACCTAAACCGCCGAATGGCGCTGACGGCTGTGATATTATCGATTAACTTAAATTTATGCAGCCAATTATAATTTACTCAACTTATTATTTACACACATTTTTATCTCTTAAAACACACCTCATTATAATTCAAATTTCAATCAAAAATTTTTGTACTTAAATAAATTTATTCAAATTTCAACGAAATTCTCTCAAAGATTAATAAATTTTTCTTCTTAAAATTTTATAGACTATGGTGTTTTACAGTTATTCAAATATTCGAGGAATTTTATTTTGAGCATACAGATTAATTTAAATTTCTCCGAATATTATCCCAACGAAATTATTCTTAGTTTCAAAAACCGGTCCTGATATCTCGAATAAAAGCTAATGTTATTCTTTTTAACTAGTTATATTCGTCTTAACAAAACAATTTCCGGGAAAACTTCCCCATCATCTAAATGCTATCGCCACAAAAGTTGAGAAACGGTTTACTGAAGATTTAATTATATAACGACAACTTCTTGGTTGAAAGGCACCTAAAAGCATTTATTATTTTTGCCACGACGGCCACAGCTGGTGGTTTGGCGAGGATTAAACTAGAAGCTCCAGGCGTTGATTCTTAATAGAATTTTAGGAGAAATTCCATTCCTCCCTTATAATCCAAAAGTGCTCAAAAATGCTTTTCAGCTCTTTACCTGCCCCGAGGGATTAAATTTTTGGCTTATTTTGTTTGCTTATAAATGTATTTTTAATGGAATTGTTTTTAAAAACAGGCAGTAATGCGCCTTTTGCCGATAGTTCTAAAGTAGCTTAGTTATTAAAAAAATTTCTTTCAATAGATTTTCCGCAGAAGATAATTTCAGGTCTTAATTACTTTGGCTATGTGAAGTTAAATTTCGAATTAAATCATTAGTTGGCGCTATTTTTAAATAAATTTACTAAGAGCTGAGTTTATTTTGCAAATAACAGTTTCTTAAGACGAGAAACACAAATAGTCAGTCATTATTTGGGTAACGATAATTGTTTGACTATATAAAATTTTTATTTTATCAAAACTTTGTTTAATTTAGTGTATTTAATAAGGAAAATATTTAGACAGCATTTTTATTAAACATTGTACTAAATAAAGAGTTTATTCAGGAAATGTAATTTTTCAAAATGATAATTCTTTAGTGCGGTAAGTTCTTACAAGAGATATTTCGTTTAATTTTAATAGCTGTTCAAAAATTTTATTTATAGCTATTTTTGGAATTTTATTCTGCGTTTTAAAATTTCAAACAAATACAAAATGCAAATATCAGTTTTTGGGATTTTTTTTCGCAAATGAAATTAGTGTTTTTTTTTCTCAGAAAGCTTACATATGGCTTACATACGAAGCCATAAGTAATTTTGAAATTTAATTTAGATGTGCTACCAGTAAATTATTTATATTTTGTTGTAAAAATTTTGGACTGTTAAATTTTTCACCATTTAAATAATGATTTAAAAATGAAATATATATATAAAAAAGTATTTAACATTTATTTTCATGATTTTGAAAGTAATTATGCATTAGAAATGTGATCCTTGTTTTTATAGTATATTTTTATAGTGTAGTAGTAATTTGATTTTAAAGTATTCGATTTGATATTCCAAACTTTAGGTGCATCATCCGTAAAATAAATTTTACCGCAAAATCCATTTTAACTGTAACTTTTACAGTAATTATTTATTTAACTAGTGTGATTTAGCAATTTTTCGGTAATTAATACTGTGAAAATTATGGAATATGAGATTTTGGGTTCTGTAACCTATTCCAGTAAAAAAAGAGGAAAATCCAAAATTAAAAATTTGAAATTTTAAACAATTTTGAAAAAAATAAATTTTTACATGTTTAAAAAAGTTTTAAATTGAATTTTAGAAATTTTCAAAATTCAATTTTTAAAAATCCAACAAATTAAAAAGTTTCGGAAAATTTATTTCGGAAAATCCATAAAAATACCATTGGCTTAATTAATATGATGACTACTGTATTTTTTGAAGCTTTTTTTTAATTAAATACAAAGTTGTCTTAACTTATGTAATTTTTGAACTTAAAGCAAATAAAATGATGAGAAAAAAGTGCATTAAAATTAACAGGTTAAAATTGGACTCGTGATTAAATTTCATTACAAAAACTGAAAATTTGACTTAAAATAAGTAATAAAAAATCAAATCACTTCTAGTTGCATAATCTTATTTTTATTCTTAACAGAAAACGACCCATATATGGTTAGAAAGAATAAATAAAGAATATAACATTTAACTGCATTCTTTCTTTCAACTAAAAAAATGCTGGTAAGAATTAAATGTAACAGCACAATTTTAAAGTGTACAAACAGTAAGTGAAATCAACTGTTCGTGGTGTTTCCCGATCTCTTAAAATTTTTATACAATTTTATTAGGTTTGCCTTTCCAGCGAAAATTCTTAGGGAGTTAAATAAATTACACAGGCCTGCGATGAAAAAAATACAAGAGGTCTGATAGCTGAACTTAATGTATTTTTTGATGCTGAACTGGAAAATAATAATGAAAAATGTCCATCACGTCACGTTTTTTAGAAAAATTCGATTTTACTGGAATTTTTATGGACATTTACCATAAAAAAATTTTTGTTTTTGAATTTCTTCCCTTCTTGACTGACCAGCATTCTACTTTGGTCAAATCTACAAAAGTACCCCTCTATCACTACTTCCTGTCACCGTCCCTCTCTATGTAACAACCTCTCTCTACCATTAGCGTCACAAGAATCCTTATCTAGGTCCACTAACCTCTCAGAAACACTAGCATGCGTATTAGGGAGTCATTTTAAAGTTTGCTTTTTTCTGTACGTTTCGTGAAGCATGGCTTGGAGTTCAAGACATTGTGAAAATCTCCCAGATGACTTTTGCATGCGGTAAATATAGCGTAGTTAAAAATCGCATGAGCAGCATTACAGACTATGTAAGACAACTTTATCTCGCATATTTTGACTTGTTGCCGGTTTACCTCAGCCCTCCTCTCAGGTTGAGCTTAATTATCTGACTAGAGATCTTGGCCTTTCGAAAGAGGCAGCTGAATTGTTAGGCTCCAGACTGAAAGAAAAAAACTTATTGGCCAAAGGAACATCTTTTTATTGGTACAGTAATCGTGAAAAGTAATTTATTAAGTACTTTGATGAAGAGAACGTGGTATATTGTTCTGAGGTTCCTGGATTGATGAGCAAATTTAATGTCATCTACAATAAAGATGAGTGGAGGCTTATGGTGTAAGAATTTGTAATCTGGGTACCAATTTTATGAAGAAAGAAGAAGATTCAGGGGTGCCATTTAAAATTGGTGATGTATTTTCAGTGATGATGGAATATTCAGGTGGGGTTGGAGGTTTGTATTGGTATGGTGTACAGGTTGAAGAACTGATGTTGAAAACAGAAGGGTGATGAAAATAATAGTTGAGCCGGATTAGATTTAATAAAAAAGGCTTTTATTTAGTAGTATATTTGCAGAGCTCGAGTAACAAAATATCATTCATAAGAATTTCAGTTTAATAAGTTTTGCATAGTAATATCTATTAAAATAGGTCAGGCCATGGGAGACAAATCCCCACGACCTGCCTAATCAAAAGCCAAATTAAAAAGTACGTGTAATTTGTTCCGATCGGACACAGGAGAAGCATGGGATGGAGATCCAAAATTGGCGAATTATCAAAATATAACATAGCCAAAACAAAGCCAACCAGCATATCAATATTGGGTTTAAAAGAATACCTTGGCGATCACGAGTCGCCAACAAATTTATGTGAATTATTACAACCAAGCAACCGAAACATTTAGCCGTTGGAAAATTAGAATAAAAAGTTATAAATAGATTTTTGTTTTCGATTAGAGGCGACAGTGAATATATAAGTCTGCA
>NC_092211.1:33119992-33186834 GCF_043381705.1 Parasteatoda tepidariorum
CATACATTGTCAGCAATAGGTAATATCTTTTCTTACTAATATATTAATTAATTTAATTTATCACGCTCGGCGAAAGTAGTTGGATAAAATTATTTTTATATATTTGCATTTGGTTCAAAGATATTTCAGGCTTATGTAATTTATATATTTTTAAGCTTTTATATATTATTAACTATTTTAATATATACTCCACTTATATGCTACTACCATATTATATATTAATTAGTTTCATTTATCAGGAGTGAGAGAAAACAATAGAATCACCTCATACATACAGAGAAGTTTTGCCTAATGATAGGTGAAATACCAATTATGTCAGTTTTACTTTCCTTAGTTCCTTTCAAAATTCGGTAAAATAATGAAAAAACATTGAAAATTAAAATGAAACAATTTTTATAAAAGAGCCTCATTATTTTTTTTAAATATCAAACTTTTTTCAAAGATTAGAACTGTTTTAAAAATAAAAGCAAGTAATTGAATTTAAAATTCTTTTTATATTAAAATAAATTATTAAAAAAATTATTTAAAATATCGATTGAGTTCTCTTGCCTTTATTTCAAATATTTTTTAATGTAAAATTATAAATATCTTCTTTTTTTGGAATAATTGTAATACTGAATCGATAATTTTATTTATTTATTTTATTTTAGTTTAGAGTAAGTTTAAGTATTCTAGTTTAAAAAGTTATTCGAGAAGAAATTGAAGTTCGTTGATTACTTCCATTTATGAAAAAAAGTAAGAAATTTAAAATAAATTATCTTAAAGCAGCAGAAATTGCCTATGGGTGTAATAGTTATCGTTATAATAAGATATTTTGAAATGATAATTTCTTTCTATTCTTGTGAATTTCTCTTTCTTCTGATTAATAGATAGAGACAAAATAATTTGCTAGATTAATTATTCTGCTTAAAACTTTCGCTGAGATTAAAATCTTTAAACTTATTTAGGACACAAAATAAATCTTGTAATAGGAGCAATAGAACTAATTCAGCATAACTTAAAATAGTTTAAAATTAAATTTAAATTTAGTAAAAAAATGTACTCTATTATTGTAAATCAATTTTGATTGAAAGGGTAAGCATTAAATCATAAATAGACAGCAAGATTTTAACTTAATGTTTTGAACTTTTATACTCTATAATAATAAAACCGTAAATAATTTTCATTCGATATGAGCTAAGCAAAATTGATGAGAATAAAAAAAACTTGATAAACTTGAGTTATTGAAAAAGGAAAAAAATATGGAATGAAAATATAGCATATTTGATCTTAAAATTTTACATTATAATAAATTTAATTTTTAGATTATAATAAAATTAATTTTAATTATTATATTATTAACACGAATATTTGTAAACCACCAACCTTACAAAACTAACTATCTCAGAAACTTAATTACATAATATTATATAATAGCATTTTAAAACGTTACTAAAACTATTTTAATTACTCTCTTAAACATAGAAATGTCCACTGTTTGGCTATCATTATAAAAATATTTTATGCATGTGCGTTCTTAAAAATTTCAAAAACATTTAAAGTACTTTAAAATTTCTTAACGTAGCTATTACACTGTCATATAAGCTTGTGCTGTTATTAAATGTAACACTTATCTGTTACTGTATAGCACAAAAATATTTTCAAAAACACACAGTCTATTTTTCTCTTTAAAATATCCCTCTCACACATTCCTAAAAATTGAGTACCTTTATAAATATTTCCGTGTCTCATAATCTCTTTAGCCCTTTTTGTTTTATTAATATTTAGAGTTTAAAAAAGGTGTTTAAAATTTTTTTGTATCCAGTTAACTCATAACATTATTCTATTGTTTTTTCCATTTATTTAGATTTAGAATAAGTCATTAGAAATCGTAATAATATTCAAATAGAGTGCTTCGTTTTCTCATTTAATGTAGTTCGCAAAGATTTTCTTAAAAATAGTTTGCCTTTAGTTTCAAATTTTAGGAATAAAATTAAATTTTGATTTCATTTAATCTACATGTGTTAGCATAGTTTACTTTTTTGCAGCATTTCAAACCAAAATAAGCAGTCATGAAAAATATGTAGAGAGCAAGTTAGAGCTTTAAATAAAATTAATGTGCTATTTTTATCAAAGAAATTGTATGCATCATGCTGTGGTTTTAAGCTTCTCTGGTTTTTGCCAGAAAATCGTTCTAGTTATTTTGAATTCATTTATCTATTACCACATTAAAAAAATTTCTTTATATTACATTGAAAAAGACACTTATGGTTGGTTTGAATGTGAATAAATTTGTTCTAAAAAATTTGCAAATAAAAGTTTTTCGAGTTCTTTTAAATTTAATTAACTATTCCAATCATTGATAATTTTCTTATTAATTATTTAAACCAAACCTCCGAATGGCGCTTACGGCTGTGATATTATCGATTAACCAGCCAATTATAATTTACGAAGCTTATTATTTACACACATTTTTATCTCTTAAAACAAACCTCATTATAATTCAAACTTCAGTCAAACATTCTTATATTTAAATAAATTTATTCAAATTTCGACGAAATTCTCAAAGATTAATAACATTTTTCTTCTTAAAATTTTATAGACTATGGTGCTTTCCAGTTATTCAAATATTCAAGGAATTTTATTTTGAGCATACAGATTAATTTAAATTTCTCCGAATATTATCCCAACGAAATTATTCTTAGTTTCAAAAACCAGTCCTGATATCTCGAATAAAAGCTAATGTTATTCTTTTTAACTAGTTATATTCGTCTTAACAAAACAATTTCCGGGAAAACTTCCCCATCATCTAAATGCTATCGCCACAAAAGTTGAGAAACGGTTTACTGAAGATTTAATTATATAACGACAACTTCTTGGTTGAAAGGCACCTAAAAGCATTTATTATTTTTGCCACGACGGCCACAGCTGGTGGTTTGGCGAGGATTAAACTAGAAGCTCCAGGCGTTGATTCTTAATAGAATTTTAGGAGAAATTCCATTCCTCCCTTATAATCCAAAAGTGCTCAAAAATGCTTTTCAGCTCTTTACCTGCCCCGAGGGATTAAATTTTTGGCTTATTTTGTTTGCTTATAAATGTATTTTTAATGGAATTGTTTTTAAAAACAGGCAGTAATGCGCCTTTTGCCGATAGTTCTAAAGTAGCTTAGTTATTAAAAAATTTTCTTTCAATAGATTTTCTGCAGAAGATAATTTCAGGTCTTAATTACTTTGGCTATGTGAAGTTAAATTTCGAATTAAATCATTATTTGGCGCTATTTTTAAATAAATTTATTAAGAACTGAGTTTATTTTGCAAACAACAGTTTCTTAAGACGAGAAACACAAATAGTCAGTCATTATTTGTGTAACGATAATTGTTTGACTATATAAAATTTTTATTTTCTTAAAACTTTGTTTAATTTAGTGTATTTAATAAGGGAAATATTTAGACAGCATTTTTATGAAACATTGTACTAAGTAAAGAGTTTATTCAGGAAGTGTAATTTTTCAAAATGATAATTCTTTAGTTCGGTAAGTTGTTACAAGGGATATTTCGTTTAATTTTAATAGCTGTTCAAAAATTTTATTTATAGCTATTTAGGGAATTTTATTCTGCGTTTTAAAATTTCAAACAAATACAAAATTTAAATATCAGTTTTTGATATTTTTTACGCAAATGATATTAGTGTTTTTTTCGGAATGAAAATTACATACGAAGCCATAAGTAGTTTTGAAATTTAATTTAATGTGCTATCAGTAAATTATTTATATTTTGTTGAAACAATTTTGGGCTATTAAATTTTTCACCATTTAAATAATGATTTAAAAGTGAAATATGTAAAAAAAATATTTAAAATTTATTTTAGTGATTTTGAAAGTAATTATGTATAAGAAATGTGATCATTGTTTTTATAGCACATTTTTAAAGTATATTCTTATAGTTTAGTAGTGATTTGATTTTAAAGTATTCAATTCAGTATTCGATTTTCCAAACTTTGGGTGCATTATCTGTAAAATAAATTTTACCGTAAAATCCATTTTGACCGTAACTTTTACAGTAATTATTCATTTAATTTGAGTGTTTTAGTAATTTTTAGGTAATAATTACTATGAAAATTATCGCATATGAGATTTTTGGTTCTGTAACGTAACCCGGTAAAAAAAAAAGGCAAACAGGCCAGTACTTTTTATCGTATTTAATCCGATCATTGAGAAACGAGCGGTTCCACGTCTTCATATGAAAACCACCTTCAAAATAAAAATTTAGAAAAGAAAAATCCAAAATTAAAAAAAATTTTTTTTTAATTGACTGAAAATTTTTAAATGGAATTTCGGAAATTTTTAAAATGCAATTTTTAAAAATCCAGCAAATCTAAAAGTTTCGAAAAATTTAATTCAGAAAATCAAAAAAAAAAATACTATTGGCTTAATTAATATGATGTCTACTGTATTTCTGGAAGTTTTAATTTAATTAAATATCAAGTAATTGTCTTAAATAATGTAGTAGTTTTTAAACTTAAAGCAAATAAAATGCCGATAAAAAAGTACATTAAAATTAACAGGTTAAAAATTATTGACAAAATTGGACTGATGATTAAATTTCATTATAAAAACTGGAAATTTGACTTTAAATAACTAATATAAAATCAAATCACTTCTAGTTGCATAATCTTATTTTTATTCTTAACAGAAAACGACCCATATATGGTTAGAAAGAATAAATAAAGAACATAACATTTAACTGCATTCCTTCTTTCAACTAAAAAAATGCTGGTAAGAATCAAATGTAACAGCAGTTTTAAAGTGCACTAACAGTAAGTGAAACCAACTGTTCGTGGTGCTTCCCGATCTCTTAAAATTTTTATATAATTTTATAAGGTTTGCTTTTCAAACCATGCTCGCTTTGCTCACAGCTAACCAATTTCAAATGTGTTCCAGCGAAAATACTTAGGAAGTTAAATCAATTAGTAAAGCACTTACGACTAATTAATCTTCAAAAGATTAAATTTTTAGTTAATAATAAATTATTGAAATAAACAAAATCAAATTGAAATAAATGACATGTAATCGAAAAATTTACAGAAGGAAAGCAGCAATTATGGTTTTAAAAGCAGCCTCTCATTAACGCTTTATTCTGCTCATCGAGCACGCTTTCTTTAGTATTCTTAAAAAGGATAAGAGCATGACTACCACTCATTTTGCATATTTGCAATGAATAACAATAATAATAAAAAAAAAATTATTATTATTGAACCTGGATAAGTATAATTAAAACATAAAATGAAAGACTTTATTTCTTCTTATGAGCTATTCGCTTTTAACCTTTAAACACTTAACAACTCATCATAGCTTAATTTATTTAACTTTTTAGTTGTCCACGCGAGAAAAGAATTTTCATTCCTAAATTTATATATTTATATATATATATATACAAAAAAAAAATCCGACTGTTAGCCTTACGGCAAGGAGGGGACTTTAACCTATGATCCGTCTTCGATTAAGGATATTTTACATGATCACCGTGATCAGTGATTTTAGGTTGCGGAATTGGTGCCGATCAGCCAACGCTGGGATTCGAAACCGGGCCATTTCCTTAAAAGGCGAGCGCTCTATCCCCTGTGCCACCACGACTGAACATATTATAAGGTCTTGGGAAGTATACTTCCGCGAACTTCCTGAATTTTAAAGTGTTGGTGGGATAAAATTAACAATTTATGCGACCATATGATAAAAAAAAATATAATGAAGGGCTTCG
This sequence comes from Parasteatoda tepidariorum, assembly GCF_043381705.1. NCBI lineage: Eukaryota > Metazoa > Arthropoda > Arachnida > Araneae > Theridiidae > Parasteatoda > Parasteatoda tepidariorum. The sequence goes on from NC_092211.1 coordinate 33,125,728, forward strand.
TTTTCTTAAATGCAGGTAACAGTAATGGTGGCGTAGGGTCAAGAACAAGGGAAGCCAAGACAGGGCAGCTATTTTCCCTTGTACGTTATGCGTTCATTCATTTGATCAATTCTCATCGAATTTATTTGTAGTTATAAACAAAGAAGATATAAATTCGGTTATTTATTAGCACCGAAATTCAATGTTATGATTAATTCTACCCATTAGATAAAATTTAAAAATTTTTACCTACCTTGCCACTAAAAAAGAATCTTAAAATGAAATTAATTTTTAATATTTATCTATAAATTTTTTTTTTAATAAATCAATCAAAATCCCCCCCCCCAAAAAAAAACTTGTAAAATTAAACAAAAATCGCAAAATTTGGTAAAGCTGGAATGAAAAGGCCCGATAGATAGTTAGCAAAAAAAAACTTACATTGTCTATTTCAGAAAATAAAAGAAAGTACTTTTATTTGAAATAAGTTTTTAAACATTTTAATCAGTTTTTTAAAAAATTGAATTTATAAGGTAAATATTTTATTTATTTTTTTAAAATTCGAAGAAATTCTAGAACATGCGCTGAATTATGCATCAATTTTACGCCTTCCCGTCTGACAGAACTCATATCCATCTGTGCAGTAACTGAACGATTTTTGTTATACAATGCGTATGCAAATAACCTTATCAAAATTTTAAATACATATTTCTGACATATATTTCTTACCTAACACTTGAAATAGGGTGAATTTGCAAGTCAAATTGATTTCAGGAACTTCCTAATTTGTTTATGCTTGTTCCAAATCTAGTGATAACAGTTAAAAAGAAGAAATAAAAATCCTCTCCTCGAATAGGATTAGATAGCCGAATGTCAAAGAATTTGCTCACCGTTTGTCTTTGAAAATGTTATTTTGAAAAGAAAAAAACATGTTTTGCTGTAGTCTAGAAACTTTAGAATTGATTTTGATTTGCATTAATATTCTTCACATTATTCATGAATTTTATTTACATTTCTATTTTCTTTGCGTTTTTATTGAATTTGAATCTAAAACTAAGTTAAGTTTCTAGCGAAAATTGTTTTATAGATTTTTATGAGTGGAAATTGAATTTTTTTATTTACAGTTTTTAAGTATTTATTTAACTCAATGTATGGATGTTTCGTTTAGTGTTAAGTATGACGAGAATACTTGTAAATTNNNNAGATGTATACATTATGTTTTAATATATTATAAGCTAATAATATAATATAATATAATATAATATAATATAATAATATTGTTTTAAAATAAGATTAAATTTTACTATTTTTCAAATAATTTTATTAAAACTTATTAACAAAAAATCTTTTAATTGCTATCTTTAATTTATCTTGATATAATAAGTGATGAAAATGTTTAGATTTTAATTCATTTCCACTTCCTCTTTTACTAAAAAATAATTGAAAGGTTTAGCTCATTTTTTAAAGCAGTATTTATAATTAAAAGAATTTTTTATAGTTTACTGAATCATTCTTTTTCATAATACATTACATAAAAATGTAATTCTATGTTTTTTCAATTCTAATATTTGAACCGCAAAATTATGTTTATAAATGTGTAGAAAAATCATGCATTAAAGGGTTTCACAATATTTCGAAAAAATAGTGGAAGAGTTTTTCCAGTGTTAATTTTAAAATTCTTTATCTAATTCCTGAAATAAAGTATAATTAAATTAAATATTCTATTTTAATTCAATTTATTTTCTTTTCGAAATAAGAGAGTATAAAAAATTATAACAAATTAAGAAGAAATGATTATTTTATTTTCATGGCTAAAGCACTAACAAGACATTAAGATCCTTTAAGGATCTCCAATAGTTTTAATAAATAATTCATTAAGAAGAATTTGTGAAAACCCACTTCTCAAAGCTCCTAATTTTGAAAAATTGTTTAAAAAAATATTATTATTATTTTAAGGGTTAAAATTAGTAATAGAATGATATGAAAGATATTTTTTTTATTTAGGCGTGCATGGTAGCAAAACCAGTATTGCAGTACAAATTTATCTTGCATGACTCTTGTCATTTTTAATACTTGTAGTATAATGAGTATTAAATATTTATAAATTAAGGATTTTTTGTTATTTCTTTGTCCTCTCTTGTTTAATTTTTTAGGTTTGAATATTTAATGATTTGAAGATAGAATTGTAAATGTATTTTGTATCTAAACTTGTATTGTATGTTAGGGATTAATTCGTTTATTTTAATAAGCAGCGTGAAATTAGCTTTATTAATGTTATATTATATAAATTATAATTTGATAATTAACAGTGAAACAAAATTTAATGAAACTGCTGTTCTAATTATAAAAAACTAGCTGAATACTCTCTTTTTGTAGGGGATAAATAAAAAAAAGGAAAATCTATGGTAATAAGGCACACGGTTTACATGTATGTATTTACTGTGAGCAAATTTAAAGTTCTGAACCGCTCCGCACCGAATTTTGTGCAAATACTGAGAAAGAGATAGCGGATCAGTCTACTTTAAATGTACCTTCAAACAATGGTTCACGTTACATCACAGAGAAATTTTTTTCAATCTTTTAGAATCAGGCAATTTGCTAGCTTGCAGTTCTAATTAATCGAAAATTAGCTTTATTGCACGTTCTTATGAATTACTAGGAGATCTATTATATTAATGACAATTAATTTACTAAACAACACTGGAAAATCAATTTTTGTAGCATTTATACAAATACCTGATCTTGCTTAAATTGGGAGTCGAGATTTTATATCTGATATTAGTTTTAAGGCTAGAGGTTTTATTTAAATGATATTTTCAGTTTATTCTTTGTCGAAATCAGCAAGTTTAAAAACGTTATATATAACAAGATTTCCCGTTAATGTTGCGATAAACTTCTAGGGGGTTAAGGTACATAAACAGGGTTAAAATAGCATAGAAACCCATGTCCAGAAATGTCGTCGTAAGCGGCTCGGAGCGTTTCCATATTATGATCTGTGCAAAAGCATATAAAAAAGCAGATCATAATGGAGTGTTGCACCTAGCGGCGTATGACGGCATTTCAAGGAATGATTTGCTATGCAATTTTAACCCTGATAATTTGCCCTAACTCCCCTAAAAGATTACACAACATTTACAACATTTATGAAACTCGCTTTTAACTTGCAACGTTTTCGAAATTTTATATTTCAACAAAGATAGACTAAAAAGGACTCATTAAAAAAACTTTAGCTTGCCGAGAAAAATCAAGTACAGATTTAAAAATAACGATAAAAAGATATCTAAGATCTGTTTAGTAAACTTATGCAACCGCAAAAAATCGCTCTCCTGTGCTATTTATCTTTGGTTTCATATGTTAGGCTATCATGAGTAAAATCAACGTTTAATTTCACGATGCATGGTCATGACGTCACTGAATTCCTTTTTAAAAATATTTCGTATTTCAAAATAAATAATTTTAACATTGGTATTCCCCATCTATCCTAAAAAAACAAACAAACCCTATCGGAAGTCCTGAGGTCCTCTTCTGACATCAAAGCATTAAAGATACTATTTCTTTTTTTGACTCTCCGGATATGTTTATATATCCTCGGAATATTTAGTTTTTCTTAACTTAATTTTTGTACCGCGTTTTTGAGAAAAAATGTGTTCTTCATATTTTGAAATATCATATAAAGATATAAAATAAAGTACTTTAGAATATTATCCTAAATTAATATGCAATTACATGATAGTTAAGATGGGGATTTACGCAATTTGGTTTACACCAGCAGAAATTATTGTACCTGAATCTTATACCGGAAGTTGAAACAACCTCTACAAATACTACCTTCTACCGTGGAGAGCATGAAACATGGTCGAGAATAATGTGAATATGAAACCACGTGTTTCTATACCAGTGATTTTAAAGTGTGACTCTATAAACTTAAATGATAGTAACTCAAGAAGAACTAATGAAATAGAATTGAAGTTATTTTTTAAGTCATAAAAAATATCGTAAACTCGAATATCACATTTTAAATTATATTTCATGTTTAGATAAACTTTCTTTTAGTTGAACTTTGATGATAGTGAATCTAATATTATCAAGTTGCACCGGAATATATAACAAATAATAAATAAAAGTAAATAAATGTTGTATATTGGTGTAATGAATGTGTAAGATGGTGATATAAGGATACTTATAAATTTCGGAGTGTGGCAAAAAGTCTAATACCTATTTTATACTACTGTACCTATTTAATACACCTTGGTGTAATAGGTTTGCATTACCACTGTACTTATAACAATACCAAAACTATTGATTACTATATTTTGTTAAGCATTAGTGGCATCAATTATAGTTAGGCGGTTTTTTACGACGCTCAAAATAAGTACTCATATTAAGTTGTTCGTTAAAACTGATTATAAAAATATTACTGTCGTTATTAATTATTTTCTGCAATTTCAATAAATTAATATTTTTAATACGTACATATTGAAATATAAAAAAAATATATTAAAATGCTAAATTAATGGAGAAGGGGTACTTATTCGTACAGATAAACTGTAAAAAATTGCTATATTGCTATTGACACCAATGATGCTTAATTTTCGAAATAGCTGCAAACTAAAATGAAAAAAAAAGTTTTTTACTAAAAAGCTAAATTAATTGAGGAAAGGTACTTATTCATCTAGGAAAGTCATAAAAAATCGCCTAATTATTTTTGACGCCAATATTGCTTGTTAATTTTAGTATCATAATATGTACTACTGCTACTACGTTAATTGAGGTTTTTAATAAATACCAAATATACTGTGATTGGTATCGAAATACCTCCGTGGAAGCAAATTTTTACGGCCCACTAAAAGGGATATGTGCAGGAGAATATTGCTGATTATGGTAATTTTTGACCTTCAGGGAGTTTGACCTTCGGACAATACCTTTATGCCAAATCATTGTGAAGGTAATTTTTATTTCGATGGGGTAAACTTATCAAAATATGTAAAGTGAAAAGTTTTAATTGCTACAATTTAATTAATTGTGTCAGTATATGTTTTTCAGTTCTGTGCATGATTTAGCTAATTTATTGTATGCTAATTTATTGATCATTTACTTTTTCTCGCCCTTTGCGAATAGCACGTATTCAGCTAGTAATCAATAAATCTCAGAAATCATGCACAAAATTTAAAGACTAGCATAATTAATAAATCTAAAATGATTTTTATTTATTTATTATTATTTGTTGCCAGCTTTTACAATATTAAATGAAGTAAAACACGTATTTCAGCTCATCCCAAGAGAATAGTGATTAAATGTATTCAGCATCACATAGCATGATGCTACTGCTTTCAGCAAATTCGTGATAGTCAAAATTTACCACTAAAATTTTCTCCGGTAAATACTTCTTTCGACATTGCTGTTTCAATAAGTACCATTTATATTAGTTTATTACTTTATATCTGTATTAGTACATTCGATACCTATTACATAACGCTTCAATATTTGACTTTTGTGCAAACTAAATCTGGAATTTAAAAAAAATAATGTTTATAAGACCTGGATAAGGACTTTCGAGTGTGACCACTTCTCTATTAGACTTTTCATATACTGTTTGAAATTCGCGAAGAATTCGCTATAGAAATCTTATTGAAACTACCCCGATTACCATAATATCAGTAATGCATTTATCAAAATTAATAAAGCGTCTCTTGCTTAATTAATTTTGGTAAGGATTGTAGGTAAGGATTAATTTTGGTAGGATTGTGGTTTCTCTAAGAGAATAAGGGCACAAAATGGAAGGATAATGAAATATAGTTGCGTTTATTAAAAAAAATCTATTTGCAGCTCACAATAAGTTCACTAACTCAAAATAATGTTTAATGCATAAAAACCTAATTTGACAGCTAAAGGTAGGAGTGAAAAATTCAGATTTTATTGACTCAAATATTTTCTGTCCGACTTATCAGTTGAAGTTTGACTTACCATTTTGTAAAGTATCAACAATAAGCTCTTCACAAGGGGGGCCTGATCCTTTTCCATTAAAAGCTTGTACAATTATGCTGTACTTTGTGGCTCTCCGAAGATTTGTCAAAATAATTTCTTCTTTAAAATCTCCTTGTACTTCAACTGTTTGATAAATATAGTTCTCAGCTCCTCCGTAGGGTTTGTATCCGACATAATATCCTTTGACGTTTCCATGTCTTAGCTCTTTTTTAGGAGGCTGAAACGCAAAATATTGTTTGATAAACTAGGCTATTTATACACATTTTTTTAATATTATATTTATAAGAATACACATGAAGCACCTGGAGCAATAAAATGACAGTTCACATTTTCTGATTCTGTACAACTTTTAATTTTACAGAGTCTAAAGGAAATGTTTTCCCTTCTACGATTAATGCGGCCATCATCTGAAAATTTCTTAAAATGATAAAAAAATTCCAATGGGAGGCTTTTTACATGGAAGTGGGTAAAAGTTAAGGTTTGCAAGTGGTAAAAAAAAGACCCTCATTGGGGAACTATTTCATCCTGTTTGTTACGCCTTTCTAAATTGAACATTTCTTATCGAGTTTATTTCTAGTTACAAATACACAATTTATAAATTCGGGCATTTATAAGCACATAAGTTCAAGTTTAAAGCCCATTCTTTAAATAAATGTAAAATCTCACTTACCTTTTCACCAACAAATGGCCTTAAAAGTTAAAATAATTAATCAAATTAATATTAATTAATTAACTAAAGGAATTTCTTTTTATAAATCAATCTCAATTTCTAAAATATTTCAACGTAACATTACTAGAAAAAATTGCCTTATAAATGTTAAGAGCATTTTTGGGGACAGGATTTTCATAGATAAAAAATAATTTTTTAGATGTTTCAATTATGAAAGAAAGTAAATATCGATTTAAAATTTTCAATATCACAATGCTGAGTTGCAGTGACTTTTGGGATAGAGTGTATTTGTCTTCTAATGAGGTGACTCAGGTTTATAACTCCGAGGTAGCTGCGTTGATACGAATTCTGGTTCACCTGGTTCACCACAGTGCTGATGTAAAATATTCTCTGTGATAGACTGATGATGGGTTAGAATCCTCTTGCCGTCGGGCTAACCGTGGGAGGTTTTCACGATTTTTCTCTTCATATAATACAAATGCGGTTAGTTGCTTCAAAAATTCCACCCCGAAGGCTAGTTTGTTCTGATGCTTGACCCAGGAGTTACCTTGCCTTCTGGATTAGGTTTTAAATTACAAGGCTACGGATTGACTTACGGAAACCGTGAACTTATATCTTTATATATAAGAAGAGAGTGGAATGATAACACATAGCCAATTACAGAAGACTTCCGGTTAGTAACGCACAAAACAGCCAATCAAAATTGCGAACGCATGTATGTGAAAAGGTAAAAATTTTTAATAAGGCTGTCAAAAAAATACAAAATACAAACTGATTTCAAATAAAACTCAGAAGACTTCGAATCCAATAATTAAGAAAACTCTACTATTACGTTTATAAAAAGGAAGATTTATTAACTCAACAACAAAATTATAAAGTAACATCTCCAGGAAAACAACTTTAAGTTCGTTCGCGAAGCGAACGAAAATGTAATTGCGCAGCAATTATCGGGGATTGGCGAGTGGTAGTGAGCAGGGGGCGGGTCCCTCTAGTATATATNTATACTTAGATCTATTTTTTTGCTTTAAATTAAAATTGACATATTATTTTTAAATATGCATTTAATTTTCAACGCTTTGCTGGTTTATTAGCTATAAAGATCGAGCTATAAAGATATTTCATAATTTTAAAATTTTATTTTTGAAATTGAAATTATTGAGTAATTTTTAACTACAACACCTATAACCTATTACAAAATTGTATAGCATTGTGGTTTTATTTTATATTATTACGTGTACTAAAATCTCCAAAGGCTGAGTGACTAAGTACGTTTTTCATATATTTATTCTCCGTTCACCTCATAATAATTTATTTAACAAAAGTTAATTAAATCAGGTTATTCGAAAATATTAATTAAACTATAAAAGTAATTAAATTTGTTTTCAAGGAAATTTTTTTTCACTTACTTTTAAAAGAAAATTTAATGAACTTCATTGTAAAAATGCATCTGTTGAATTCTATGAGCTTAATTAATAAAGGAAGGATTAAAAATTTCATATCTCTATAAGTTATTCTCTATAAGTTTTTCTCATATTCTCTATAAGTTTTTCTCTTATTCTATTTAATATTCTTTTAATTTTTAGTTTTTTAGCACTTTTTAAGAAATAAATTAAGACTTCAAGGAAAAAAAAACTTTTGAAGATTAAATGCTAGTTATCATAAAGTATTCAAAATGATATAATTCTAAAATTCGTTCGATTTTTAATTTCTCTTAACCATAATTGAAAAAGCATTAAATTTTAACTTAAAGTTCTAAATAGCGACCATTAGTTTTGAAATGAGATAGGTTATGAATTTGTACCTCAAATATTGAACTAACTCAGCTAGAAAAAAAAAGTTACTTATCAACACTTTACAGTGGTAATTACCAACCGAGTAATAAATTAAGCGTTCGTTATTTCTCCTCACGTTCGCACATTTCTCATCGAGACAGCCTGTAAAATATTCATTTCTCTATCATAAATAATTTATATACTTAAAACGCTTTACATTCGTAATAGAGAGATAACGTGAAGTAAATGTAATTGCAGTTATTTTCGCCCAGTTGTATTTCAACTTTTAACCATAAATTCTGTTTTATATTGCTCAAAAATGTCCATTTTAAAGGAATTTTAATTAATTGATTTTCAAATTATAATAAATGGGAAAAAAATTAATGCACAAAGTTTCTCGTTTTTCAAAGAGATAAAAGAGAGAAGTAAATGGATAATTTAAGCATGCACTTAGAAAGTTCCTTTTTCGCTAAAAATGTGGATTGGTTATTATGCAAAAATACCATACTTTTGACGTTTTATGAAAGAAAAGCTGAAATATATATAAAAAAACGAATAAAAATGAATACGATATAAATCAAATGGATGCAAACTATAATTTTTAAAAAAAGTATTAAGTGAGGCAGAATCATGACGAAGAAAATAATTCTTTTTGTATTTGTTCTGTGCTTTTCTTGGTGTTACTATAGTTGGATAAGTAAACATACTTAATATAGTGCGGGTTCTTGAACTCTAAATTTGAAAATGTCGGATTTCTACACAGTTCTAAGAATTTTTTGCTTTAAGTTTTTTTTTGTAATTTCTTAATTTTTATTTCCTTTTTTAAATTTTTATCATTCCATAAAAATATATTTTTGGCAAATAAAATATAATTCAAAACGATGTAAAATACTACTTCTAAGAAAAATATTAAGAAAGTTAAAAAAAAAAAATTGAAAAATCCAAAAAAGAATTTTTTGCATTCGATTCGTTCTGTACATTGCCTACGTTTTTTCTTTTCTTTTACGACTGCTGTTTGATGGGTAAATTAGAGATAATAAAAGTACGAGATTTAAACAATGTCGAATGATTTTAAATCAATTTCGAATGATTTTAAAAGTATTTTTTGCTTTATTTTTCTGTTGCTATTTTTGATTTTGATTTTATTTCATTTTTTTAATCATTCAAAAAGGAACATATCTTTGACACGTACAATATATATCGAATTGACACGAAATACTGCTTTTAGAAAAGTATTTAGAAAGGCAAAATAATAATGATGAATAATCGAAAAATTATTTTTATTATTTCTACTGTACTTAGAGTGCTTTATTGTGGTGCAACTGCTGTTTGATAAGTAAATTAAAAACACAAAAAGTTCGGGTTTTTGAACTCAGAGTGTAAAAATTTCGAATTGTAACGCGATTTTAAAAGTATTTAGTTTCTCATTTCTATTTACCTTCAGTATTGAACAGCTGACTCATAAGACAAGAGGATATAGGAGGAACAAGCATAAGTGGCAAAATCGCTTTCATGGAGAAATTTTGGGGCACTTGCGTTAAATGGAGACAAAAAACATGAAACCTTTCTATTGTTTACTGGATGATAAGGGAACTTTAACATAAGATCTGTACGTTACTGTGGATATTTCAAGGTTAGGATTAATCTAAGTGCAAGTATTTACATGCAAGTATTTACATGTAATTGCAAGTATTTACATGCAGTTCCTGGGTAAATTATGAGACTCACTTTAAGATTCTATGTGAAATTTTAATTATTATGTAATCCTATACAGCATTATTGTTTTTACGTGGCTGAAACCGGTATGCACTTGTTTACGTTTGCATATCAATTGATTAAAATTGCAATGCAATACGTTAAAAATAAATACAAATAGGAAGTGCATAAAATATCTCCTGTACATCTATGTTTAAACATAAAAATATTGCATATAAACTCGTGTAAAACATGTAATGATTAAAAAATTTCAGTGCGTCTAATAATTAGGTCTAATTATTATAATATATTAATGTAATACTCGATATAATAAGTATTCTATATTTATACAATATATCGTCTAATTTATCCAATCGTCGAATTTATATTGTGTATCGTTTAATTTAACCAATTGATACACGAACGTAAATAAGTGCAAACAGGTTTCAGTCACGTAAGAACAATAAAGCTACATAGTATCCCCTGATAATTAAGATTTTTACATAGAATCTTATAGTGCGTCAAATATTTAGTCAGGGACTGTAACTTACTGATGCTAAGATTTGTATCTACACTACCGGTCAAAAGTTTGCGAAAATTTTGAAATCTACAAAAAAAAGGTCTAAATTCAAATGTTCATAGAACTACGAAAAATCATTCAAATTGCATGANAAACTTTTGACCGGTAGTGTATGTTACCGCATTTGGAGCTTTATTAAATAATTTATCAAAAAAATTTGTCTATCAAGCTTTTGTTGCAATATTTTTTGTCGAAATTTGTTTAATAACTAAAAATCAGTTGACAATTTCATTTAAATTTCACTATTGAGCACAAATCTGCTTAAAAAATTATAATAAATGTTAAATTATAAAAAAATATATAAAAATGTGTAAAATAATAAATGTCAGATAAAAATATTTCGTAAAATTTGATACATTTTTTATTATTTAAAAATTTCCTTAATCTGCTGACATATTTCAACATTTTACTTCATTTTTTTATAATTAATGATTCACTTCATTTGTTTTGAATTATTATTTATTTTTAAATTTATCTTCGAATTATTATATACAAAAATGTGATTTTTTTTATCCATCTGACTTGAATTTTGTTTTTCATTGGAAAACGATAATCTGCAAATTGGAGACATAAAAAGGATAAAAGTTGAATTATTACCTTTTTGTTGATAATTTATAATGCGTTATTATAAAATAATAATACTAAAATTTATAATAAATTGAAATAAAAGAGTTTAAAAATTTGAAACTCTGCATTATTTAAATCATATTTTTTGCGTTAAAATCCATAAAAAGTAGAAAAAATAATAGTTATGAAAAAAAGAAATGAATGAAAGAAATAACGTAATTAATGATTAACTGGAAAATAACATACTTATTCAAAATATAAAGTTAGTACAGTTGAATAGAGGGGTCTTAAATACCCATATTTTTAAAATGATTAAAGATTAGCAAAAATGATAAAAAACAGAAAAAAAAATCTATTCAGTTTTTATCAGTTTTAATCAAACAATATTTCCCTCTTTTTTTACGTAACGGACGTCTTAATCTTTAGTTAATTTCGTTCCCCACATTTTATAGTTTTACGCTTTCAATGGTTATTCATGCAGCACAAATGTGTTTTTTTCGTTCTTTCAACATTCTCGGAACCACTATTTTATAAAAAGTGTCTTTGATGCAACTTGATAAAAATAACATTGCGTATGGTTGGGGTATTAAGCTGGTCATGTTATGAAATTAAACAATATTTAAAGGCTCCTTTTTTTTTTAAAAAAAATATATAATTCTAATAATTACAGATAGTACTTATGAAGTAATTTTGTGACATGCTTTATACATCTGCAAAGTTAAACGTGTTTAAAAAAATATATATATTTTAAGGTGCTTTTATAATTATTTATTAAGTTTTATTCTCATAGATGGCGTAATAGCTTTAGTTTGCGGTAAATTTAATTAAGCTCATGCTACCACAGGCAACTCCGGGAATCGAACCTTGTACCTTTTGATCCGTAACCTGACAGCCCAACTAGCTGCATCACTATTACTAACTATAAATGCCAAAAATAAGCCATTAATATAGCTCCAAGGAAATCACACTCCCGGGACACCATTTATGAGCCACCGATGTTGCAATCCTCGAAATACTTTAATTAATGCATTTGCGATGCATTAGAATACGTTGAAAGTTCGAAAGTGTGAAAAAAATTTCGATATTTTTGATTATCGTATAAGAAAAGGGTGACACACCGAACATTTGTTACTGAAAAAAACCTCCCTTGTACTAACTCTGTACGTTGTAAGTCATTTAATAATTTCCGGCAATGTTAAAAGAAATTTTAAGATTACGTTCAATCAAAATTACTGTCATGGATGATACAATGATACTGTACATTGGAAGTCATAAAATAATTTCCGGAATAGTTAAAGGAAAATTTAAGATTACTTTCAATCAAAATTGCTGTCATGGATGATACAATGATACTGTACGTTGTAAGTCATAAAATAATTTCCGGCATAGTTAAAGGAAAATTTAAGATTACTTTCAATCAAAATTACTGTTATGGATGATACAATGATACTGTACGTTGTAACTCATGAAATAATTTCCGGCAATGTTAAAGTAAATTTTAAGATTACTTTCAAACAAAATTACTGTCATGGATAATACAATGATACTGTACGTTGTAAGTCATAAAATAATTTCCGGCAATGTTAAAGTAAATTTTAAGATTACTTTCAATCAAAATTACTGTCATGGATGATACAATGATACTGTACGTTGTAAGTCATAAAATAATTTCCGGCAATGTTAAAGTAAATTTTAAGATTACTTTCAATCAAAATTACTGTCATGGATGATGCAATGATACAGCTTGAAGATAGTTACTTACTTGCCAAGAAACATGAATAGTATTTGATGATGAAGCAACAGCATGAACAGCAGTCGGTACACCTTCAGGGGCTTAAAAAATTACAATATTTATTATTTTCCTATTGAAATATAATAGGAGAAATTAACAGGGAACCAAATAAATAAAATAATTCATTTTGTTATTGAATTATTATATAGTTACTTAAGAAGCAAAAAACAATGCAACTAATTCATTTTACTTAGGATGAAATAACAGGATAGCTTAAATAAACAATAAATAAATGCAATGAATTAATATTTTTTTCTTTATGTATAATGGAGTTATTTAACAAAGGACAAAATGCTACGAATTCGTCATTTGCTAAAAGGAAGTATAAGATAATTGCTTAACAAAGAAACTAAAAATTACAATGAATTCATTTTTTTTTATTGAAGTATGATAGATTTACTAACAAAGAAACAAAAAATGTTACGAATTCATTATTTTCCAAAATTAAGTGTTTTAGAATAACTTAACAAGGAAGCATATGAATATAATGAAAAAAAGTTTGAAAATATTAAGATATTGTTGTTAAAATGAAACAGAGTGTAAATTCCAGAAGCAAACCTCAAGTAAATTTTTGCTTAAGACACTTGCCAGAGATGATCATTCCCTTACATAAAAATTGTAGACATTCACCTCACTTGGTCTTTGGGTAAATTGTTTCATTTACTTCTCAGGTATTGCAGAAAAACTCAAGCTTATTATGATAAGCACTTCTCATGAATTTGAGGCAATTTTATTAGTTAATTCCCCTAATACAATGACACATGACTTACTATTTTAGAATAGCATTGCTCGTTGAAAACCACAGAGCTCTTAGTCTGCATATTAAACAAGACTGTTACTTTGTTTGCAAATTTAACAAAGATATTAGTTATTTTGTAGAAAACATGGATTATCTTGTCTCCGGATACAACTTGTTTTAAATATCTATTTTTCAGGTATTGCAGAAAAAGTTGAGCTAAATATAATAAGCACTTTTCTTGAATTTGTGGCAATTTAAATAGAAATAATTCTCCAAATTTAATGACACGTGAATTGTTATAGAATATCACTACACGTTGAAAACCACAGAGCTCTTAGTCTGCATATTAAACAAGACTGTTACTTATTTTGCAGAATAAATGGATTATCTTGTCCCAGGATGCACTTCATTAAACATCTATTTCTCAGGTATTGCAGAAAAAAAATAAGGTAATTATATAAAAAAAAATGTGCATAATATTTTTGAATAAAATTGTTCTAATATACTATTACGTAATTGTTGCTTTTGCCCTTTGTTACAAACTTGTTAGGCTATATCATTTTTATTAAAATTTTAAAAAAATTTATAATAATCTTGAAATTTTACTTCTTACGTACAAAATTTTAAATGTCACATGTCTAACAAAAATATTTAATTAGCTTTTTTTTAAAAATTTAGAAGTCTCTTATGATTTTATAAAATGCCTTATTTAATAGATTGATAATTATTAGAAATATTAACTATTTTAGTTATTTATAAAATTGTTGTGTATAAATATAATTTCTTTATGTTTAAATATTATCTTTTTAATTTGATATGTGAAAACTAATAATTTCGGTGTTTAACGTAAATTTTATTCAAATTCTAATAAGATAGATTGACGTAACGATTACTTTAATTTTAAAATTAAGTGTGGAAAACACAAGTAAATGATTATAGATGGGATATTTTTAGTAATTTCTTATTGAAATATTAAATTCGTTAATAAAGAAATTCAGATAATTCAGATTTTATTTTCAATGAATGTAAGTTAAAACAAAGCAATGCCTGTGAAGATAAAAAGCTCTGCTGTAAGAAACTAAATAAAATAAGTCATAGAATTTAAAAATCAATTTCATTCCAAGTAATAATGTCATTTAAAACGAAGAATTAAAAATAAAATCTTGACAAGAAAACTACTGAGAGATATCAAGACGTTTAAAGAGTCTTTTTTATAATTAGAAACTATTCTTAAATGACTTAATAAGATATTTGATGTCACACGAAACTTTCATTTAAAATCTCTCTCTTTCGTTTTAGTTTTATTTCTCTAACAATTGATATTATAAAACAATTGTAACGATTTTAGTTTAAATGATTTGTTGTCATTAGCATTTGCTAACGTTTTATAAATCCATTAAAATTAATAATTTTCTAGAAGTTTTAGCGAAATAAACTTTAAAGCAAATGAAGCTTTTTATGTAAAATTTCAGTGATATAAAATTTCAAATCTTTTAATTGATGAAAGATTCGAAAACTATTGCATATAAATAAATAGAAAAAAACGTTATTTCAATGAAAATAGTATTTGTTTTGAAATAAAATGAAATTAGTATTTTTATTTTATTTATGTTTACAATATTTCAGTGTGAGCGTCAGGTATAATTAAAGTTCAAATGTGTATTAAAAATAAAATTGAACTTGCTATTTTTGCATCTTATATAAGTATAATGCATAAAAAGATTTAACTTGAATAACTGTTTTTTGAACTATCGTTTTTTCACTGACTAAGTATATGACTTAAATTTAAAGGTGTGAGCCCAAATATGCCAATTAAGAAGGGCAGACGATATTTTAAATTAAAAAACAGCAACTAAAATTTACTTTTTCTTCCTCTGAATAAGCTTAATTCTTTTCGATAGATTCGGTTATTTTGCCATCAAAATATTTGTGACACCTGCAATCTAGGTAAGATGGTTTCAACAATTAAGTCCAAAGTTTAGGACCCATATTGTTAATTTCAGTTTATTTTACACAAAGTCATGTCAAAGACAGTTGCATTTTTAAATTTTCATTTTTCAAAAACTATTTAACCGATTACAATCAAATTTTAAAATTTTTCATTTAAATTTCCATAGTCAAAAATTATGTACAAATTTGTGTAGTTACCTTATAATCCCCAAAACTTTTTTCACCATTATTAAAATAAATAATGAAGGATTATAAATAATTATGAAAATTACTTCAAGCAGAAATATTTTTTAGAGAAAAGGATGTTATAACTATGCTCAAAAATATTTGTATTCGTTTTAAACTTTCCAAAATATAGCTAAGACTCACAAAAATAGATTTTGATAACAAGGGACTAAGAGTTCTGCTCGTTAAACGCATTTTTGCAAATTGTGATTCCCCTTAGCATATTTTAAGAACCAAATTCCAAGTCCGAAATAAAGAGGTATATTAATTAGAAGAAAGTCCTATTCGTTCCTGATTTCGCATTTTGCACTCTTAAAAATTTAAATAGCAGATTTGATCTCACCCTTTAAACTCAGTAAGATTATCTTTCAGTTTATGAAAATTCAGTCATTAAAATGAAAGTTATTCAGGGTGGTGATATATTTAATATTTTTCTTTCGGGAAATTTCTGTTTATTTTAATAATTATAGCCTAAGAAATTGACGAAAAAAAATACTTGAATAGTTTAAAAAATAATTCCATAAAGCAACATGACATTCCTTTTTGAGGTTAATGCAGTTAAAATAGTTTAAATAAATATGAGTATAATGGAAAATGTCTTAATTTAATTTAAATACCCAGTTTGTTAGTGATATTTTTTATAAGAATAAATTCTATTTATTCAAATCATCCAAATTAAAAGTTTATTTATTTAGTTATCATTAATATGACATTTCCAATTATTTTTAGCTTAATTCTTTACAAAAATAAATAATTATAACAAAAAAAACTTAAATTAGTTGATTGACAATAATTTTATTTCTTAGTTATTCTATCAACGATGCTTAAAATAAATTTTATACATGAATCAATCAATTAAGGATGTTTTTACTATTAATTACACATAGGTTTTTACAGTTTGTTACGTATTATTAGAAAATAAAATAACGTATTAAAGTAATTAGTTTATTAGCGAAAGAAAATAGATTTACTAATTGTCCATTTTTATTAAATAAATATCTATTTGTTGTGTTCTAAAAGTCATCATCAGCAAGTTTTTACAGATATATACAGCTTGAAATAAAGTTTACAAAAATGGGCATACCAATATAAGAAAGTTGACACATTTAATTTTCTCTTATAAATATAATCTTAAATTCTTCTATGACTGTTGTTAATTTTTTAAAGAATAACTATTTAATAGTTCGTGGATTCGATCCCAGCTTTCCAAAGACTCCCCGTGTAGTAAATGGTTAATGGCACGTTAAATCTGTCGAGTCGCAAAGTCCTCCATGAACTGATCCAGGAGTTTCTTTGTCTTCTGGATTCGTTCAAAATTACAAGACTGCGGAGTTGAACTTTAGTAGTCGTAAACCCAAAAATTGGACCAGCTTTTCAACGACGAATATAAATTAAATTAAAAAAAATATATATAAAATGAAAAAATAATAACTAATGAATACAAGTAAATTCAAAATATAATATCCATTTGCTTTTGGTACATTTTATTATACTATTATTTATTTGAAAATATTTTAAAAGTTAAATTTGTCTTTAAAAGGCTACCACGGATGGTACGAATTTATAATTGTGGTTCTAAATTTACTTTGTAGGAATTTAGAGTTTTGAAACTTACTTTATTGTTTAAAGTTCTAAATACTAAGACATCATTTGACAAGCTACATCTATAAATTACCTATCCACCCCGACCCCGAGGTTCAGGACATAACCCGTAACGATTATGCTTAGTTTTTAAATAAGTAATTAAAAGTAAGCACATTATTCCTCATCGAGTGGTTAAATTTTCAATGATATTTGAAATTGCGTATTTTCGCTGCGTACATCTTCCAAAACACGCATTTTGAGCTATGCTCATTTTCGTAATCCCATATTTTGAGGTTTATCCATTGTTATGTGCACGTATTTCGATCTGTTTCCATTTTCATAAACACGTATTTCAAGCTGTGTCCGTTTTCATAAACAAGCATTTCGAGCTGTGTCCATTTTCGTAAACACGCATTTCGAGTTGTGTCAATTTTCGCAAACACGCTTTTCGAGTTGTGTAAAGATTTAAAAACTCACCGGTGACATGCTGCCTAATTCTAGAGGGTAGTTTTTGGATTATTTCGGTTTAAAAATCGGATTTGACTAATTAAATTAAAAAAAATGATTTTATGAGAGTAAATATAGATAAAGATTTTGAAGTAGTTGCTATATTGTGTCACTTTTTATGCCTATTGTTATTCTTCCAAATTGAAGCGGTCAATGCTCAAAAGGGTACGTATCTGTATCATTAAAAAACGGTACGTGTACATACTGTACGGTACAAATCTGTACTTTCGAGAAAAATCAAAGAGAAAAAAAAACTGTGGCAATTTTTGGAAAGATTGTTTTAATTGCTTCCAAACTTTTGGATTCTATTCAATAGGCAATCTAGAAAATTACTCGGTATATGATAATTGGTGATTGATATTTCAAAACCAACAAAAAACTTATTTCGTATTTTATAGTTGAAGTGGTCAATGTTGAAAGGGGGTGTGCAACATTTTTACGAAAATAACTGTACATAACATGTCATTATTTTATTTTAAAAGAGCTAAATTAATAAACTAATATAACAGAGTGTTTAAGAAACAATTTTTTTCCCATTCGCTCCTCTTAAATATCGAAACATCCACAATCTTCTGCTTAAAAACACTAAAATCTGAATACTAAAATTTATGAAAAAGTGCTTAACGTCAATAATTTTGAAGTTAGAGCTTTTAATTCCCTTAATATTTCATCACTTAATTTTTAGAGAGCTAAATTAATAAACTCTTAAAATAGACAATTTTAAAAAAAATGTATTTCCATTTGCTTAATTCTTTCTCTTTCTATAAAAGTACATACAACGATACTTGTATGCATTTTAATGGATTGTATGTTTTTGTATTATGAGGTTTTGTCTTATTATATGTATTTTGTCTTATTTTTATGTATTTTTATGGAACGAGTTCTTTCCATAAAAATACATACAACTGTCATTGTATATTCATGGATTGTATGTTTTTGTATTGTGCTTTTTTGCTTTATGGATTGTATGGATTGAATGTTTTTATGTATTTTTATGGAACGAGTTCTTTCCATAAAAAATTCATACAACGATAGTTGTATGTGTTTTTATGAATTGTATGTTTTTGTATTGTGAGGTTCTGCTTTATGGATTGTATGGATTGAATGCTTTTTTGTATTTTTATGGAACGAGTTCTTTCCATAAAAATACATAACAACGATATTGAAATAATAATGATTTCGTGAAACAGTGTTTAATCTCTATAAATTTAAATTTTAAGTATTCATTCCCTTAACACTTATTTATTTTATTTTTAAAGAGAGAAATTAATTAACTAATAAAAAAGAGAATATTTTAAAATCAACTTCTTTTCATTCGCCATTTTCTTTAAATACATAAGCACCCGCCAGTTCCCTTTCTAAAAATACACACAACGATACCTAAATAATAATGTTTCAGTGAAAGAACTTTTGGTTAAAGAAAGCTGCACGTAGTTGGCAAAAAATATCTCTTGAGCACTATTCAAAATAGAAATATTCTTCTCACCTTCCTCTGCTGTGGTGATGTGCACTGCTTGGCTGGGTTCACTCCATCCAATACCATTCTCAGCCATTACCCTCACGTGGTAACTGGTAACAGGCCTTAAACCTCTCAAAATGGCGGAAGTTTCCCGGCCAGAAATGGTGGATGTCCTATCATTGTCTCCCCAAGTCTCTGCAGTAAATGGTACACGTGATGTTGAATGTTAATGGGAAGATCGTGCATGCGGAATAAAACTTTCAGTATCGAAAGGAAAGTTACTTGAATATTTACCAGAGGAGAGCTTGTGCTGCACTTTGTAGGACACTATAGGGCTGTTACCAGAGTATGGAGCTGCCCATCGAATCGTGATTGTACGGCTCCCGATTTCCGTAGCCAGGATGTTTCCTGGACTGTCTGGAGCTTCTGTAAATAAAGTTAGTTATGTGTGGTATAGTTTTTCGAGTTTATTAAGTTTGAATAGAGCGAGTGATGGTTAGTTTCTGCTTATGGTTTATTTTATCTATAATTTATGCAAGAAAGTGGTCTGTCTTCTACACTGCTGAAAAAATCAAATCACGGTAAAATAACTCCTTATTAAATTATGGTAAAAAGAATCATTACTCAGGATGCTGGTACTTTTAATTGTAAAATCCATTTCTCCCGGGACATTTTACGGAGCAAGGAATTTCAAATACCATAATTTTTACAATAATAACTACCGTAAAATCACTCGAATTAGATAAATATTACTGTGAAAATTACGGTACAATATTTTGTGGTAAAAATGGATTTTGCGAATGCTGCACCCGATGGGTTGGTACTTCATACCGCACTTTAATCTGGATTTTTTACAGTATATGCAAATTATATCATAATGTAGTAATAACATGGAAAGAAATTTGTGGTAAAGTTACCGCGTTGTGTGGCATTTTCATTTCAAGTAAAAACAAACCATAATTAGTAAAACTGAAAATATACTTTATTTAAGCCATTCATTTGTTAATTTTTCTATCGTATATTCGGGTATTCAAAACTTCATGTCTTATAAACACATATTTAGTAAAAAATACAAAACTGAAAAATAAATTTAACTGAATAAAGATTTTTATGTTATCCGCGAATACAGGTTTTTATGCATGGCATTATAACAAAATTACTACATTTTAGTACGTTTACCAAATTTCATTATATATTATTAAACCATATTTTATTGTTAATTTTATCGAAATCATAACCAAAGTGCTTCGGTAAAAATTACCGAGTTTTTTGTGTTCTCATAGAGCCAAAACATGCTAAATATCACCCTATTCTGGTAATTTTAAACACATTTTTTTTCTCGGTGAAAGTTGAGGCAACGCGGAAACGATCGACGATTAGTTTGCGGAAGCTGAAATTTAGGATTGCATTATTAGATGCATTATTAATTTTGGAAATTGTGTACTGTAACTCGAAACTTTTAGCATGTCTTATTTCAATTATTTAAAGCGCATTGGCTCAATTTATGCTGTTTACGACTCTTTAATATAAATTTAAAAAATCTTTTATCAGTTACCGAAAAGTTATTGTAAAATAGAATTTTTTTTTCCGTTTTCCAAAAAAAAGAAAAAAAAAAGAATAATTTAAAGAAAAATTTAAACTTTAGTAATTGAAAAATAAAAATTAGAATACATCATACATCAGTAATACATCAATAATATTAAATTTTATACTTATTGTGCAAAAGGTAGTGGAATCATAAATATTCAAAAGTTTTTGTTAATAAAAATAAGAACAGGTATACGTTATAAACAGTAATTTAGACCTAAGATGGGCTGTTGTGTTCCTTTATTTTAATAATAATTAAATTATTTTAATAAATAGTTAAGTAATTCTCAGTGCTTTATCATTCACTAGTTGAGAGTTATTTTGATCTTAATACTTTCAGTGTTATTAGTAAAATCTTAGCTCTTATTCGTTCATGATTTGCCATTTTGCATTTAAATATCAAAATTAATTATCTAAGTAAAATTCTGAATTCGAGCTAAATAAACTTTAATATATTTCTTAAAAAATGTTCTATTTAAACATTTGCACACGTTTTGATACTCTTTTGAAGATTACCATCCAGGAACTACTGTGTGATGTCGTTCATCACACATTCTCTCCCTTTGCCTCTTTTATTTTACCAATTACTCAATTAAGCACATTTACTTTGGTAACTTTTGTTACTTGTTAACATTTTTATCAGTTAAGTTTATCTCTCTAAGTAAGCTATAAGCTAGTTCTCTCATCTTGATATCTTCCTCTTTTATGCTTTGAATGCTTCTAGAATGTTTCAGAACAGTTACCTTCTGATGAAATTTTAATGGATATATCAGTATAATGTTATTTGATAATCTTGTTCTAAAAGATTGTTTCCGGGATTTTAAAAGGTTGCGACTCTCAGCCAATATGATTTTTATGTTCGTCTGATAAATAAAATGAGGATATTTCCGTATCGTGATCTATCTCGCCAACTACACTCAACAAGGTGCCAAATAGGTTTTAAACTTTCAAATTTTGTTTAAAAAAGCATGTAGATGTTTGTCCGGTGGTGGCTACGAGTTATACCTTTCAAGTTGATCCCTTTCCGTGATGTTTTTTTTTAGTTTCTCGCTGGCCACTGCCGGAAGTTTTCAAGACTTGGCGATTATTCTGCCACAGATCACGATACGGAAATCTCCCCAATAAAATAAAGAAAGAAGATTGAAATGAAAAGAATCAAAGTCATTTTGTGGTTTATTTCTGCATATTTCCACATTCTGTGATTCAGGTAATTCTTCATACTGATTTAGACGAAAAGAAGGGCAATTTTAATGTCATTTTTAATGTTTCCAAATTACTACACTATACACTAGCGACATTTTTAGTTGGTGCGATAGAATTCTGGTTGTCTGACCGTATGAGGTAAAAGCAGTTAATAAACCGTTTTTCTCGCAGTTAACATTTTATAATATAACAATTAAGTAAGTAAAGTAAGTAAGTAAGTAAAATAACAATTAAGTAAGATGTTATTTACTCAGTTTTTCCGAGAAATTTCAAACAGTGCTCAGTTTGGGAAGCTTTCGCAAATTACCATCAGAAAGTACTTTTTTATAAGAAAGCAATAGCTTATTAAAAAGGCTATTTTTATGTCATTTTTGCCACTTTAATGGTTTTCAGTCCCAACACACTAGTGGCATTTAATGCAGACTGTGCGTTGATCTTACTTGCGGGGTGAGTATTCATTAAAATTTTAGAGTCATATTCCGTCATATTTAACGTTCTATGAACATTTCACATGGTGGTGAATTTTTTTATTGTATTAAAAATAAGCAACGATAAGAATGTTAGCGAAAACAATAACTTCTGTAGTTATTGATAGCAAATGTACGTCACAAAACAAAACATATGAAATAAAGAAGATCTAAGGCTATAAGTAACTAAATATTTAATGTCAACAATAATTTAAATAATATTATTTTAAAAATATTGTCAATAAAGTTAACGATTATTATTTAGAATTTAGTAATATTTAGAAATTCATAGAATGTTAGAGAAATTACTTTAATGTAGCACAAATAGTAATAGCAACATAAATTTTTTAAAAATAAAATGCTTTATTTTCAAACACATTGCTATTAGATATAAATGAACGAGAACTTTCAAACAAGACTTTAAAAGTTTCGGATTTAATCATTTGGGAAATGTTTCAAAGATGAATTCGGTGCCTTTCTATGAATAATTTTAGATTATAATTTTCCTTTCTTGATACATTGTGAGTTATGGGCTCAGCTTAGAAATATTTCAATAATTTTGAACTCCTAAGGGGATATGACTTGGGAATTAATGGGAAAGCTTATTCTTGAAAAATCTACATTTTATTTAGCTGATATTAAGGGCGATTTAAAAATATCATTTGAAATATAATTTATATCATTTATTTACTTTTATTTTTTTATTTTGTTTAGAATAGATGACGCACTTATATTTGAAACAGCAATTAAAATTTTACTGAAGGAAAAATAAATCATTATTTAGTTAATCACTATTTAATTACGTTTAAATGAAATATTTCAGTCTAACTATAACTTTGTTATGGGAAACAACCAATTTATATGTCTTAAAACTTTATCGTTTTTGTTTTATGCTGTAGAAAGAAACAAAAAATCATGTATGCAAATAACTATTTTTATTTTGCATTCGTACTTTATTAAACATTCAAATAAACATAATTAGCGCGAGATTTTAAACCGTATCTTTAGTTTCATTGCATAGTTAACAGCATTTATTTACACTGAGAAAAAATTTGGTCAAAACTGCCGGAAAATTTACTACGCTTCTGGCTCCATAGGAACACCAAAAAGAGCTTTGGCAATTATTTAGGTAAAATTAACAATAAAATATAGTCTTATAGTTTGTGATAAAATTTGGTAAATATAGTAAAATTTGATGATTTTATCATGATACCTTAGAGCATAGCATAAAAATCATTTATTCGGTTAAATTTGCTTTTAAGTTTTATATTTTTTACTAAAAGTGTGGTAATACGAGCAGAAAGTTTCAAAATCAGAATTTTCGGTAAACTGTGTTCTTCCGTTTCCCCGGCTACCATGCGAAAGGAAGAATTACCAAATGAATGGTTTAAATAAATGGTTTTACTGTTCAAACCAATGCAATTTTACCAGGTTTTAAGGACGATATTTTTGGTAACTTGACAATTTTATAAACCAAATAATTAGCAGAGACAATTCTTTCATTATGTAGGAAAAAAATGGCATTATTTTAAACATATTCCAGAATTTAATAATAAGAATATAACTGTCTTTTAGTGTAGGAGACAATTGTCTACTCTTTCGCTAGATCTAGAGACATTTTAATCTACCGAAAATCCTCCATACAAATCTTGCAAATTGTACCCGGCTTAGGATACATCATTTAATGACAAAAAACTCTTTTATTTATTTTGAGACATTTTTAAAAGCATTATTAAAAAGCATTTTTAAAAAGAATACGGCAATATCCTTTGCACTTGAAAGTCACCCCTAACATTTAGAAAGGAAGAGAAAACTCCCATACCTTGGACAATAAGTTGTAAATTGGTATCATCTTGTCCATACGCATTTGTCGCTACGCATGTAAAAAGTGCCGAATCTCTTCTATCTACAGAATGAATGGATATTTTTGATATTAGGCTATCCTTTCTACTCTCAGTTGTCATCTCATATCTATAAAAATTAAAATAAAACAAATCATAAGTATATTTTGTTGCTAAGTGTGTTGATAATTTTCGAAAATGTCTGTTTTTCATTTTCAGAAATACAAAAAATACTTATTAGATTTTATATATTTTTTCGATTATTTAAAACATACTAATACAACACAGCAACGACATAAGTCACACATTAATGGAGTCATACATTCTAGTATAACAAATAAAATAAACCACTTTATAAATTTCTGCAATTACTGAATTTAAATTTTAAAAAAAAATGTACAAAGAAGAAAATATAAAATAGTAAGCGAGAGCAATACACAACTAAACAAGTATTAAATTAGTACTTGGATACCTGCAAGTGACATCATTGTAGGTAAATCATGGTATTTATCGATTCAGAAGCCAATCATGTTTGACACACACACATGTTCCTTTGTCCTTAGGTATCCAATAAAATCTGATTTAAATCACATGGTAAGGCATAATTACTTCACTTCTTCTTGAATTGCAAGTACTCAATTAGGAGATATGCAAATTTTGAAATTTTGTTTCTTAAGTTCTGCAAAATATCTGTGCATTCGTGCAAAAATAAGTGTGCAAATTTAAAGTTTCCAGGAATATTTACCAATTACATACATTTTGATTTTATAAAGAAGTAGCTGAAAATATTTAGTTTAATAAGAAGACAAACTAGTTTAGTAAAATAGCTTTGAAAAATAGTAATCAAGTTTGTGCTTAGAGTATTTTGGTTTTGCTTTTCTTGTCTTATTCGTTTGAGTTTTGAGGGTTTGCATACTTGTAAGTGATTCACGAATTGATGAAATATTTAACGGTTTTTTCTGACATGTGATTGCTGGAATAAGAAATTATCTGGAATTTTTGTAGAAATTTTATGTTTAGATCGCTTTATTTTCAAATGAAACAATTTTTTTGCAATTGGGTAGTCTTTTCCAATCTTATTTAATTATTTTTGTACATAAAAAAATAAAGTATAACTTATAAAATTTAAAGGAAGAAACACAAACTTTTTGAAAAAAGAAACTGCGCATTCCTCTCTTTTCACATTTTTTCAGTTGTCATCGCATTAAAAAAAGAAAAAAAAGAAAGATTTTGAAAACAATAAAATTCGCGGTAATAGCAAGTTAAAACAAATCGGATGCATCAAAAAAGTTGTATCAAATGGACGTTTTGAGATTCGTATATTGCAATAAATAATGTAGTCTTAAAAATAGCAAGCATTTAAGCAACGCTAAAATCATTAATTATAACTGCCGAAAAATTGATAAAAAAACGATAGAATTATCGCCTTAAAAAGCAAATTCTCAGATGCGCAATTCGACTTTTCAGTATGATAATATCGTGAAGAATTTATCGAAAAAAATCATGTGAAAATTAATATCAATAACTGCCCAGAAAACAATCTAAATTCCGCAAATTCAGCGCATCATAAAATGATTACTATGATGCGCGATTCGTATTTCGCGTGTCGTAATAATATCGGGGTTTTAAAAATCATGAGAAAATCAATTTCAATTACTGCGAAAAAGAAGATCAGAGCATGGCATAGATTTACAATGCGTTGTAACAAGTGCATTGAAACGTGATTACTCAAATGCGGAATCCGAAATTTCCGAAAAAAATATAAATGATATTTCAAAATTATGCACGAGTGCTGTTACTAGTGATGATCAATTAATATCTTTCTTTAATTTAAGGAATAAATTAAATGCATTATAATAAATAATTAAACTAATTTTACTATTGATTCAACTTGTATTTGTTCTCAAACGTTTTTAAATTTAGTTTAAAAGAAAAAAACATTAATCCTTACGAGTCGGTAGTTCTAAAAAAAATATATATATATATAATAAAAAACAAAGATTGATACGTTTTCTCTTCAAACGAAAGGAAATTCTTAACAATATTAAATTGAACGTAATCTATCTTTAATGTAAGGAATAAATAAAATGCATTATAATCAAAAATAGAACGCGCTTTACCATAAAATATTCAACTTGTAATTTTTTTTGCAAACGTTTTAAAATTTAGTTAAAAAAAACATTTATCCCTATGAATTGGTAATTCTACAAAAACGAAATATTATAAAAAATAAGTATTGATAAATTTTTTCTTCAAACAAAAGGAAATTTTTAGCAATATTAAATTGTACGTAATCTATCTTTAATTTAAGGAATAAATAAAAGGAATAGTAATAAGAAATTGAACGAGTTTTATTATAAAATATTCAACTAGCATTTTTTTAAAAACGTTTTCAAATTTAGTTTAGAAAAAAAACGCATAATCCTTATGAATTGGTAATTCTGAAAAAATTAAATATAAAAAATAAGTATTCATAAATTTTTTCTTCAAACAAAAGGAAATTTTTAGCAATATTAAATTGAACGTGATCCTTTTATATAAAGTAAAATTTTTTTATCACTTTATAATTGGAAAAAAGAAGTTTTAATTTAAAAGAAAAATAGAGATGTTCTTTTTGATGAAATCTTTTATAATGCTGTTTTAAAATGAAAATAAAGAAGTAAAAGCTGGCTATTGTTCTCACCTGGGATCTGAGGCAGGATCAAAAGGTTGTCTGTCCTTACTCCAAAGTATTGTGATAGGGCTTTCGCCAAAGGCTTCACAAAATAGAACACTGCTTTCACCTTTTTTCAAAGTTTGAGCAACAAACTTTCCTTTGAAATAGGCAGCAACTGAAAGATAAAGCATCAAGAAAAAATTTTGAAAAGATATCTATAGACAATCGTCAATCACAAAAAACTAAAGAAATAAAGAAAAAAAAAAACTTTTTTTATATAAAAAATGATATCTTGATTTGAGTTAAAAGAAATTGAGAAACTTTTTATTGGAAATTTTTTATTTTAAAACTCCCGAAAAGAAAATCAATTTAGTTTGATTTCGTCTTGATAACTTATTATTCTTTGTAATAATTTCAATATATATTTTGAAACAATTTTAGCTTACTCTTTTATTATCAATTCACAATAAAGAATGAGTTTTAATGCAATATAACGTGGTTAATTATATAAGTTCAAAATGAAGAGAAAACATGGAAAAAATTACAGAACAATGAAAAAAGGGGAGAAAAAGAAAAATAATAATAAAAATAAATATAATAAGAATCCCCAGAAAAAATCCGGAAAAAAGGGGAAAAATTAATAAAAATCCGGAAAATGAAATATATTATCTTTTCAATCAGCTCACACGATTATATCCGTAAAAAGGAGTGCTTTCTAATATTGTATCAATATAGCCAAAGCAAAATATGTCAATACAAAAGTGTGAGGAGCACTCAAAAAAAATTTTTTTTAAAAAGTTTACAACAAATAGAACACAATAAATAGAACACATTAAGAAAATATTACGTAAAAACATAAAATAAAATATAAAGAAAAAACAGAACTAAACATGAAACGAAATCTCTAAAGCGAGTAGCGAATTCAAATGAGCTTACATGAATGGGAAATTTTTCACGAAGGATATAAAATATTTTCGTAACAAAATTGCAATTTTGCAAAATATGAAACCAAAATCGCAAATTGACGTAAAAGCGTAACTAGAGGAGTTTTGTATTACAGTGCGTTCTTACTGCAGAACTGAAGTGCGTTTGATTTGTTAGTTATATATATATTTTTTTTCTTTCTTTTTCTTATTGCTATGTTTTTCATCACAATCGCTATTAGTTCACATCTTTCGGCAATAACGTATTTGTGCATGATCTAACACTTAAAATTTTTTTGCTTACTGTCTCAGTATTCAGCCTGAGAGAGAACAAATCTTACAAATTAATACATGTTCTGGAAAAATTCCTTTATTTAATTACATATTTCATCAATTAATTCTGCGTTAATGCACAAAAATGTTATTTCAACATTAAAATTATACACATTAAAAGAAAGTTAACGAATAAACAAACAAAAGTGTTTATAAATTAAACTTATGATGCAGTTAAATTCATGAATAAGCAACAACCTGATGAAGAAGACGTCCTTTCCAACGTGGGTAGTCACATTCTATATACTGTGTTTTAAATGTTAAGTCTTTATACTTTTAGAGTTGCTTCCATTTCAGAAAAAACGGCTTCTTAAAAATGATTACTCAAAAACATTTTTTTTCAAAATTCTTTATAAAGCTTTTTTTACTTGCATATTTCTTATATAAATCTGTTCTTAATTTTTCAACTGCTTTTTTTTAATTCATCAAACAATTGGCACAAAAAATTACCATGTTAAATTATTGTTCATTTTGTGTTTCATAGTTATGATTTATATTTACACTGTGAAACCTCAAAAAAAACTGAGAACTCGTAAAGAGAAAAAAAAATTGAAATAGCAATGAAAAAATCCGTAATGACAAAACTGAAGATTTTCTATGAAGTAGTTCATTAGGAATCAAAAATGTTTACGTGTTTATGACCTGTGGAGAGAAAAGAAAACTGCACAAGAATGTTTTATTTAATTTATAAAAGAAGTTAAATAAAGAAAACCCTTTAATTTGAAAAAAAAAATTATAAATTAAATCACGCATAACTTCGGACCAAAAAAGAGGCAATAAGAGAAAGCACAAAATCCCAGTCGAGTCTCAAACGAAAAATGAGCCATTCAACCTAAACCTTAATATTTGCATAAATATATTGATTTTTTTAGATATGTTCCGATTTTTGTAATTTGTTACTAAAGCCTTACTGATGTTTTAAAAATAATTTCTTTTCCAGTTATTATATTACTATTAAGCACATAAAAATATTACTAAGTATGTTTATACAGCTATGTACCCGTAAATAAAGATAAAACAAACATTTATACTTGAATTAAGTATAAGTTTACCGTGAACAGTAAGCTCAATAACTTTACTAAGTCCAGATCCAATGCCATTGGTTGCTTGGCAGAGATAGTAGCCAGCATCATTTTGTTCCGATTCTCGAATCATTAAAGATCCATTTTCTAATGCATGAATGTGGGAATTACTAATGATTGTCTTGTAATCTCTAGAACCAGTGACTGAAAGCAGATAGAGTTAGGAAATAAACAGTTATCAACAAAGTTGAAGACTATGATTTGAAATTAATTTAAACAAAATATCTTTATTTTAAATAATTTTTTATTACAGAAATATGAGAACAGATTAATAAAGGAAATAATACACAAAAAGAAAAACAAATAATATATATTGATGCACCGTAAAAAAATATCTGGTCCTAACAATACTATTACCTTTCTATTCTCATCTGACAAACCGATAACACGTCATGTTTCAAAATAAAGGAAAAAGAATATCCAGATATGTAAGATATCATTAGATATGATTAGAAGGAATTTTTAAGAGTTGACACTGTGTTCACAATAATTAAAAGCTTACTTAAAATTTAAAGTGGCTTATGTATTTGCTTGGAAATTATTATTTTTTAAATTTGTCCTTTAATCTATACTATAAATTTTTATGTTAGTGTTTAAAGTACTAAATTGTAAATATTTTTGATTACCTAGCTGTATTTTAATTTCTAGTTAAATACCAACTTGGAACAAGTATTTTTAGTGGTAGATCAAATTAATATTTTGTATGGAAAATGTGAAATTTTGAAGTGAACTCTTAATCTGAAGTTTTAGAATTGTTTTCAAAAAATCAAAAATTGTTATTTTGCGTTTTAGTAGTCACAAATATTTATTGTATGATATGTTATAATACGTAAGAACAAAAACTTTGATATATTTCAGACTTGTACATTTCAAACTTTGGCTAATCTCTAGTGAACACGGTTTCTAATAAACATAAATTTCAGGTCTATTAGTCAAATAAACTGAGGCTTGACGATTTTATTCCTTCCTTAGCTTTTTCAGTCAGTGTGAGTGATGTAAACTTTTAGCGCAAGATTCATCATTTAGCTATACCTTGCCTACAACTCGGTCAAAAAATTATACAACTTAGTTAAAATTTAATCACTAGGTTAAAATTTATAAGACTTTGTAAAATTCCTAACATAAGGTTGAGTTTGAAGAAACTTGGTTAAAATCAAAACCAAATTAAAACTAAAGTAATGTGGCTGAAATCAATATAACTAGGCAAAAACTGATTAATTTATTAAAATTTGAATTAAATCGAATTATAAAATCCGATGTCTTTGAGATAAATCGTTAAGTTAGGATGTGGTGTGTCTCCAAGGAAAATTGCTAAAGTTCGGAAGTCACAGTTAAAGGACTGTTGTCTTTTAAATTCAAATTTCATATACTGAGTCAGGAAAATATTTTATTGTAAGTGACTCTCTGAAAAAATGGCATCGTGGAGGTGCTTCATTTAAAATTAAATATTTGTGCGTCAAGCGGATGCGCCCAATGATTAGTTTGTTGATAAGTACCTGGGTTTTTCTATTGTAGTTAGTGAATGGTGTAAATGGTTTAATATCTGGTTTGATCTCATGCAATTTGTTGTTTATTTCAGTATTCCAGTTGATCTGTTTGAGATGGGTATGAGAGTCTGCCAATAAATTTCGAATGCCAGGTAAACAGTGTGGTTTATTTGTAAGATTGTGTGCCGTTTCAGCTTTTGAGTCTCTTGTTTCGTTACTCTTAATGCCCATATGTCTAGGAATCCAACCAAATAATTTCGTAGATATTGTTAGTGAATTCAATGTATAACTTTAAAATATGTGGGATAATGGAGTGAGGTTTACAATTAGAATAGCTTTTTCAACCTCATTAATGATTAAATAGAATTTTGGCAGTATTTTTTTTTCAATTACATAAAAATTGTATAGGATTCGAATTAATTTTTCTTAATATTAGACGGATCATATTAATGTGACTTGTAATAAATAAAATCATGTCATCATTTTATAGCATAATTTACTTATCTTATGCTAATCTCATATAGATGTTCGAAATATTATTTTTGTGTGTCTTGAGTTTAGAGTATGCTATGATAATATTATCTTAGCACTTGCAAGTGAAAGAGGAAAATATTAATAGTTTTATAACATTAAAACAGACAAGGAAAGAATATTTGAGATTAAATTTTGATATTACTTAAATTACTTTTATGAAAAAATTACATGGAAATTAATTTTTTTTTTATCTAAGATGAACACTAGTCAAAATAAGAATTCTTCCAAACTGTTTAAATAACTTTTCTGTCCATTCTAAATCTTATTTTCTCAAATTTATTAAAATGCTGTTAAATATGCTTAAATATGCTGTCAAGATCTTTAATATTTTCGTTGGAAATTATTGTTGCTATTTGTTTGTTTTACTGTTAAAAATTTTCTGAAATGGTTAGGCTAACAATTTATTTGCTAATTTACTATATTTAACCAAAATAATAAAAGAAAATTCAAACAGTTAACAGTAAGGGAAAACGCTATTACGTAATATTGTTAAACAATCAGAATTTTATCTGCGCTAACTAGGCCATTTTTATAAAGTCACTTAGTTATTTTTAGCTGGGAACATACCAAAGACGAGAATGTCAATCTGTGAATGCCATAATTGGCTGAAGAGGGGGTTGAATCAACGCCTCCTATAACTGAAAGCCTCCACACGGTTTTTTGTAGGTAGTCCGATCAGACCACTATGAAGTAGTAAAAAAATCACCAAGTAGTGAAAAAATCATTTAATATGATATCTATTAAAAATTAGAAAGTGGTAGCAAATATATGTATAAAAATTTGGTTAATTTATGAATATAATTGGTTTGTCCTATTTACCTGTCAACCACTACAGATTCAATTCTCAAATATATATGATAAATTTCTCTCAAGTACTTTTAAAATAGAATTTGGGTTCATGCACACAAGTGGTTCACCTTTTAAATGATCTGAGCCATCACCTCCTACATTAAGAAGCCTCCACACGGTCTTCTATAAGTAGTCCGCGCAGACTGTTTAAGAAATGAACCAGTTGTGCGCATGAACCCAAAACCTTTTATAAAAGTAATTGAGAGAAATGTATCTTATATATTTGGGAATTGAATCTGTAGTGGTTGACAAGTGAATAAGGCAAACCAATAATATTCATAAATAAAATTAATTTTTAGTCATATATGTGCTACCACTTTCTTATTTTAAATATATTTTGTATTAAATGACTCGTTCGGTAAGTGGATAACCTTCACATTGGTCTGATCGGACTACCTATAAAAAACCGTGTGGAGGCTTTCAGTTATAGGAGGCGTTGGTTGAATCCTAGCTTTGGCACCACAATATTTCTGTCATTCTCTCTCTTCATGTATTCATGGCTCTCTTAGGTGCTTATATGACTCTCTTTCATGCACATATGACTCTCTTTCATGCATCTATGTCAGAGACATAGAGCTGCTTTTTTTGAAAATGTCTAATATCTCCCATATCTCGTGATAGATGGCACTAACAGATAAACTAATTAAACCACATTCCATGATTCATATGACGTAATACAATTCAACCACAACTTAACTATGCCTATTGTCTAATGAAAAGCCTATCATAACTTAATTCCAATGACCAGTTAAATTTTATTTTTATGGTTTTGAAGCAATGCTAGTTGTAAATGGTTACTAAACCATACATTTTGGAATTAATGTGTCTTTAAAATTATAAGTTAAAAACATGGCTTCAAAGTAGAAAAAAATGATCGTTACGGTTAATTGAAAGGACAGACTGTTCCCGTCTATTTTACTGTAATTTTCGAATGCAAAGTCTAACAGCGCATCGAGAGCTTTAATGCTTTGTTAAAAGTTTTTTGTTGTTGTAATGAATGTTTAATACTCACTTTCTGACTTTTCCCACCAAATTCTGGGCTGAGGAAATCCATCTGCTTGGCAGTCAATTATCACATTTTGCCCAACAACAACGGATTTATCCGTTGGTTGGATTTTCCATTGAGGAGGAACTGAAAAAGAAAAGTTATGTGCATTATGAAAAAAGAGTACAAATAATACCGTAAAAATAAGCAATAGTTCATTTAGGGTGATCATATAAAATCGCCGCAAAAAGGAAAAAAAAAACGCTAAATAAGCATGTTTTATAATCGACAATGCCAACCGTCATCTATCAAAAGGTACCTCGTGATTGAATCGAGTTAGCATGTCTTATATACCATTGTCTTATATACCATATTCGTAGTGGTAGTTACGCCACAATACTCCCCCACCAGAATTTTATCAGGGATAGAATTCGATGAACGGATATCACTGGTTGCTGTACTAGTGAAAGACCGGGAGAGAGAGTCATCGTGTTTTTGAGTGCTGAAAGCGAGAGGTGTATTAACTTCACAGTCGTAGTCACTATTGTGTTGCCATTAGCAGTTGACTGTATGCAGGCTGACGTCGTATTTAATCGAGACGAGACTGAGTAGCAACAGCGTGAGGAGGATTGGATAATGTCGCAGTCACAATTAGCAAGTCAACTGTTTAATGTGGTCTATCCATCGAAGTAGGCGTTACCGTCAAGTTATTTTGCGAAGTGGGCTTTACTGCGTGTACAAATCACGTCCGGGTCACCATTGTGGGGGGGGGCGGAGTTATCGACAATGCCAACCGTCATCTATCAAAAGGTACCTCCTGAATGAATCGAGTTAGCATGTCTTATATACCATTGAATTGATGTTTAATATTCGTAGTGGTAGTTACGCCACACAATCATAGAAAAAAATATAGAACAATTATAAATTACTTGTTTGATGTGTTTCTGAACGAGTGGAATGACGTGATACATGCCCAAAACAAAATGTCGTATTCCTGACTTTAGTCTCCCCTATTGAAGTTAGGAGAATAAGATGGCCATTCCCGTCTGATCTGAATGACCCGAAACAATCACACGACTATGAAAGTGCTTAAAAGATCATAGCATGTGCAAAGAAGATTTGATTGTGAGTATTTTTTGTTACCAAAGTAAGAACGATTTATGTGCTGTGATTTTTAAAATATTACAGTTGCTTATTGGGACACTTTTTTTCGGTCACCTTGTACTCACATCTAAATAAATTTATGAATATAAAAAGTGTGGATATTATGAGACAACTAGAGAAATTAAATTCATTTTGATTAACATTTAATAATATTGTTCTGTTTGTTTATAATTTAAACTTTAATGCGACACTTTCTGTGTCCTCAAAACCTTATTTTAATATTTTCTAAGTTGGGTTGAAATTTTTCATTTCAATCTTATTTGACGGAAAAATATTTAAACACAGTTTG
The DNA here is from genome assembly GCF_043381705.1 of Parasteatoda tepidariorum. Taxonomy (NCBI): domain Eukaryota; kingdom Metazoa; phylum Arthropoda; class Arachnida; order Araneae; family Theridiidae; genus Parasteatoda; species Parasteatoda tepidariorum. The sequence continues at coordinate 33,160,629 of NC_092211.1, forward strand.
ATATTTAAATTTATATGGTTCCTCAATGCAGTTAAATAGTGTTCATTTTAAACTCTAGCGAAGTCAGATGGATTTTTGATGGATGGATCATTAATTTTCATTTCACCCCTTTTTCTATAAGCCAAAATTAACCTTCATTTTTATTCATTAATTCAAAACAAAAAAATAAATAAATATGAAACTTTTAATACTTTTGCAGAATAATAATACAAATTTAAATCAACTTAGCTCCAGCATTCTTTCTAAACTACAAATTAATAAATTAATTCAAGAAAACTGCTAGCAATAAATATTAATTAGGGAATACTAACTCTATTGGCAATTGGAGTTAAATTGCGTTATTTGAAATTTGATAGGTTTATTAAGGAAAAACCTTATAATAAGTAAAACTTATCTTAATTTTAACCATAAATTGGAAGTAACCTTAATAGTCGTATTTAACATTTTTATTTATTTTAAAGTTCACAATTTTCAAAGCCTAAGGAGTTTTTTCGTACTATTTAACATTAGAAAATAGTTTTACACTTTAAATAATAGGGTTTTAATTTATTGGATACTTTAAGCAACTGTATCATATCTATAAATACCTAAGGGGCGCATCTATAGGTATAGGACGTATAGGAAACATATCTCTAAATACTTAATCCTTAAATAGGATCAGAAAATTGGTTAAGAAAAGGAAAAATTGTAATTTGGAAAATAATAACTTTATTGTCAATCAAAATTTAATCGCACTGCTTGATTCTATTCATTTAAGTTATATTTCTATTCCTAGTTAATATTTATCTGTTAATTTTCCTCTTATTTGAATTTATCTCTTATTTAACATTTATCTCTTAATTATCGCCTAGTTAACTTTTATCTCCTATTTAATATTTATCTCTCAATCACCTATTAGTTAACTTTTATCTCTCTATTTATCTTTCAGTTAATATTTATTTTTTAACTATCACATAATTTAAAAAAGTTTCACTCATGATCGTAAATAACATTTTATCTTACACTTTTAACGCAGCTCCAAAAAATCAAACTTATTTGATTAATCTTTTACGATTAATACCTAATAATTTTTTTTTNTTCAATGTATAACTTTAGCATATATATGGGATAATAGAGTGAGGATTACAGTTAGAATAGCTTTCTCAACCTCATTAATGATTAAATAGAATTTTGGAAGTATTTTTTTTTCAATTACATGAAAATTGTATAGCTGTCGAATTAATTTTTCTTAATATAAGACGGATCATATTAGTGTGACTTGTAATAAATAAAATCATGTCATCATTTAATAACATAATTTACTTACTTCATTTTGCTAATCTTATTTAGATGTTCGAAATATTATTTTTGTGTGTCTTGAGTTTAGAGTGATTTTAATAAGGATTTTATGCTATGACAATATTATCTTAGCACTTACAAGTGAAAAAGGAAAAGATTAATAGTTAATTTATAACATTAAAGCAAACAAGGAAAGAATATTTGAGATTAAATTTTGATATTACTTAAATTACTTTTATAAGAAAATTACGTAAAAAGTTATTATTTTTTTTATCTAAGATTAACACCAGTCAAAATAAGACTTCTTCCAAATTGTTTAAAGAGCTTCTTCAAATTTCTATCCATTCTAAATCTGATTTTCTCAAATTTATTAAATTGTTGTTAAACATGCCGTCAAATATGATGCCAAGATCTTTAATATTTTCGTTGGAAATTTTTGTTGCTATTTGTTTGCTTTACTGTTGAAAATTTTCTGAAATAGTTTGGCTAACAATTTATTTACTAATTTACTATATTTAATCAAAATAATAAAAAAACTCAAATAGTCAACAGTAAGGAAAAACGTCATTACTTAATATTGTTAAACAATCAGAGTTTTATCTGCACTAACTAGGTAACTTATACAGCTAACAAGCTAACTTTTATAAAGCCATTTAGTTATTTTTAGCTGCGAACGTATCAAAGCCGAGAGGGTCAATCTGTGAATGCCATGATTGGCTGAATCCCAGCTTTGACACCACAATATTTCCTTCATTCTCTCTTCATGCATTCATGACTCTTTTTCATGCATATATGACTCTCTTTCATCCATATATGACTCTTTTTCATGCATATATGACAAAGCCACAGAGCAGCTTAATCAAAAAAGTCTAATATCTCCCATATCTCATGATAGATGGCACTAACAGATAAACTAATTAAACCACATTCCATGGTTCATTTGACATAATACAATTCAACCACAACCTAACTATGCCTATTGTCTAATGAAAAGTCTATCATAACTTAATTCCAATGAACAGTTAAAATGTATTTTTATGGTTTTGAAGCAATGCTAGTTGTAAATGGAATTTATATGTCTTCAACATTACCAGTTAAAAACATGGCTTCAAAGTAAAAAAAAAATCGTTACGGTTCATTGAAAGGACAGACTGTTCCCGTCTATTTTACCGTAATTTCCGAATGCACATCGACAGCTTTAATGCTTTGTTAATAGTTTCTTTTGTTGTAATGAATGTTTGATACTCACTTTCTGACTTTTCCCACCAAATTCTAGGCTGTGGAAATCCATCTGCTTGGCAGTCAACTATCACATTTTGCCCAACAACAACTGATTTATCCGTTGGTTGGATTTTCCATTGAGGAGGAACTGAAAAAGAAAAGTTATATGCATTATAAAAAAAGAGTACAAATAATGTCTTAAAAATAAGCAATAGTTCCTTTAGGGAGAGTGCAGATAAAATCGCCGCAAAAAGAAATAAAAAAAAAACGTTAAATAAGCATGTTTTATTACAACCATAGAAAAAAATATATCAATTCCAAATTAATGAAATTACTTGTTCGATGTGTTCATCAACACGTGGAATGACGTGACACATGTCCAAAACAAATTGACTTCAGTGTCCCCGATTAAAGTTAGGAGAACCCCCGTCTGATTTGAATTACCCGGAACAATCACACAACTCTGAAATTGCTTATAGGATAATAGCATGCGAAAAGAAAATCTAATTGTGAGTATTTTTTGTTACCAAAGTAAGAACGATTTATGTGAAGTGATTTTTAAAATATTACAGTTGCTTAATGGGACACTTTTTTCCGTTATTCACATCTAAAAAATTAATAAATACAATAAGTGTGGAAATTATGTGACAACTAGAGAAATTAAATTTATTTTGATTGACATTTAATAATATTATTCTGTTTTGTTTATAATTTAAACTTTAATGTAACACTTTCTGTATCCTCAAAGCTTAATTTTAACATTTTCTAAGCTGGGTTGAAATTTTTCATTTCAATCTTGTTTAAGGAAAATATTTAGTCTCAGTTTGATATTTAAATTTATATGGTTCTTCAATGCAGTTCAATAGTGTTCATTTTAAATTCTAGCGAAGTCAGATGGATTTTTTAATCGTAATTTACTTTTTACTGTTTAAAATAATTTAAGGATATCATTTCTATTGCAATTAATAATTTAATTTAATTTCACCCCATTTTCTATAAGCCAAAATTAACCTTCATTTTTATTCATTAATTCAAAACAAATAAATAAATAAATATGAAATTTTCAATACCTCTGCAAAATAATAATACAAATTTAAATCAACTTAGCTCCAGCATTCTTCCTAAACCACAAATTAATAAATTAATTCAAGAAAACTGCTAACAATAAATATTAATTAGGAAATACTAACTCTATTGGCAATTGGAGTTAAATTGCGTTCATTGAAATTTGATAGGTTTATTAAACAAAACTTATAATAAGTAAAACTTATCTTAATTTTAACCATAAATTGGAAGTAACCTTAATAGTCGTATTTGAAATTTTTATTTATATTAAAGTTCACAATTTTCAAAGTCTAAGGAGTTTTTTCGTACTATTTAACATTATAAAATAGTTTTACACTTTAAATAATAGGGTTTTAATTTATTGGATACTTCAAGCAACTGTATCATATCTATAAATACCTAAGGGGCGTATCTATAGGTATAGGACGTATAGGAAACATATCTCTAAATACTTAATCCTTAAATAGGATCAGAAAATTGGTTAAGAAAAGGAAAAATTGTAATTTGGAAAATAATAACTTTATTGTCAATCAAAATTTAATCGCACTGCTTGATTCTATTCATTTAAGTTATATTTCTATTCCTAGTTAATATTTATCTGTTAATTTTCCTCTTATTTGAATTTATCTCTTATTTAACATTTATCTCTTAATTATCGCCTAGTTAACTTTTATCTCCTATTTAATATTTATCTCTCAATCACCTATTAGTTAACTTTTATCTCTCTATTTATCTTTCAGTTAATATTTATTTTTTAACTATCACATAATTTAAAAAAGTTTCACTCATGATCGTAAATAACATTTTATCTTACACTTTTAACGCAGCTCCAAAAAATCAAACTTATTTGATTAATCTTTTACGATTAATACCTAATAATTTTTTTTTTCACTTTTTGTGCAGGCTAAAACTGTTATTTATAAAAACAATATAAAATTAAAATGCTATTCGAATGTTGCAAAAATGTTATTCATTGGTAAACGAAATTGTGTTGTATTAATTAGAATCGTATTGATTTATTAAGCTACACTTGTAATTAAATTAACATTATTTTTTTAAAACTTCGCCTTAAATTCAAAGGAATACCCTTGACTTTCTAAATTAAGTCTAGTTAATTAAAATCTTTGAAATATTAAAGATAAGATAATTAAAAAAATAATCATGTTTCTAAGATAATTAAAAAAATAATTAAGAAATATTGGTTTCGTGAACAATATTTAGATTTTTAAACTATAGAATTGTTAAACAATAATTACAATCCCAATTTGTATTCTTTGTCTTTATTACGCTACATTACATTACATTTTAACTTGAAATGAAGAAGGTAGAAAACGTAGAAAAAAAGTACAAAGAGTACAATGGAGGCTCCTTTTAGTCCTTTTAAAATAAATTCTTAAGAGAATTTCTGCAATTTAAATTAATTATTAATCTCTCATTTCACTGGATATCTTAAAAAACTAAATTTTTGTTTCGTTTCTTCATTAGTTTCATGCGTTGGATAAATTTAATTCTTTTTACTAAATAATGACTCATTTTTCAGAATCTATTATCAATTCAGAATCGATTATCTGTTGTCGATCTATGTATTAAATTACAGTTAATAATCTATGTATTAAATTACAGAAAAATACGAATTTGAAAAACAATTGAATAAGTTGAGTTGAATCAATAATTATTTAATTTATTTAAGTGACACTTGTAATCAAAATTAGCATTTTTCTCTTGAAAAGGATTCAAAAGACTAATTTTTCTTGCAAAATCATAATTCCAAAATAGCATTTATATTAGTAATTAACATTTCCACTTATCTCGCACTTAAAACATTTAAAAAAATAAAATTTCTGTATTATCTTTATTATTAAGTTTATGCACAACCTGAAGGTGATGCTTTATAAAACAATGCCATTTACGCACTGAGTATTAAATTATAATTTTAAAAATATGCGGATAAAGTTGCATTAATTTATAAATTATTCAATTTATTTATTAAGCAATACTTGTAACCATACTTAAAATTTTTCTCCTAAACATGGTCTTAAAATAACATTTATGTCTGTGTAATTAAAATTTACACTTATCTCACACTTTAAAACAGTTTTAAAAATTAAACTTTAGTGTTATCGTTATCATTAATTTTATGCGCAAGCAGAAACTGATACTTTATAAAACAATGCTACCCTTTCTACTTCAAACCAAATGAATGTAATTGTACTTACAATTTCTTCCCAATTTAAATGTTTCGTTTTATAACCTAATTGAATGACATTTTGCTTGCCAAATAATTTTCGTAGTTTTAATTAATTATTTATTTTTAATTTAATTGCATTTTTTAAAAATTATACATTTGATTACTTACTTTCAATAGTTTCTTGCACAAGACATATTTAGTTCTTTTAAAAAAATTGTTCTTCATTTTTTTTAGAAACTTAGTTTAATCAATTATTTTTTTTTATTTACGAAATCAATAAACTGGTCAAACGATGAATTAAATTAAGCTTTGAAAAAGAAACGAATTTTATGACAATCGGATTAAGTTGCATTCATTTATTAAATATTTAATTTATTTGTTAAGTGGCATTTGCAATCCATATTAACGTTTTCTTTTAAACACAATCATAAAATAATATTTAAAATTAACTTTTTAACTTATCTCACACTTTAATACAGTTCAAAAAATGAAACTTTAGTGTTATCGTTATCATTAATTTTATGCGCAAGCTAAAACTGATACTTTATGAGACAGTATTACTTTCTCTACTTCAAACTAAGTGAATAGAATTGTACTTACAATTTCTTCCCCAATTAAATGTTTCGTTTTATAACTAAATTGAATGGCATTTCGCTTGCCAAATAATTTTCGTAATTTTAATTAATTATTTATTTTTAATTTCATAAAATTTTTAAAAAATTAAATATTCAATAACTTACTTTTATTAGTTTCTTGCACAAGACATATTTAGTTCTTTTAAAAAAAATGTTGTTCATTTTTTTAGAAACTTAGTTTAATTAATTATTTTTTATTTAGTTACAAAATCAATAAACTGGTCAAACGTATGTATTAAATTAAGCTTTGAAAAATAAAATAATTTTATAACAATCGGATTAAGTTGCATTAATTTATTAAATATATAATTCATTTGTTAAGTGGCATTTGCAATCCTTATTAACGTTTTCTTTTAAACACAATCATAAAATAACATTTAAAATTAACTTTTTAACTTATCTCACACTTTAATACAGTTCAAAAAATGAAACTTTAGTGTTATCGTTATCATTAATTTTATGCGCAAACTAAAGCTGATACTTTGCTGAACAATGTCAAATGATTAATTACCCACGGGTACTTTTATTAGTTTCTTGCACAAGACATATTTAGTTCTTTTAAGAAAATTGTTGTTCATTTTTTTAGAAACTTAGTTTAATCAATTATTCTTTTTTATTTACAAAATCAATAAACTGATAAAACTATGTATTAAATTAAACTTTGAAAAAGAAACGAATTTTATGACAATCGGACTAAGTTGCATTAATTCATTAAATATTTAATTTATTTGCTAAGTGGCATTTGCAATCCTTATTAACGTTTTCTTTTAAACACAATTATAAAATAACATTTAAAATTAACTTTTTAACTTATCTCACACTTTAATACAGTTCAAAAAATGAAACTTTAGTGTTATCGTTATCATTAATTTTATGCGCAAGCTAAAGCTGATACTTTGCTAAACAATGTCACCCTCTCTACTTTAAACAAAATATATGTGGTTGTCACTTACAATTTAAAACTAACTTTTCTTCCTAGTCGAAAACGTTTCGTTTTATAACCTAATTGAATGACGCTTCACTTGCCAAATTGAATCTAGCTTGAAAATTCTTTAAATGTTAAAAAGATTCATAATCTAAGATAATGTGTCAAAGGAAATTTAATTAAAGAAAATTTGAAAGAAAATGTCAAGACTAGTATGATATTCGATTTAAGTCATTTTTCACGCAATACTGCTCTTGTGGAAGTTGAAGTATTTTTGTAACTAAGGATTTGAACCCTTCCAGTTACTGAAGTGGAAAATTGAATAAAATTACTATAGAAAATAAACAAGATAGGTTTTTCGATTTCCCAGAGGTTTAACAAATTTATAAATTTAAACGAAGTATAAATAATAATTAATTACCCACGGGTATGCATTTTTTATTGAATGAGATATGATATTTGTAAAAGGAGGGAAAAATTTATTTGATTTACAAAGTATCTAATTAGAATTTATTAGATTGATAAATATAACATATTTCAAATGTTTTTGAATTTTATTTACATGATTACATTGGGGAACAACTTTTTTGCTGCATTTATACGAATACTTGATCTTGCTTAATTCGAGTGAAAAGATTTCAAACCTGAAATTAGTTTTGCTCCTAAAGCTACAGATTTCTTTTAAATGATATTTTTAGTTTATTTTTGATATGTACTCGTTTTGAAGCGTTATATGTAACAGAGAGTCACGTAATTGCTGCAATAAACTTTTAGGGCACCTCATCGCGATTAAAATTGCGTAGGAACCCATGTCCGCAAATGTCCCCCTACGCTGCTAGGGATGCTTCCCTATTATGACCTGTTAAGAAGTGCACGAAGAAACAGTTCATAATAGCGAAGCGTTCCTATATGTGTATGGTGACATTTCTGGACATGATTCCTGAATTTTATTAGTGGTGGTCACTATTTTAAAATATAAAAATAGCTTGTACGAAAGTTTTCAAGCAAAAAAAAAAAAAAAAAAAAATTCTCCTTAAATGTTAGAGTAGGTATAATAGCAGTTTTTTTGAAATAGGTACTTTATTTTCGTCGCACTAGAGCTGAACAATGGGCTGTTGGAGACTGTCTGAGAAACATTCATGAGGATGATCCGAAGTCATGACCTCGCAATTTTCATCCTCTGTAGAGGGGATGGCTCCCCAGCTTTGGTAGCCTAACTACCTGTGCGCGAAGTCGAGCACTTTATGGTAGAACAGTTTAGCGAGGACTGATATCGCGCACTCTCGGTCTTTACGCAGGCTGATCAAAGTGGTCACCCACCCGCTTACTGACCACAGCCAGTGATGCTTGAATTCTGTGTTCTTCTGTGAACCGTGTCTTTGCGATAAGTCCACTGCGGGAAGTTTTTCAGAAGTGACAGAATCAAACAGTGACAGAAAGATAAAAAGCTTAATATTTATGTTTTACTTAAATGAAATTATAACCCAAAATCACCCTTAAAGTTTCGAAACATCAAACTTTTATAAACAGTTTCTTGAATCGAAGATAAAAACTTAGCAAACCGTTGAAGCGGAACTTGCATCATCAAATGTTAAATTTTTGGCCCAGGTGAAGTAATTTAAATCTGATTTTTTTTGAAAAAAATGACTGGGTAAGAATAATCAGTCAATTTTTAGTTTCTTTTCTGCTTTCATTAATAGAAAATCTAATATAAGTGAAAAGTTTATAAGAAAAGCATTTCAGTTGAAATTTTTTTATTATTATAATATTAAGCTGAAGAAAGTTTAACTTAATAGTCTTCTTATATGTAAACATTTTAATTGAGCTTGGTTTAAATATTTTAAGTTCGTTACTATAAACCAATCACATTGATATATAAAATAGAGAACATTTAAACACAGCTCAGGATTTATTTTTATTTTGTGTATAAAATCGCAATTTCCTCAGATTTCTAAATATTTATTTCAATGTAATACTCAAGCTTGTAGAAAACTCACATTCTTCTTTACAAAAGAAAGCTTCAGGGTTAACAAACGCTGTTGAGGTCTTTATTGAAGTTTTAATTCCTCAGTTGGGAAGGCAATCCGTAAGTGCCTCAATATATCAAGATGAAATGTTATATACTTTCATGTTTGATGTGTATGCAAATTCACTATTGAAGTAGAAATTCAGTTAGTGGAGGGATTCTAATTAATGTTGAGTCAAAGAGGAATTGATGAATAGTTTTAAGTTGAGAATGGAAGTGTAGTTTAGAATCTGAATTTTCGAAATATGTGCTTAAGTTATAAACAGTTTAAAACTTTGAATGAGTTATATCTTTCTAAAACTAAATCGCATGTGATTTATAAGTTGTTAAAGTGTATCGTATTTAAGTGGGAATTTTGAAGTAAAATTCAAAATATGTTAATGAACTATGCTAAGGAATTAAATTAAATCTTCTTGTAAATAAACATTAAAAAAATAATTTTTAATAAGAATAATTTAAATATTTTACTTCCGCTATTATAAACTAATCACAAAAAATATATAATAGTATAGAACATGGATAATATTTCATTTTGTGCACGGAATATTTTAATTTTGTGTTTAAATACACTATTTCCACTCATTTTTAAAAATTTATTTTAATGTAATTTTCAAGTTTGCATATTATGGGTTGTATTGAATTTTGAATGGTATTAACACAGAGAAAAGGTAGGGTCAAAACTACCAGAATATGGTTAAATTACTTTGGGAGCACCAAACCAATTTTACAGTAGCATTTCAGTAATGATTTCGGTACGATTAATTATGAAATATAGTTAAATAGAAAGTGGTAAAATTTGGTAATTGTGGTAACATGTGGTAATTTTATCACGATACCTTAAAGCAGGGTATAAAAAATATTCAGTTAAATTTAATTTTTAGTTTCGTATTTTTTGCGTGGTAATTAGAGCTATCACTTTAAAAGGCATATTTTATATTTTTTGGTAAACTGTTACCATGTGAAATTTGAAAATGACCAAATGACTGGTTTAAATACCATTTATTTTGGTTTTATTAACCAGAAATATGAATATTACATTGTAAGTTCAGACTATTCACTAATTCTAAGTTGACCGAATAAGCTACCGAGTTCTAAGCTAAGACTATGAGAATGCATTTTAATTTAAGTCGAACTAAGTATCGACTCAAGATAAACACTAAAAATTTCAAAAGTAATGTATATTTATTTTATTTTTACATAACTTGACACACTTGAAAAATTGTTTTAAAATCATTAATTGGAGCATAAATAAAGAGTAAGGAATAACATGTTTTGTTTCACGCGTTAGGTTGGATTTGACATTCAAAACGCTCGAACTAAGTTTTCTCAAAAGAATGCATTTTAATTTTCGCAGACAATACAACAATACAAAATATCAATTAATTTTTTTCATGTTTTAACAGAGAATTAATACATTGTTGCATGCATGAGGATTTCAATTATGTCTATTATGTTTGATTAATTAAGTGATAAAGTTAGATACTTAAAAAATGCTTTTATTAATCTATTAAAATTTGGAGAATATTTGTTGCATTTCCACGGGCATCAAGTCATGTATTTTCTCTTTTTCCCTCATTCCCTTATGATTGCTCTCAAAAATGTAAATACTGTTGAATTATGCAAGGAAATTGTAGCAAAAATTGTCTTTTAAACATTTTTCTCCTTTAGAACATTTTTGAAGTTTCAAGCTTGAAACTCAACATTTTAGAAATCACTCTTCCTTTCGTATTTTTTCTTTTTATATAATAAGCTATTTTTTTTTTACTATTTCTCTTATAAAAGATAAAATTGATTTAATTTTTAAGCGCAAATTAGTAAATCTTGTTGCAAATTCTGTAAGAAAACATTGTACTAATTTTTAAGCATAAATTATTGCAAAAAATTATATGTATTCCATTGAGAATTTCTAACTGCAGTGTCAGATTTACACATGAAAGGAGATAATTTTGGGTGAGCATAATTCAAGTTTAGTTGTGAATTTGGTTCTGAGGAAATTTTTCGTACAATTAATCTGGTAGCTCTGGTAAAGGTTTTTATTTTAACATTGTGAACCATTTTAAAAGTTTGAATGAAGTGAAAATTGTGATTGAAGTGAAAATGTATTCCTACTATGATTCCTGCTACTAAATGTATTCCTACTACTAAATGTATTCCTACTACTAAATGTTCTAGTATACACATTTCAAGTTTTTTAATTTAAATAAAACTTTCGTGCATAAAATTTTTTATTTTTTTATTTTTATAAATAAAGCGAATATAAAAATGCTTCCATTAAAATGATTTTTAATTTTCAGAAAGTTTTCACCCAAAATAATTTGATAAACCAAGATTTTTTTTTTAATTATGTGAACTAGGACGGGGACTTGGTAGTGCACTGGTCCCATGTCCAAGAGTTCCTGTGTTTGATATCCGCCTTCCGAAGACTCCCCGTGTAGTGAACGGTGACTGATGCACGTTAAATCTGTCGAGTCTCAAAGTCCTCTATGTTCCCATAACAAATTATACCTCTGGGGGTACTGATCCAGGAGTTTCCTTGTCTTCTGGATGGGCTCAAAATTACAAGGCTACGGAGTTGAACATTATTAGTCGTACTGATCAATGAGTTTCCTTGTCTTCTAGATTGGTTCAAAATTACAAGGCTACGGAGTTGAACATTAGTAGTCGTAAACCCAAAATCGGGTCGGCTGTTCTACGACTGTTATAAAATAAAATAAAATTAAGTGAACTACTTAAAATGTAGTTAAGTAAAAATCCTTTTTAATTTCCATAAAAGATCTAATTTGAGAAACAAATAATACTGAGAAAACAATTAAAAAAAACAATTAAAAAAACAATTTAAAAAAAACAACAGTGATTATTTTAACTATAGTAAAAAAAAAACAAAGATTGTATTCTTACCATTAACAACCATCGGTGCAGTAAAATTTACAACATCAGCTCTATTGGAAGCGACACAAGTGTAATTGCCGTTGTTTTCATATGTAACTCGTTTCATGTATAGTACAGACATGAACTCATTTGTCGAATCAACTCTCATATTAGCGTTGTCTATTATTGGTTGATTATCTTTGTACCAATTTAAATTGATTGGAGTGTCGCCATCCAGTATTGAACATGTAATAATCACTCTGTTTCCTTCTTTTAAATTGTTTGGAAAGTGAAATGGATTGATTACAGGAGCAACTGGAAGAAGTAATATGAATTTAATTATTACATTTTCTAATGATAACTACAGAAACTATTGAAAGAAATAATGCAAATTTAAATATTACATTTAAGATTGACAACTAGGGCAACTGAAATAAATGATATGAATTTAATTATTAGTTTTTTCTTAGATTATTTACAGGTACAACTGTAAGAAATCACATGAATTTGGTTATTACATTTTCTTAGATTGATTACAGGAGCAACTGAAGGAAATAATATGAATTTAATTATTACATATTCTTTGATGAATTATAGAGGCAGCAGAAATAAGTGACATGAATTTAATTATAGGATTTTCTTAGATTGATTACAGTTACAACTGAAAGAAATCATAGGAATTTAATTATTACCTTTTCTTAGGTAGATTACAGGAGCAATTGAAGGAAGTAATATGAATTTAATTATTGCATATTTTTAGATTGATTATAAAGGCAATATAAATAAATGATATGAATTTACTTATTACATTTTCTTAGATTGATTATAGAAGCAACAGAAATAAATAATAGGAATTTAATTTATATATTTACTAAGAAAATAAAGCTACAGTCTAAGAAAATCAGTAATTTATTTCACTGTAAATAGTATGGTAAGATGCAGTTTCTTCAGTGCTCTTCCACCTTTACACTGAATTATACTCAGAAAATGGCTTAGTTTAATTGCAATAGATGGCCTTTATAGCTTTCTAGATGGCACTATGACGTCACGACTAGTATTCTAACATATTGTATTCTATTCGATATTAAAATCATTCGATTTAAAATTATTGAAATCATTTTCGCGTGCATACGCGCTGCCGTGAATATTTTCTATAAATAATGAATTTTCAGTAGAAAATACCGGGTATCGAAGCTCAGTAGCTTTTAAACGTAAATTTTCAGAAATATTTATTTTAATGACTTTTCACGTTCCATCAGTTGGCAGTGGCGTTTCTATTCATATTCGAATCAAGAGTTGCGCTAGAAAGGAATAGTTTAGCTAACACTATGATACTTTCAAAGCGTCTAGATATTTTAGTTATTTTATGAATTAGTTTTTAACTTTGAATGGCAAGACGTTGCTGAACTTTCAACTTTTTTCATAAAAAATTTTCAAACACAATTTTTTGAGTAGTTTTCCCATTTACTTCACGAATATTTTACGAATTTCCCGTTTACTTTGCGAAAACAGTTATGATTAAAATTGCTATTTGAGTATTAATGAGTTCATTAACTGAGTATAGAGCACTTTTGAAGAGAGTGAAAGATGTGAAAGTTCATGAACGAAATGATGCAGTTTATGTGCTTAATAATAATATTTACTATATAAGTTATCAAACTATACTGGAAATTATTCATATCTTTTGAATTTATTATTTTAATTTTAAATGATTTAGAAAATGGAATTTCTTAGTGATCATAAACTGGTTAAATTCTTAAGTTCTTTAAATTCCTTAGTCGTTAATTCTGTGTAGTTAAATTCTTTAGTCATATAAATATCTGAAAAAAGGTTTTACTTTCATATTTTTCTGAGATAACATAGATATCAAGTAATGCCATAAGATCTTCGTATCATGCATCGTAAAATATTCCCTACAGCTGATTTAGTCAGATTATTTCTATAAATGTTTATTATTGTGTGTTTAAATAATGCAATATCTTTTCAAAATGATAAGAGGACTTTGTGAGCTAGATTTATTAAACAATATGTAAATTTGTTAGAAGATAAAAAAAAAAAGAAAAACAGCTATTTTTAATTGTTTTAATGCTAGTTGAACACAATTGATTTTAAGTCTCGTAGCATAAATAAAAAACTAAATTAAAGTAACTAAATGAACTATGCTGAACTATTTAATTAAAATATAAACTAAACAAAGCTAAATATAACTAAATATACTAATCAAAATTAAGTAATAACTAAATACTGTATTTTACTTTGGAGCACTTTTATGTTTGTCGCTTAATCATGCTTAAATATTCTTAAGTATTAAAACTGAAATTTCAATACTAAAAGAATGAGAAAATGAATAAAATTATTTAATTATATAAGCGTTAAATTATTTCATGAAGTAAATGAAAACTAGTAAAAATAACGTAATTCAATAGTTTAATTAACTCATAGCCTTAAAATGTTCTCGTTACAATTATTTAGAATTAATTAAATTCAGCTACCAGCCAATTACATCCGGAAGCCGACAAAAACATTTTTTTCATCTTTTGAACAAAAGCCTAAAAAAATACAAAATTGATCCTAAAACACGCATTTTTCTTGGTCGAGTGACAAAAAGATAATTAATTGAGTTTTCAAATCGATTAAAACAAAACAAAAAAACAAATCAAGGCTCGACAAAAAACGTAGCGACCCTAACTCTCTGCACAATTTCGTTATCTTTTCACCACATTTTTCTTTGAAGGTCGAGAAACCAATGTCAGGAGAGTACGGAGGGTGGGTCGGGATGTTACTTTTGATTGAAAAATCGACTCACCAAGGACTTTGACTTCTACGTCCCTGAAGGCAGTTTCGCCGTCTTTGTTTTCTGCGATGCATCTGTAACTTCCTTCATCGTTGTTCCGATCCACAGTATTGATGATCAATGTCCCGTTAGGGAAAACCTGCTGTCGTCGATTCTGCGGAAGTTTGCTTTCGCCTGTGGGATACAAAGAACACACATTGGATTTCCGGAAAAGTTTTGGGCATTTTCCCATTCATATGTCTCTTAATTTGACTGGGATGTTCTTATTATATTCTTAACAATTGAAAAACAGCGTCTTTGTTAATGAATTTTTAACACTAAATTAATGAGTTTTCTTAAAATTGAAAAGAAAACATGTTTTTAATAAAATTTAACTATGTGTTTTTTCAAAATTGTGAAAAAAAACACGTTTTTAATAAAAGGTAATTATGTGTTTTTTTTTAAATTGTAAGAAATTCATGTTTAATATAATTTAATTATGTATTTTTTCTTAAATTGTAGGGAAAACATGTTTAATAAAATTTAATTATGAATTTTTTTTGAAATTGAAAAAAAACATGTTTTTAATAAAATTTAATTATGTGCTCTATTAAATTGTAAAGAAAACATGTTTTTAACAAAATTTAATTATGCGTTTTTATTTAAATTGTAAAAAAATCATGTTAAATAAAATTTAATAATGTGTTTTTTTTTAAAATTATAAATAAAACATGTTTCGAATAAAATTTAATGCTGTATTTTTTTTGAAATTGTAAAAAAAAACATGTTTTTAATAAAATATTATTATGTTTTTTTTAAAAATTTGTTTTGTAGAAATTGAAAAGTTTTTCGAATTTTTGATTAAAATATTTTGTATGCGCACAAAAAATATAATTGTATGGCATTAAATGTATTTCTTGGTAACAGTTAAATAACTGTAGGAAAGTTATATCGTAACTTTTTTCTTATCTCTTAAGCCTACGTGTATCTTAATATTACGTAACATCCTAATTAGAAAAACCCACTAAATTAATCATTTAATGCTCAGCGTGCTGTTAAAAATAATTATGTAGTTTCTTGATTAGATTTTTATAAATTATGTAGATTTAATAATGTACTGCAAAATTGTTGTTGAACATTATGTGAAAGTTTGTCTCTATCTTATATAAACTAAGAATACACATTTGTTTTTAAGAAAATGTTTGAGATTTCTCGTATTCTTTGACACTATATTTTATTAAGTTGTCTCAGCAAAAAACATGTATTTTTATATAAATTTCTTTTAAGAATTGATATAAAATTTGTTAAGAAAAGTAGTGCTACAGAAATCATTGTTTTGCTTTTTAACTGAATTTTTCCTTCTTCTATTTTATTTATTTTGAACTTAAACATGAACACATGATTTTAATGAAATGTACTTTTTTTGTTTATCTTCTTGTTTTTTACGGTGTCTTAAGATGCTTAATTAGTTTGTTATTAAATTTTGATTCATGTTACTTCGCCTCAATCAAAGGTTTCTTAAGAAATATTTAAGTACTACATGTTTTATAAGATTTGTGGAGAAATATTCATAGGAGCAATTTTCATAAAATAATGCATTTTTTAAATTAATTTAATAATGAAGGAAAATAATGATGTGAGAAACTTCATTACACACGATATGCATCTTTTGAATATACTCGTTAAACTAGCGTTAGTTAAAAAATATAAATGGAGAAATAAAATAAAGTAAAAAAAACTACGACAAAATTAAATAATAGTGCCTTTACAAATACTTTGCTACTAAATTAATATTGTACTATTTAAGAAATTTTTATTTAACAACTCTATGAAGTGCTAAGCATTTACGTCTGTAATGTGTTACATTGTAGTATTTTGTAAAGGTTTCTATTAATTGCATAGATTTATTTATTGCATATTAAACATACTATTGTTGATTATGAAAAAAATTGTATTTAATGTATTTCACAAAAATCATGCAATGGATTTCCGTCAATGTTTTGAGCTTTGTTTAATTCCTAATTCATCATAGCTGACTAATATAGCCATAACAATAGAAAGAGCAACATTTAGTGTGGAAGAAAGAATTATTGTTTTTCTTTGTATATGAGTTTTCCATAATGGTTGTATACGATGGATGACTGGTTGTATACGATACCAGTCTTTAGAGTTTGTTCTAATTTTTTTCATCAAAACAAAAGTTTATAATGAAGCAAATTTACGATTTTGTTTAATTGTTTTCGCAATAGCTAAAAATAGCTACAATTATATCATTTTACTTTTTTGTTTTTAAACGAAAGCATAATTAAATGCTATTCATTATCAATTTAACTTATTAAGACTTAATCTGCTTTCAAAAGAAAATTTCAATTATACGTTTTCCAAAAAGATGGAAAGAATAAGCATTGTATTAAGTTTCATTAAATGTATATTGAAAAATTAAACTACTGCTTATTTAATTTAATTATCTTGTTAATAATAAAAAATGTTGCTCGATTGAAAAATAAAACAACATAAGTTTTATTTCAATATTAACTATTTTTATCCAATTATATGATAAAGGGCGAATTTCTGATAATAGTTTTTTATTGATTAAATTAAACTGAATTTATATTTTGTTAAAATTTATTGACAGTAAAATATTATTTCATTATAAGAAATATTGTGCAATTTACTTTCCACATATGGAATTGGATGTGCTGTTTTATGCAAGATTTGAAAAACAAAGTTACTTTTTATTAGTTGTATACATTCTTATATTCGATACAAGGCTTTATTTAGAAACTAATTTGTTAGTTGAATAGTCTGCCATCTTCCATTTGCATCGTAATAAGATAAATAACAATTGTGATCAATATCTTTTTTTTAAAACTTTTAATAAAAAATAAAATATGTTTTTATTCACCTTTCTTGTGTATCTATATTTTTCATTACTTAATTTAATATTGTATTAAAACATTACGATACATTATTAATATTGTATCTTTAATAATTGCTGTTACATAATCTATTATTGTATTAAAATATAACGATACATTAATAATGTTGCATTCTTAGTATTTGCGATTACATAATCTATTCTTGCATTAAAATATTATGATATACTATCAATAATGTATCTTTAATATTTACCATTCTTATTTTAGGTAAAAAGGGTGATAATTATTATATGATACTTTGCCTAAAATGTATCGGTATTTTCGATTACATAATCTAATAGTGCGTTAAAACATCACGATACATTATCAATAATGTATCTTTAACATTTACCATTCTTATTTTTGGCAAAAAACGTATATTATATGCATAGTGATGTCAGGGAATGGTATTATGCATGATTGTAGTTTAAATGTGTAGCTAAAACTTTTCTTAAATAGATTTAAGCCACTCAATAATATTTAATAACAATAATAGAACATTGATATTTAAATATATGGCGAAACTCTGAAGAATTTTATAATAATGGAAAATACTGTGTATTGTTAAATACGCATATTCAAATAATGGTTGGAATTATGCGCGGTTAACTAAAATAAAAAGAACTAATAATTAGCTAAAATAAAAACTATTACAAACCTTTCTCCAAAGAATTTTTACTATGGGATGTCCCGAAACCTTTGATTATAACCTGTGAGTGACCTTTATTATCAAAATTCTGAAAAATTTTATAATAAAGGAAAGTACTGTGTATTGTTAGATACGCATATTCAAATAATAGTTAGAATTATGCTCAGTTAATTACAATAAAAAAATAAAAACGAATAATTAACTAAAATTAAAACTATTACAAACCTTTCTCCCAAAAATTGTTTTCTATGGGATATCCCAAAACCTGTGATTATAACCTGTGAGTGACCTTCATTGTAAAATTCCAGAGAATTTTATAATAAAGGAAAGTACTGTGTATTGTTAGATACGCATATTCAAATAATGGTTAGAATTATGCGCGTTTAACTAAAATAAAAAAAAACTAATATTTAACTAAAATAAAAACTATTACAGACCTTACTCCCAAAGAATTTTTTCTATGGGATATCCCAAAACCAGTGATTATAACCTGTGAGTGACCTTCCGTGTAAAATTCTGAAGAATTTTATAATAAAGGAAAATACTGTGTATTGTTAGATACGCATATTCAAATAATGGTTAGAATTATGCGCGGTTAACTAAAATAAAAACTAAAAACTAATAATAAACTAAAATAAAAACTATTACAAACCTTTCTCCCAAAGAATTTTTTCTATGGGATATCCCGAAACCGGACATTTTATCACTAAATTGCTACCCGCAAGGACGGATATGTTTCTCATTGGTTTTACAAATGGCGGTCCATAGACGTTTAGTCTAGCAGAATGTCCTACGGTTGCTATATCATTCGACCCTAAACATTCATACGTTCCTCCATCCTCAGGTTGCAGTCGTGTGATATTTACAAAACTGTTTACGAATCCATCACTGGTGACGAAATCCCCAACTCTTGTACGAATTCCTTCGGTGACAGGGAATCCATCGAGAGACCACGTGATTTGAGGCAGTGGGGTTCCAGTGGCTGTACATTTCAATGACAGGAAGGAACCAGGTTCGAGTGTTTGCTCGGGGAAAGTATAAGCCAATACGGGTGGGTCATCTGAAAAAGTGAAATATATTTTCGTATATTTGCGTGATTATTAAAAGTTTGACAGGGTTAAGAAACGTAAATATTGAAAATTCTATAAGCACGAATCTCATTGAATTTGTCAATTAAAGTTTTGTTGGTCTGTGGGATTAACTGAGCAGCTTTGGGATTATCGTTGAAAAAACAAATTTTTGTACTGATGTATATACCATTGTAAAAAAAGTTCTAGCACACAAATGCTTAATATAAATTCATATTTTGTAGGAATGGCTAATTCTTTAGTCTTAACGTTTCAAAGTACAGTACACTCTCGATTATCTGTGCGCGGATTATCCGGTTTGCGGATTATCCGTGCTCATTCCGAAGTTACAAAAAATATAAAGAGAAACATTTTCAAAATATAAAAAACTTTGATTCATGAAGTTATAACACTACAAAATTTCTGGAAGCAATATTCGTTATTGGATTACAGTATATGGAATATCAGCAGCATGGTCAAGGGTAANATATTAAAAATGAAAAGCAAATTATATTTCCGAAGTAATAATACAAAATAACGCGATTTAATTACAAAATAACGCGAATTAATTACAAAATAACTCAAAAACATGAAATAAAACATAATTTTTGTTTTTTGGTATATTTAGTCCGCCTTTTCAATATGGGCAAAATGGGGCAGGTTTTTTCGAAAGAAGAAACATCAAAGAAGACAACAAAAAAAAGTTTAGCTAATTACCTAGTGGAACTTTTTGGAGATTTAAGTTTCGAAAATTATTCAAACATTTTAAAATGTCAAATGATAAGATATAAATTATAAGTTTGTCAAGAGTATTAACTAATCCAACAAATTAAAAAATTGAACTATAATTTCAGACTAATTACTCTGATAAGAATTTAACAGAAAGGTGAAATTCTTATATATATTTCTGAAATATAAATTGAAAAGTTACATTTAAAAAACATTTTTTCAACATATTTTTCACTACATTGTACTCTCGTCGGTCCAAAAAGTAAATTATAATGTTTGGAATGATTATGAATACTTAATTTGGACGATATTAAAGCTGCCTTAACATATTTTAGTTGAAATTTAATTTTTGACTTTTGGCCAAAGATCATGATCTTCTGGCCCACAGTGGAATGGCTAATTCTTTAGTTTGAACGTTTCAAAGTAGTAATAATTTCAAAATAAAATATTGATTTCTTTATTATTAGTATTGTATGATAAGCAGGAATGTTTTGTTTCTTTTTGATTAATGGTTTGAATGAAATTTTACAGTTATTAGTATTTCTCTTTTTTAAAAAAAAGAAGTTTGTATTAATATTTGCATTTTATAGGTAAAACATTGTTATAAAACTCTGCACGGTAATGAAGGGAGGAAAAGAAATTAACGTGCTGTAGGGTAATGACATTTATAATTATGATGTTAAAACTAATTATAATATTCCATTGTGGTATTTAAACTATTCATTTGGTAGTTTATCCGTTCATATGGGAACAGCTTACAGGAAATTCTGAATTTCAAAAATATATTTTTTCTACTACATATATATTAAGAAATACAGGACTAAAATGTGAATTTTATCAAATATGTAAATAGTTTCTGAGCCATGCTATAAGGTATCATGATAAAATTATCAAATTTTGCCACATTTACTAAATTTTATCACATATAATAAAACCATATTAAATTGTTAACTTAACTAAAACAATTACCAAAGCGATTTTTTCGGTGTTTCTTTAGAGCCTAATGAGCAGTAAATTTCACCATATTCTGGTAGTTTTTGCCATACTTTTTCCCTGTGGGCATTGTTTTATGAATAAAATTTAGAGTTTCTGAAATGTTTCGAAATAGTTAAAAGTTTTCGTTAACCCTTCATAATATTCCATATATATAGGGATTAAACCCTTGAAATACTAGGCTCAAAAAAAAAAATAAAACTTAAATTACTAACTTAAGGGTAAAAAGGTTGATCATATTGCCTTTTAAGAGACTATAGTGTTAAGGACAGAAAGCTGCTTAAAATATAAAATATATTTATGTTATCACACAATGAACATTTATTAAGAAGAATAGAATCTAAATTCTACTATGTTTACCAGTATTTTATTTAAAACAAAATTTCAAGTGTGTAAAAAGAAATATAAAAAGAATAATAATTGTCATGCTTTATTTTCGTTTTGTTGCTAATATCTCTGGCAATGAAGACATGAAATAACGCATGAAGGTTTGATGATTACTAAATAGAATATGATGTTTTTTCCTTTGTTTTGATAGCTTTTTTTGTAATCAGAATGAGTTTAATTGAACAAATTGCAATACGTAAAATTTATTAAGTAGATAATTTTCTAAAACAAAATTTTAATTAAGATTTCCCAGAAATTCGTTTTAGCATCAATTTTTTTAAACACAAATTGTTGTACTCATTACAATATGCTCAACTGGTGTAAAAATAAACCCACTCAGTTCACAAAAAGTAAGATTTTTTTTACTAGATAGATTTTTTTTTGCTTTGTTAGTTTAACAAATCTCTGAAAACTGAAAAAACAAAACCTTTTATAGATTATACTTCACAAATTAAATAACACGTGATAATATTGATACACGTGTGGTGATAAATGGATACTGAATAATACCGGACAAATATAGGTTTATTTTCTTGACGCCTGTTGATATACCTGCTGATAATGCATCTCATTTACAGGAAATAGGCTTTTAAAATCATATTTCTCAGAAATTAGTCTTAGCATTCATTTTTATTAACACAAACTTTTATACACATTACAATAGGCTCAGCTGGGGTCAAAATAAACCCACTCAGTCCATAAAAAGTAAGATTTTTTTTGATATGTTGATTTTTTTTGTTTTGTTAGTTTAACTAATCTCTGAAAACTGAAAAAAACAAAACCTTTTATAGATTATACTTCACTCAAATTAAATAACACTCAATAATACTGAAATCAAATGAATACTGAATAATACCAAATAAATACTGGTTTATTTTGGTGACACCTGTTGATATACCCGCTGATAATGCATTTCGTTTACAGGAAATAGGTTTTTAAAATCATATTTATGCTTTAAGCATCGTATTAATTTTATTAGAAAATAAAAGTTAATGAAATTTTAAATACAAATAGATTTTACTTTTAAAATAATTATCCTTCATGATAGGCTTATAGTTAATTTTAAATTCCATGTGTTTATTAAACTCCTCATTTTGTCTGCCTACTCTTCGGATGCATAAAGATTAAACTAACTACTTATCTCAAATGTCGATATGCATTAACTTTGAGTTTTAAATGGACTTAAACCTAATCTGTTAATTTCAGATATAATGGAGTTTATCATCTAACCAGTTTAATAATACTTTTATTTAATTATTTAAGTAAATGCTTATTGTTATTTAAACAGAAAGGAAAAAAATTAAATAGCTCAATCAAGTATTTTTATAAGTTTTTTTCATTGTTATTTTCTTTAAGAAAATATTTCTTTATTGATTTAAAAAGGACTTAAATTACTATTTTTGTTTTAAACCTTCATAGATATGGTGAATGCATTTTTCAGTTTAATAGCTTTTAAAATCGAGTATGCAAATGAATTTTAATCTGTTCTTTCATGTATTTAAAGATATCATTGATATTTATTGATATTCTTATTGCAAGTTAGAATTATAAATATGAAAGTTGAGAAAGATAAATAAAAAAATGAAAAAAAAACTATTCAGTCAATTTAATGATACGAATATTAATGTCAAATAATGATGTGCTGCGAAATATACAGGATATAAGTATTAATTATGATTCTGTATACAAGTTACGATAACTTACACACTCAAGTATAATACTGTTTTAGGTAATTTGTTCAAAAAAGGCATGCATTGTTCTTTGTATAGCATATTTATCTTCATTATTTCTATTTTCTCAAATTATAAATCAACTATTATTTAAGCAATTGAAAAAAGTTCTAAAAAAATTAAAAAGGATACATAAATAATGCAGACTAAGTACTTTTACTTCAAATTGTTTAATTTCAAGCAATAATAACTGCAATAATTTTTTCTTTCTAAAGCTTTTTATTTTATTTTTTGCAGCAGTTATGGAATTGCTAATATTTTGTGAGATAGGTGTTCTATGGTAAAAATATGTTTATAACAAACGTATTTAAACATATGTCTTTTGCAAATAGAATTTTGTTATTAATATTAATTACATTTTCTCCCTTTCATTATCGTTCCATTATTTCATGATATTTGACATTTACAAAGTGTTGCTAAAATATTTTACTAATTCACTATATCTAACATTTAGGCATCAGATATAATTTATTGCACAATTTTTACAACAGTAGTTCATTGCCTATTTATCTTTTACATATAATCTTGATTAATTTTGGCCTATAATATCTGATTGTTTGCATAATACTATATCTATTGCATAATAATAATGTTGAAATATTTTACACATGTCTCTATCATAACTTAAAAGAGGTAATAGCTATAGTGTTTTACGTAAGAATTAATAATTAAATTATTTTTCATTACTCTTTAAAGCTTATTACTTTGACTTAATAAAATTTATAGAGAAAGTTTCTTTACATCTAAATTTAAGAGCAAATATGTCGCGATGCTTTTGTGCAAACAATATATGCTATATAAAATTCAATTTTCCAATAGATAGAAATATCTGAATTTTACAAGCCTTTACTGTAAAACAGTCCGGATCAAATTACGGTAAAAAGTACCAGCACTCAAGATGCATGCACTTTTTACCACAAAATCCGTTTTTATCATGACATGTTATGAAAGAAAAAATGCCATATACCGTCATTTTTTAGTAATAACTACTGTAAAATCACTGAATCAATCTAATTAAATAAACACCTTAAGACTAAAATAAACCTCACGATAGAATATACCTCGTTTTTCAAATAATACTTAAATTTCCTAAATTTGCAATATTATTAATATGCAGTTGAATACCATGGTGGTATCTATTTTCTCTATTTTCCATTTTATGTGCACAATGTAATTTATATCAGAAGGCATGTCATATGTATTAACTATCTACGATGTATAGACTAAAATCATTTGGCAATAAATAAATATGGTTCTTATTCTAACATTTCTGAAATTTAATTAAATTGTTATCAAAAGCTTTGCGACTGTATTTTTTTTAATATGATTGTACTTTCCAATTAAGTTAGGCTAATATTTTTTTGGAATTTGTTTCATGGATACAATTAAGCGTTTTAAACTGAAGTTGTTAAACTAGAAAACTCGAAATTAAATATTTTAAATGCAAAAATGAAGAGATTAATTTTTGCAAAGCATAGTAAACTGTTCCTCTGTATATTCTGTATAAAAATATTTAAAAATATGAATGGATGCAAATTAGTGTAATTTACTATGATTTCTTACAATCCAATTTCTACTGGCCATTTCAGAGAGTTACAAATGATTGAAAACATTTTTGAGTGGAATAAATTCCTGTACTCCTAGCAAATTTATTTAAAAGATTATTCATATTAGTTTAATTAAAATAACAAAATCATTTAATTAAAATGGTTTTTATTTAAAGGAATATGGAAATATAGAATATAGAAATATAGAAAATAGAAATATAGAAATATGGAATATAGAAATATAGAAATATAGAATATAGAAATATAGAATATAGAAATATAGAATATAGAAATATAAAATATAGAAATGTAGAATATAGAAATATAGAATATAGAAATACAGAATATAGAAATATAGAATATAGAAAATAGAAATATGGAAATATAGAATATGGAAATAAAGAATATGGAAATATAGAATATAAAAATATAGAATATAGAAATATAGAATATAGAAATATAGAATATAGAAATATAGAATATAGAAATATAGAATATAGAATGCAGAAATAGAAATCGAAATAGAATATAGAAATATAGAATATAGAATGCAGAAATAGAAATCGAAATAGAATATAGAAATATAGAACATAGTGAAATACAGAATTTATTGAAAAATAGAACAATAATGTAAAGAAATTATTGATTTTTTTTTCATTTTTCTTATAAAAGTATAGTTAGGTTTGGATAACCGACATCCACGAGTAATTAATTACTTGAGTATCATAGAAAGTGTTGCAAATTTTATAATTAGAAGTAGTTTTGTATAGTGGTATTTGGCAATCGTGTCATCTAGATCCCTCAAGGATTTCTTCATTATGAAACATAAATGCGGGTTAATTTCTTTAAAAGTTCCTTACAAAAGTCAGTTTGTCCCAATAGAACGTTCTGTGGCCTCTGTTTTATACGAATTCTGCTATCGTTTTGCAATGACCACAGTGACGTAAAATATCCTGACTAGGACTGGGCGATATTAGAAATTATATATCGTGATATATCGTCAGTTTTGCATCGCGATATAGCGATGTATCGCGATATAGTATTTTTGAATTTCATTTACTTTAAGGCACAGAAAGTCAGATTTCTATCAAGACTTCATACGCATATTGATTTAAATCAATTTATAAATTTGAAAATATATATGTTTTGCTAAAGAAAGATATTAAATAAATTGACTAAGATGTACAAATCTTACTTAAAATATTTA